>NC_132838.1:50784406-51087436 GCF_048164855.1 Canis lupus baileyi
ATGCGCCTCTAACTTTGGACACGTAGGTTATCATAGCTTAGATGACCTTTGCTCGTTTCTTTACCAGTTTAGGGTATCATGTAGAATTTTTATTTTGAAGAGACTATGTGTTTCAAATGACTTATTTGCAACACAAAGGAACAATAAAACATATTTCTAGGACATCTCTTCTGAGGTTTAACTGGATGACCCACAGCAGGTTAGATTCAACCAGGAGTGTGAGGAGCCACTTCTCTTCTGCTACCCTGAGTCCCTCATGCAGACGTGGCCTCACCCAGCAGCCCCACAGACACCTGAGAAAAGCCCAACTTCACCCTAGGGTTTTTCTCTGTCTCACTCATTTGTCGCATCCAACTGATGACCAAATTCTATACTTTTAAAAACATTTTAGTCTTTCTATTTTGGATTAATTTTAGATTTACAGAAAAGTTGTGAGGATGTGGATAGCATCTCCCTTTATTTATGCAACTTCTCCTAATTTTAGCATCTTACATAACCACAGCACGATTTATTCAAGCTAAGAAATTAACGTTGGTACAGTGTTATTAACTGAACTTCAGACTTTATTGGATTTCTTCAGTTTTCCATTCACATCCTATTTCTGCTCCTGGATCCAATAGGCATTGATTTGGAGGCATAAATACATATTGAATGCTTCCTCTTTGTGGCTACTGCCCTGCTTCGGTTCTGGACCCAAGTTCCCCTCAACCCACTGTGGCGAAAGCCTTTAAGAGGTCTCTTTTCTCCAGTCCCAAGGCCCAATGGAATGATCTTTCTGAAACACTGACTGGATAAAGTCCCTTCCCTTCTTATCCCTCCATGGTGTCCCATCATCCTTTTCCTCACCAAATGTTGATCTGGTACAACATCTGTTAGAACATCAATCAAACTGCCTTGTAGTTTTGTATTTGCCTCCTCTGCTAGTTTGTTAGAATTTTGAGCACAGCCATCTTTTTTTTTTTTTCTTAAGATTTTATTTATTTATTTGAGAGAGAGAGAGAGCATGAGAGAGCACAAGTAGGGGGAAGGGCAGAGGGCAAGGAGACTCTCTGCTGAGCAGGGAGCTCAATGTGGGGCTTGATCCAGGACCCTGAGATCATGACCTGAGTGAAGACAGACACTTAACCCACTGAGCCACCCAGGCACCCCAGTGGCAATGATTCTAAATAACAGTTTGTGCAATGGCACTTGGTGTTTCTGGCACTACTCCTCAAGGGGTTGTTTTAGTCAGTTGGCTGATGATTGTTGATGGCTATTTGTTAGTCATACGTTTACAAGCCAAGTTGCATCAATGAGCCGCTCTCATGGGACTAACATTTTAATAGGGGGACAGGTGGGGACCTGATAAACACGTAAAATGTGTGCTATGTTCAGGTACAGGTGAGCAATGTGAAGAAAAACAAGCCAGACTGGAAAACAGAGAGTGTGGAGGAGGGACTAGCAGGGAGGAAGGAGGGAGGGAGCAGGCCATGTGGGGAAGGAGGGAGCCCAGAATCAGACACCAGCTGGAGGTCAGTGCAGGGAGATGGGCTGCAGAGAGTGGGGACTCCACTGGGATAATGCACAGAATGTGTGTGAAATCATGAAATCTGAATGTCTCTGTAACCAATGGCCTGAAAATAAAGCCAGCTGCTGGTGCAGAAAGATAGTTCAGAGTTTCGGGATTCTCGAATACCACGCCCTGGTCCCTTGTGAGTATCAAGGGCTTGCTGTGGTGTCAGTAGACACTATTTTTAGAGGGATAAGCTCCTCTGGGAGGTATCAGTATCCAAGATGTTGGCTTCTTGATTGGTTTGGCTCATGGATGGATCAGGGGACCCTTTGCAGATGCAGGCTACACAGGGGGAGTGGCAGCTGCGGGGGGTCATGGCCGGGGGTGGGGGGGGTGGGGTGGCGTGGGGGTGGGGGACTGTTAGCGCCTGCCCTTGGCCTGTGGCCTCTGCCCAACACTGTCTCAGTCTTCAAACTTTTTAAAAATAAATTAAAATGATTTCATTCAATTTATTCAGTTTCCTTCACAAAAGAGAAATAGGTTTATATCTCCCATCCCTATGAACCCAACAAGGTCATCACCCCTTGCGTGATATTGTGTAATGTTGATTTCATCATTGCTCACCTCTCTCACACACTCTGTTAGCTGCCGCTGCATCAGTCTAGCTTCCTAAAATCGATTGAGTTTGCATGGGGAAAGATGCCTTTTGAGGGAGAAATCAGAAACATAAAACCATTTTTCTTTTACATTAATGAGACATGGACACCTGGGTGGCTCAGCAGTTGAGAGTCTGCCTTTGGCTCAGGGCATGATCCCGGGGTCCTGGGATTGAGTCTCACATTGGGCTCCCCACAGGGAGCCTGCTTCTCCCTCTGCCTATGTCTCTGCCCCTCTTTCTGTGTCTCTCATGAATAAATAAATAAAATCTTAAAAAAAAATCTTTGCTATTAAAAAAATATTAATGAGACAGAAGTGGCCACTTAAATTGGTACATTAACCCTCTATTTTCTTGCCTTCTTAGGAAACAAGAGTTTTTCTGGGAGCTAGGAGCCCTCTCAGTGCTGGGCAAGGCAGGGGCAGAGTGAAGAGGGTGGGCATATCCACTCCCCACCCCACCCCCCACAGGTGCTTGAGAAACTCAGACATGCTGCATTCATGCTGGGCTGCAAGCAGGTTTGCGCCTTCCCCTTCTCAGAGTCACTCCTCTCCCAGCCCACCTCTCCCAAATTAGTGTCTCTACTATTTTGTTATTTTAAGAAAAGTTGTAATTCAAGAACAAAATTATTTGTTAAAAATTTTAAAAAAGATTTTATTTATTTGAGAGAGAGAGAGAGAGAGAGAGATCGTGTACACGAGCAGGGAGGAGAGCAGAGGGAGAAACAGACTCCCTACTGAGCAGGGAGCCCTGATGAGGGGGCTCTATCTCAGGCCCCCGGATCATGACCTGAGCTGAAGACAGATGATTAATCCACTGAGCCACCCAGGCGCCCCAAGAGCAGAATTATTGATGGGAAAAATCTTCACTCCTTGGCTGCATGTGATATGGCTGCTCTCACTGTCATATTAAAACTATTATTAAAAAATATTATTATTTTAAAAAACTGAAACTATTAGTCAAAAAACTATTAAAAATCTATTATTTTTATTTAAAGTGATATTTTCACACTGCAGAAAACCACAGAGAGTAGAGACATGTAAAAAAAAATCACGTATAATTACCATGGCAAACTGCATTTTATTTTCTTTTATTTTTAAAAGATTTTATTTATTTATTTGAGAGAATGAGAGAGCATGAGCAGGGGTAGGGGCAGAGAGAGAAGCAGACTCTTCTCTGAGTGAGGAGTCTGATGCGGGGTTAGAACCTGGAACTCCGGGATCATGACCAGAGCTGAAGGCAGACACTTCACTGACAGCTGCTCAGGTGCCCTGCAAACTACATTTTAATGTATGTTCTTCAATCAATTTTTTCCAGGTTTCTTTTTTTTTAAGATTTTGTTTATTTACTCATGAGACACACACACACACACACACAGAGAGAGAGAGAGAGATTGAGAGAGAGAGAGGCAGAGACACAGGCAGAGGGAGAAGCAGGCTCCCTGCAGGGAGCCCGATGTGGGACTCGATCCCGGGTCTCCAGGATCATGCTCTGGGCTGAAGGTAGTGCTAAACCGCTGAGCCACTCAGGCTGCCCTTTTTCCAGGTTTTTAAAAATAGTTTCAGTTATAGTGCATGCACTATATATACATATATATATATATATAGTGCATGCACTATAATTTACCAAAATTGTAAATTCCTTTACACTTAACATTATACAGCAAACATTTTTTCAGGCTGCATAACACTTTTCATATCCAGACTGTTTAATGACTACATAAAAAAAAAAAAAAACACTTTTGAATTAGATCTGAAAGCATAAAAGATACTCTGATTAACTTAATTAGCGTACAGGAGACCACGATGAGGTCCTACAAAATTGTCAGTGTAGAAATCTGTTGACATAAGAAGATGCTCATCATATATTTTAAATGGAAATATGTAAGATGCAAAATAATTATTTCTAGATGACGATTTTTCTTTCTTTTCTCCTTTGTTTTCTGTAACAAGCATGTAATAATGCAATTACTATATTACAATAAAAATAAAAACACAAGGAAAACTCTACAGGGAAAGCATACTGAGTGGAGATTTGATGCTAAAGTTCCTCTGAGTTGAAATTAAAAATCACAGAATCACGGACTAAACAAACCATCTATAGAAAGGAAAACAGTGCCATGAGCCTTTGCTTGTACAGCTGGAGAGTCTTCAAGAACATCCAATGGACAGGTGAGCTCACCTGAGAAGGAGGAAGGCAATACAGTCATAATAGGGGCTTTAAAAGTAGACTCCTTCCACCATATAGCTCAGAAACTCTTTGAGGTAAAGTTACCTGATCTGAGACCAGGGGTTCCTGGCCTGTGTCAGATGTACATTTGTGATGGAAAATGACATACCTGTCCAGGAGTTCCTTGTTCACACATCGAGCAGCTAAGTCACTGAGCATTGAGTCTAGGCTCAGCAAGGAAGCTTTTTTTTTTTTTTTAAGATTTTATTTATTTATTCATGAGACACAGAGAGGGGCAGAGACATAGGCAGAGGAGAAGCAGGCTCCCTGAAGGGAGCCCGATGTGGGAATTGATCCTGGGACCCTGGGATCACACCCTGAGCCAAAGGCAAACGTTCAACCACTGAGCCCCCCTGCCCTGGGCGTCCCAGCAAGGAAGCTTTTCATTGTTTCATTTGCCATGCAGATTTGCTCAGAATTCAAAAATGCAGTTCTTAAGCCATGGAGCCTGGTCTGTGGCAAGCCAAGGGCTAGGTGTTATAGATGCAAAGATGAATACCATAGTTATGCTCTTATCTGTTCCTAGGGGGATAAATGAATAAAGTCTTACACAATAAATGCTATATATGGGGCTTATTTGTGAAGTGTCGGACTCTTGATTTTGGATCAGATCATGATCTCAGGGTTGTGAGATCGAGCCCTGAGAAAGGCTGTGTGGTGGGTGTGGAGTCTGCTTTACATTCTCTCCCTCTGCCTCTCCCCCTCTCCTGGCTCCCGGACTTTCCTTCTCAAAAAAAAAAAAAAAAAAAAAAAAAGAAGCCATACATATATATTATAATAATAATAAATATAAATATATAATAATAAATATAAATAAATATATGATATATATATATTTGGTTCTTGGTACATGGCTCCCTAAAACCTTGGAATCTCTGGAGTGATGAGAATCATTAGTATGCTAATGAAGTGTCTGTGGTTGGGGGGCTTCAGGTAGCTTCAGGATGTTGGCTGCTTGTCAGAAAAACCAAGACTTGACTAGAGGCCTGGAACTTTCAGCCCCAATCCCCAACCATCCCTGGAAGGCTGAGATGGAGTTAATTACTCACAGCCAAAGATATTATCAATCATGCCTACTTAATGAAACCTCTGTAGAAACCCCTAAGCAAGGGGGTTTCAGAGAGCTTCCCAGTTGGTGCAGGGAAGGTGGTGCCCCTGTAGGGGGCAGGCACAGAAGCTCTGTGCATGCACCCTCTCCCTTCCCATTCCTGTCCTATGCAGTTCTCCATTTAGCGATCCCAGAGTTTGGATTCTTTTATGACAAGCCGCTAATAGTAAAGCACTTTCTTGAGTTTTGTGAGTCATTCTAGTGAGGTACTGAGCCCGAGGAGGGGTTGATGGGGGCCCCAGACTCACAGCCAGCCAATGAGAAGTACAGCTGGCAACCTGGGACTTGTGTCATGTCTGATGTGGGGGTGGTGTCACAGAACTGAGCTCTTACCTGCGGGGTCTGACACTTCCTCTGGGTCGTTCATGTCTGAATCAAACGGACTTGTGGAGTTGGAGTTGCTGTGTGGAGAGCTGGAAAATTTGCTGATAAAGGGAAAAACACCACACAGCTATGGCGTGGGAAGTCGTATACCACACCATACAGGAACATTCAGGAAGGACCCTCGGTGAAGGTCAAGATGAGGAGTAAAGTGTTTCTGGAGGAGGTGATTAGATGAAGATCTGAGGCTGGCCAGCCAGAGCAGGAAGGGTGTGAAGAAAGAGGTTGTAAAGATTCTAGGTAGATGGAAAATCATGTGTGAAGATCAGGACACGAACTTCTCATTGTAAATATACATTTAAATTGATGTTCTAGGTTTTATACTTTGTTCTCTTATGAGTCGGATTAGTGTGAATCCATCTTCTGGGGTCCCAGTACCTCTTGATGCTGACAAAGTTGATTCGGTCCACACATCAGATGATGAGATTGGGGAACACAGTGGGCCTATCAAGGCAGCACCAACCATCTTTGTGCCAAACGTCATCTCGACAATATTTTTCACCTTTTTTCTTTTTTGGATGATTATCCAAACTGCAGAGAAAATTTTTACATATTTGTGGGCGGACAGTTTATTCATAGTGGGTAACTGGGAGATGAGTTCAATGTTGTATTGAAGTAGGGCTTTCTTTTAAAAACTGACATCGAGGGGCACCTGGGTGGCTCAGTCTGTTAAGAGTCCGACTCTTTTTTCAGTTCAGGTCATGATCTCAGGATCATGGGATCAAGCCCCACATCAGGCTCAGTGCTCAGCACAGAGTCTGCTTGAGATTCTTTCTCTCCCTCTCTCTTTGCTCCTCCCCCTACTAGTGCTCGCTTTCCTTCTCTCTCTCAAATAAATAAAATCTTAAAAACACACATGCATAAAAAATAAAAATAATAAAAATAAAAACTGGCATCAATACTCTCCATGGTACCAGAAATGGCCCAGCAAGGATGGTGGTGAGGCACATGCTCCACAAGGCCAATGATGTTGGCTTTTCCCCACATTACTGTTTTGTTTCAAATAAGTGTTCCACATCTGTGTTTATTCATTTCCATTCACAATCTCAACTCTCTAATTTACACCCTGGAGATAAGTGTCAATACCAGGGCCATCATTCCTAGAAACTTTGTGTTTCTTTAGAGTATTTCCTGTGGTGTTTGGCACCAATGGGCCCTCATGGTGTGTGGCTTCCCTAATCTATGGATAGGAGCTCTCCAAGAATGTTCCATTCCAGATTGCTCAAACACAGGCTCATTGTCACTCATTTCAGCCACTGAAACAGTTCTAAAGAAATGCAGTGTCAACACACCCACGTTGAGAGCAATGCAAAGTCACTGAGCTTTTCTGAAATGACATTACAGAGAAAATCCTTGTAGTTTTTCCTGACTCAAACTTCTGTTTTAAACATTTACTAGAAAAGTTTGCTGATAAAGCAGGAAAGTAACAGTTAGATTTTTTTAATTGAATGGTTTGCTTTTTAGATAAAAATGCCTGTTGCCTCACCAGGCGATCCCTTCAGGCAAGAGGGAGGCTCCTGGAGCGAGGTGTCCTGGGCTTCCCTCCCACACTTTGAGCATTTACTGAAAATCTACCCTCAGAGATGGACTCCAAAGCTCTTTTGATGCTTTTATTGATAATTTGAGTACAGCCTTAGACATAGTTGTCAAATATTCCTTTACACATTTCAGAGAAAAATAAAGATTTTTCTGCAAAGATTTTATTTCTATTCTTTTGATATATTCACATTTGGTTACACATTTCATGTTCAAACGTGTTCATTTATAGTGGTTTGTGATTCCCATTCATTTACAGAGGCTGTTTTTTTCTTTAACTTGTTTCAGTGTTCTATTCTGGAAAAAGAAAAGAAAAGAGAAGAAAAGAAAGAAAAGAAAAGAAAAGAAAAGAAAAGAAAAGAAAAAAGAAAAGAAAAGAAAAGAAAAGAAAAGAAAAGAAAAGAAAAGAAAAGAAAAGAAAAAAGACCACCACCAGGAAAGGAGCAGAGAGCCCCAGAAGCTTCTATCATGCCTGAACCCATGAGAGCAAACCTTGTTTGGGTTTCACGCACCCAACACAACATGCCGGTTTGGAGGGAAGCAATCACGACAGCATCACTAAACCCAAAAGTTATAGTGAATATAAAATAGTGGGTGTTCCATATGGCAGGGAGCCATCTGATTTGTCCTGTCAGGTCAGTGTCAGAAGCTATTTGCTGGGATTGTCAGTAATGCTCACAGATATTGGCTCTCCGTTCCCTTGCTATGATCTTTAAGGCTTCCTGACATGAGTCTGGATTTTCTAAACAGAGCCTAGAAGAATGGTTAGGGATAGAGGGACAGACATTCTCAGGCAATATTCTAAGGTCCTTACCTCTCCTTCCCCAGCAAGGATTTCTGGTGCTATGTCTACAAAGAGAAGCCCCGAAAAGACAGACAATGAGAACAGAAGATGGTGGTTATAGGTTTTCATCTGTACACTGTGCTATAAGAAGATGAGGTTTGCTGCATAGTGTAAACACATCTTTTTTTGATGTGTTGTGAATGTCTAAAAAAAAAAAAAAAGATGAAAACTTGGTGAACACTCCATTTGAACCCATGTCAATGTGAGGAAATATTCTAGTGTGACTCCACTGTTCTAGAGAAGAGCTCCTCTTGGAGGAACCCATTCAGGGAGCAGAGCCCCTGGGGCATGCAGATGGGGGACAGAGCAGGTGCAGAAAGAGCACTGACCCCCCTGGGATAGAATCGGTCTTGGTTTCATTTTGCCAGCCCTCGCCATGCTCCTGCTTTAAAGACTTCTGCACTTAACACCCTGCACTTTTGTTAACGTTGAGAATCATTATAAAGCCATTTCCAAAAACGTCTCCTCTATAGGCACCTTACCCATTAAATGTACAGTGAAGCCAGATATACTAGCTTGTTCTTCCAAGCTGCAAAATGAAGGTTTAAAATCAAATTATAGACTTTGTAATACTTTCAGAAAAACAATTTCTTTCTGAGGTCTCAAACAATTAAATGGAATGAAAGCACACGAAGTTTTGATTTCTATAATTTCAACATTCAAATTAACTTTCATAATTTCTCACTAGTTGACAAGCTGATTTATGCATAGTTGATATTACACCGATGCAATATATAAAGGTAGAATCCTTAGGGATAAACACAGAGTTTGACTATTGCCTGGGGTTCTCTTTGGGAACAGATACTCTCTGAAAATTTAAATAAGAGCATTGCTCCTAAAATCAGGAATAGGGTTGTCGAACCCGTTGCCCTCGGTTTTACAGAGAACCCCCGAAACCGGTCTCTCCAATTTATTTCGTCCCTGATGGCCTCTTCCCAATCTTCGCTGAAGGTCAAATGCAGGAAATGAAACCTGAGAAATCTTTCTGTCCTTAAATCCAGCCTGACTGGAATTCACAGGAGAATGGCAATCCATACAAAAGGTGGAGTGCACTTTCCATCTGCGCTCTGGGGTCTGTGTATTGAGGGCTGACGCCTGAGAATACTTCGCGCTGCTTTTCATGAGCACCAAGGAAGGGATCCAGGAGCTTCTCCTGTAACTTTGTTTTTGTGGATTGGGAAGGGATTTGAGGGGTGCGTGCGTGTCTCTGTGTGTGTGTGTGTGTGTGTGCATGTGGCGGGGGGGGGGAGAGAAAGAGAGAGAGTTTGGAGAAAGAGCAGCAAATTGTGGGACTCTGTACATTTCCAAGTTGGCTGGCGGTGGGGCGCCCGCTCGCAGGGCTACACGTCGAACCAGTGGTCCCCCATGCAGGTCCGGTTCCACTCACAGCTGCAGGTCCAGCACCACTCCAGCTGGCACTGGGGCTGTGGGCACTTCATGTGCATGCATCCTCCTGCAGGCAGACAAAAGACACGGGCAAACATCTGGAGAACATCCTTCCCGCCCCAACACACTGGTCTAAGAAAGGACTTTCCAAGGGAATGTCACCCACAATCCCAGGGCATTCTGAAGTTAGGGCATCTATTAAGAAAGGAGTGAGGGTAGAGCTCACCACTCCCATCTAGGACAAATTCTATATAAATAAATAAGTTAAATATTTTATTAATATATAAATATACATACAAATATATATAAATATATAAATATAAATAAATTTATATATTTTATAATATTTATATATTATATATAATGTATATCTTTTATATATATAAATATATATTATTTATTCATGAGAGACAGAGAGGGAGAGAGAGAGAGGCAGAGGCACAGGCAGAGGGAGAAGCAGGCTCCATGCAGGGAGCCCCATGTGGGACTTGATCTGGGACTCCAGGATCACACCCTGGGCTGAAGGCGGCACTAAGCCGTTGAGCCACCTGGGCTGCCCCAAATTTTATTTATAAATCTGAGTCTATTTACTTCTCCTGAAATGGGATTTAGAGACAAAGATGTTGTGTTTTCACAAGCAGGGGTCAATTCCTCATTGAAATGTGTATTGTTTCATGTTTTAAAGAGATGTTAATATACTTAATAATTTAACACAGTACATATACTGTTACTTGCCTTGGCAAAATTCATGAAATGGGAGTTGGGAAAACAGTACTGAAAGTATTTAGGAAACAATACATTCCTTAATGCTGTTTGAAATGGTATTTAAGATGAGCAGATGGGGGAAACTAGGCACGCTGGGCGGATTACCTAATTTACTCCCCAAAAGCACCTAGTAAGTGGGAGTGTTACTCCGCTGTAGAATTTTCTCAAGGTCAAGTACTTCTAAGTGGTAAAGCCTGGGATTTAACCAGGATCTGTTCTTTCCTAGAATGGGGCTTTTGCAGCATGAAATGAAGGGTCCCTTATTCCAGGATTTATTGTGGGATACCTCCTCTTCCCGCATTTGTTAAATTCATTTCTTATTTGCTTCTGGGGCTCAGACATCACGGCTGCAGTGGAGTGCAGAAATTCAGTCAGTTTCTAGATAATTCAGGCAAAAGCAGTTCTTTGCTTGAATTCAACACAACATCAGATGTGCTCTATTATTCAATTTTACCAATTATCTTGTTAAGTCATTTTTTCTTGCCAAATTTTCCAGGTAATTGCTTCCGTACTGTCTCATTTTTATCATTAGAAACATGGCATGAGAACTTCCACTGATTTAAAATATTTATGAATATGTAACTAAAGGTATTTGCTTTAGGATAATTTAAGGGCATTTTTAAAAAAGATTTTATTTATTTATTCATGAGAGACACAGAGAGAGAGGCAGAGACATAGGCTGAGGGAGAAGCAGGCTCCATGCAGGGAGCCCGACATGGGACTCGATCCAAGATCCTGGGGTTAACGCCCTGAGCTGAAGGCAGACCTCAACCGCTGAGCCACCCAGGCATCCCAATTTAAGGTCATTTAAAATCCCATACTTTTCTACTTCTTTTTGGTTGGTTTTCAAGATTGTTTAGAAATTATAAATATGCATAAAATAAAGGGGAAAACTCAGCTATGATATTTTCATCTTGCTAGATCTCATTTAGGATTACACAATGGCAGGACTGTACAATTTTCAACACATATTAAATGATTATATGCTTATGATGTAAATAATACAATGTTTTCCTACTATGCCAAAATCTTCATAGATATGGAATACTAACATTACAAATAAGATCTTATTATAGAAACTAGAACCATGATGGCTCTTTAGAATAAGAAGAAAGGAAATAGGGAGAGAGAATATTCATGTTATTAACTTTCTTTCCCTCTCCTGTTGCTTGATATATATATGCAAGACAGTATGCTAGCTCCCGTGATATGGAGAAGCACCAGGGATTCTAATTTGAAAAGCTTTGCTAATGTAAAAGTAAATGCGAGCAAGAAGCTGCTGACAGCTTCACCAGACTTTGTGGGCCTTTAAAGAAATAAATTATGACTATGACTTTTCTCATATGAGAGGAAAGTCCCCTGGCTGATGCCTAAAACCATGAAAAGTCCAGCCTCTGCCCATCAGCACCGAGTCTTTCATTAGGTTTAATGAGAACAGAAGTTCTTGAACGACCCAAAGGGAGACTTAACAGGCAACAGGCACTTGTTGATCAGAGAATGGAAGCAGAGTCTCATCTGTTTGAGGTGCAAGTGAGGGAAGACACTTTCCTGGACTGAAGATTACAGGAGGAGGCTTAGCCTGTCTTTAAAATGGAAATGAGCCTCATTTTCATTGAGGCTTTGCTGCAGGAAGAAGGACTTTCTGGGATTCAGAGGACTGTGGCCTAGGCCACGAGTGTCCTTTGAGAACGAAATGATGAATCCAGCTTTTCTTGCCTGCAGAGCTCACGTTTGTCTGTCATATGGTCTAAAACAGTTTAGATTAACAATAGCTTATTATTAATAAGCTTAAGGTTTCAGCTTTTCTGCTCATAGGTTAAAAATCTCTAGGTGAAAAATCAGGGCTTTCCACGTATAGTAAATCATGGTATTTCAGAGAAATAGCAGATCAGGAAGCCATTCTAGAGCATGTAGCACGTGACTCGGTCAGGGCCACCTGCCAGGGCTGTGGGGGCAAGGGGTGGGGAGTCGAGGGGTCTGATCGAAGGCGGGTCTGATCGAAGGCAGGTCTGACCCGATCACTTCCCGGCGTCGCACCTGCAATGGCTCCCCGTCTTACAGAATCAGGTCCCAGCCCTTCATGTCCCCTCCATCCTGTGCACCACTTCTGCACCTGCTCCTGCCCTGCCTCACCTGGAACTCCCAACCGCTGGGCTTCCTGCACACCCAGCATCTCCAATCTCCACGCCCTGCTCTTGCAGGGCTGCCGTCCTCCAAGGCTTCCCTCTGGCTCCCTTGACAGGCTCATCTCTACTGACCCCTCAGTTCTCTACTCAGGTATCACCTCTTTCAGGAAGGCAACTCTTAGCCCTCCGGCTTTTGTGCTCTATTCGTTTGCTTTCTCTATTATATTTTAATACAAATATCTGCTTATGCGTGATCCCTTTTACTAGCTACTTTTTGACTCAATGGGTATTTGTCAGTGCTTTTCTGGGGTGGGGGGTGTTCAGGGGATAAACAAGCAAGGCTCATGACCTTTGGTAATAGCAGAATGGTCTCCTACTATTTGGTTTGCATTCTTGAAATCCGTGTGTAATGAATGGAGCACTGGCCCATGTTTATCAGCACTGCACATCCTCCCTCGTGAAGAGTCTCTGCATCTTTTCTGACTTCCCGTTGCCCACAGGGCACTGCTCAAGCAGCGAGGACTGGAAGAGTTCTTGCCCTGGTTCCACTGATGTCCTCTCTTCATACCTCGTGTGCCAGCCCACCTTCCAGGCACATTCCAGCACGCAGAGGAATGCACTGACTCACTGCACCCATTTATTTATTTATTTCTAAGAGACTGTTGTTTCAGAGCCAGGGACTTGGCCTGAGCTGAGACCGTTCCTGCTGCACAGGGATGTGTCAGCACTCTCTTGTTTGCATTAACTAAGACCTTCTAAAGGACACATGTGACGAAAGAGAGGCTCGCAGGCCCATCCTGAGATTGCCGGGTGAGGCAGCTGTTCGCAGCCTCCCACCCAGGTGCAGTTCATGCTCAGTGAGGGGAATGTGGGGAAAGGTGTCCCCGGTGCTGCGTTATTTCTCATCTCATCTCATTCTTTTATTTCTCAGTGCTGTGGCCTCTACCTCACATTCGGAATGGGCTCTGGGCACTGGGCTGGGATGGCTTTATGCTGGTTGGCATGCCTAGGATGGATGGCAACAGGTACGCCGCTGGCTGGTGCGAGGTATCAGAGTGGCCCAAAGCAGAACCCTGAATGTGAGCTAGTGCTGCAGGGCAGAGAGGCTCCACTATGACCACCCATAGGCAACATGACACCGTGCCACGGCAGCTCAAGGCGGGAGGAAGAGCTGTAGCCACAAGCCTGGGCGCACCATCGTGGAGCTGAGTGGGCCTCCCTGTGTTCCTCAGTGAGGACAGGGCTCTTTGTCCATTAGGACAGGAGTGGGGAGGACAGGCTCTCCCTTCCCCACAGCTATTTATAAGGAGGTATCACTGTGGCTGCGTGTGTCAGGGAGGGAGACCAGGCCTTGGAGTGCCAGTAGGGAGTGTCATTAGGTTGAGAACTGTTCAGAGTATGGATCCCATGTTTCTAAGCCCATTGACCCACACCACGTAGGGCCTCTACATGGGCTCCTAAAACGCATCTCAACCCCAGCTTCCAGAGGCATCTCCACAAATGATCACTTCACATTCTTAAAATTCAGAGAGTAGTTGGTAAAGGGCAGAAGGAATAGCTTTATTGAGAAACATACTCATGTAAAGGATATTTTAATGAAGCAGGCAAGTGTCACGATAACATGAGGCTCTAAATCTCCCACAGAAGGATGGAGAAACCAAAGCCCAAAGAGCATGCTGGTGTTCAAAGGTATACAAATTGGTGTGAAGGGGGAAAAAAAGGAATTTCATGGCCAAAAAATTGGGGAACCAGGTAATTAAACAAAATCACACGGATTTCTTTACGAAAGGAATCCTGAATTGCTAATGTATATTGTGAATGGGAATATATTGCGATTTCTGTGAGTGGTAAAGGATTTGATATTTGTAGGGAACTTAGGACAAGCATCCAGTAAATGCTCAATAAAAGTTAATTGTGTTGTTATTATCCAAGAGGGACATCCAATAGGAATGACCTTATAATCCTTTCCCTACAAATAACTCTAGATGTCAGAATACCATGGAGGATACTCTGAGAAATATTGGGCAAATATATATATTTGACTATGCTGGTGGACAACTTACCAGATAAAAAGTGTCTAATATTATTAATAATTAATAACAATAAGGGCAATTGGTGTTTATTGATTGTCTAAGCCAGGCACTTGGCTGAGTATCTGCCATGCGTGATATCTCATGATTCTACTATTGTGGGGCAGCTGCTGTTTGACAGAAGAGAATTTCGGGCTTAAGCAGTTAAGAAACTTGACCTGGGAGAGTGAGATTTGCATTATGTCCAATGGCTCCAACCTCTCTGAGTGCTGAGCTACTCAGTTACACATCCTCCAAGAGTTCTTGCTTATTATAACCACACGGCTCACGCTTTCCAAGAACTCTCCAAATCCTCACTTTTTCCATACCCCAGACTCACCATTTTTTTCAACGGGCACATGGCAACGGGGACAGGGCTTGGTGGTTTTCTTGATTGTCTCTTTGGAGGCCTCTTCCCACCGAGCTTGCTCTGCTGCCTTCTCATCAACTTTGTAGGCCTGCAGAATAAAGATGGACAGAGTTGAAACTCAGATCTTTGTGTTGGGGTTGAAATGTAGGTTCCTTGAGACACTGGTCCAGGAAATTCTTAAAGATGGAAGTGCCTTCAGGCAAGAAACTCAAACATAAACTCACTTGACAAGTGGTGGGCAAGGCCTGACATGCACGGAACATAGTTTTCTTGGCATGTGGCCTTTGCTTATAAGCTGAGAAAACATGTCTTGATTTTATAGCATGAGATCCTTTCTTTGGTTGTTTGAATAACTGTAATAAAAAACATCTATCAGGTGTTAAACATGCAGGCAAGTTGATAAATGCTCTACAGACACCTCTTTGTCCGATGGTTTGTCAGGCAAGTGTATTAGTTTTTCTTTTACATCAATGATTAGATGAGTTAAAAAGTTGCCCAAAGCTGGAAAGGGGGATGTTTTGATATCCTTCTATGTCTTGTTACCTTTCATTCTCACACCTGGAGAATGGGGAGCTCCAAATGTTGTTACAGAAGAGATAGGAGCCAGAAGAAGGAAATGAAGTCGACTTGACATAGAAGGCAGAGGGAGTTGGGAAGAGCCAGGGGTGAAGACTGTGGGCTCAGGGCACAGGTGCCTGGGCTCCAATCCCAGCTCCATCCAGGTGGGACCCTGTCAGATACTCCCTCACCTGAAAATTCTCATCTCTTAAATGGAAATAAACAATGCCTAGTGCATTGGGGGGTATTAAGGATTGACGGAGGGATCCCTGGGTGGTGCAGCGGTTTGGCGCCTGCCTTTGGCCCAGGGCGCGATCCTGGAGACCCGGGATCGAATCCCACGTCGGGCTCCCGGTGCATGGAGCCTGCTTCTCCCTCTGCCTATGTCTCTGCCTCTCTCTCTTTTTCTCTCTGTGACTATCATAAATAAATAAAAAAGAAAAAAAGAAAAGGATTGACGGAATTTCTTTAAAGGCTTGGAACTAGCATCTGGAACGTGTATAATATGAATACCTCAGGCAAGCTCTCAGAAATGTTTGCTAATATTATTATTGTTACGGGACTGACTTATTCCTGACTCTCTGCACAAAGTGGAGGAGGGGTTTCATGCAACCACACAGATACTCATCCTGTTCCTGTCTAATCACTCAGACACTGCCATCTCTTCTGCTTACTTCAGGACTGAATGACATGTGCAGAAAAAGCATTGGTACATTTTTGGATTCAGTACAAGAAACTTGTGGTCTAGGTCTATATTTACAAAGATTTCAACATGTTAATCCAAACAGAATCCCTCCATTTTTGCCTCTATTGTATTCAAAAATTTTTTTCTTCTATGCCTTAAAATTAACATGAGCAAGCAAGTCACTTTATTTACTTACAACTATTTAAAAATATTTCCAGAGCAATTTTTAAGTTAAGAAACTACTAAAACTAACTTCAAATATAAATTAGTGAAGAAATCAAATATCATTAAATGCTCTAATACTCTGATAATACTCATAATAATGATGATAAAACTTTACAAATTTATAATGTTTTACACTTGACTTTCGTTATTTCAGTTGCTCCTCCCAATAACCTAGAGAAAACAGCGGGGTTTCTAATAGATACCAAACTTATTTTGCAGATGAAGCCTCTGAGTAATTACTAAAGGTCAAGTGCCAGGTTCAGGATGCTTAAATCGTATATGGCAGCATCAATGCTCATCAAATGTAAGAATCTGTAAAGCCTGGGGGTGCTTGGGTGGCTTAGTTGGTTAAGCATCTGCCTTAAGCAATGGTCATGATCCCAGGGTCCCAGGATCGAGGCCTGCATTGGGTTCCCTTCTCAGCAGAGTCTGCTTCTTTATCTGCACCCCGACCCCCAGTTGTGTGTGCACATATTCGCTCTCTCCTTCTCTCAAATAAATAAATAAAATATTAAAATTTTTTTGGAAAACCTGAAGGAATTTTTTTGGAAAACCCAAACCAGAGATGCTCACACACAGATAACATTACGCTTTGAGAATCAAACTCTGTCAAGCACCATCATGCTTAGCAGGTTTTCTAGGTGGTGAGAGTGATACAGCCTCAGTTAGTATGCATCCTCTGATCGCCCTGGTGCAGTGAGGTACCTAGAGAAGATGCAGAATCTAGTGAGTAGAATCCTTCACCCCACATATGAATCCAACTTTTAGCATTTCACTGTCAGATTCTAAATACTTAAAAAATGTTAATTTTTTTCAGTCTTAGTAAAAACACCAAAAGCAAAGGCAACAAGAGCAAAAATAAACAAGTGGGACTCCATCAAGTTAAAAAGTTTCTGCATAGCAAAGGAAACCACCAGCAAAATGAAAACGCAACTTGCTGAATGGGAGAAGATATTTGCAAATCTTATACCTGATAAGAGGTCAATATCCAAAATATATAGAGAGCTCAGATAAATCAATAACAATAAAACCAAGCAATCTGATTTAAAAAATGGGAAGAGGATCTGAGTAGACATTTTTCCAAAGAAATTTATACAAATGGCCTACAGGGACATAAAAAGGTGCTCCACATCACTCATCACCAGGGAAATGCAAATCAAAGCCACGATGAGATGTCTCCTTATGCCTGTTAGAATGGATATTACAAAAAGACAGGAGAGAACAAGTGTTGGCAGATGTGGAGCAAAGAGAGCTCCTGTGCACTGTTGGTGGGAATGTAAATTGGTGCAGCCATTATGGAAAACAGTATCCTGCCATTTGTGACAACATGCATGCCCCCAGAGGGCATTATGCCAAGTGAAGTAAGTCAGAGAGAAAGACAAATACTATATGATCTCACTTATATGTAGAATCTAAACCAGAACTCACAGATACAGAGAACAGATTGATGGTGGCCAGAGGTGGGATTTGGGAATGAAAGTAGTTAACAACACCGGATTATATATTTGAAAGTTGCAAAGAAAGTAGATCTTAAAAGGTCTTATGAGATGAAAAAATCTTGTATCTCTGTATGGTGATGGGTGTGAACTACATCAGTGCTAATCATTATACATATGTATATATATCGAATCATTATGTTGTACACCTAAAACTAATATAATGTTACTTATCAATTATATCTCAAAAAAGAACAATGTATCATGAGGCAAATAACTTTAATTTTAAAAAATTTTAATTCTAGTGGAGTTAACATACAGAATTGTGTTAATTTTAGGTGTATAATGTAGTGATTCAACACTTCAATACATCACCTGGTGCTCATCAGGACATAAGTAACTGTGCTTATACCTCATTTGCAGCATTCAGTGGTTTTTATTGTAATTAGTGTTTCTATTTCTGTTATTTCCAATAGAAAGTGAATTTGCCCAGAGCCAAGATCACGTTTGTGTCCTCCTCACATCTCCAGTATCTGGCATAGTGCCTGGTACCTAGGAGGCACTCAATAGGCACTCAGTAAATGTTAGCTCAGTGAATGAAGAAATGACATAATCCACAAAGATGCTAACATGATAATCATTTGGGAATAAAGCCCCCAGAACCAGGTGGGGCACATGGGGTGCATCCTAATGGTGATCCTTGCAGTGAAGCAAATCTCTTTGCATTAGAGAAATCCCCTTCACAAAGGAAACTTCCTTTATAACTCAGAGGGTGTCATCTGATTTGTTAATACTTCATTAGGATATAACAGAGTAAGTTTAATGGCTAAGAACAACTACAGGTATTGAGAACTTCCTTTGGATCTGGGACAATTTACAGGCCACTCGTGGCTGAGTGTACAGTGTGATAAAGCCGCGGTTAATGAGATCGGTTGCAATATTTAGTGAGTAGGTTTGGATCTTAAGTACACATCTTCCAATCAGCTCAGATTCATAGGGGAGCCTAATCCTCAGTGATACACAGCAAATACATCCCCCAGCCATATGTTCCAAGATTTTCTTTTTAAGGTCCAGGAGCTTGTAACTCTAAAGCAATGCTTTACAATTATTTACTGCAGTGTCTGGATGAGAGAAATAGGTAATGTTACTTACTAAAAATTTATTTCAAAATGCTGCTTTTCAGCAGTATGGCACACTGTCCACTAAGTGCAATTTCTCCCTGGCCTATACATCTAAAGATGTTGGATGAAATATGGAAGGAAAATCGCTGCTTAATGCATGGCTGATCTGATAGAAACATAAAGGAAATCCTTGGTGGCTGGAACAAGAAAGAGAAGATCCTTCTGGTTAAGGGAGGGAGGAATCTGGGGTTTGTGATGGGGCTGTTTTCCTGGTCTCAGGCAGCCCAGAGTCTGGGTCTTTACAGGCCCTGAGAGTATAGATGGAGAAAACTTGGGCCACAGCAGGGTGGAAGATGAAATTAAATTTTCCAATTACACAGGGACAACCTAGACTCCCAAGGGGTGACATCTTCACCTGATGGATTAGGGGGAAAAAATCTTTCCAGAAGAGAGAATTGATAAATAATTAATAAGGCTGTGTGCTGCCTTCAGCTTTTTGGTGAGTCAGGTTGGAGAGACAAAGTCTCCCTGAAAATTCCTAATCACTAAGCCTCATACACAAGATTTTTGAAAGGAATTCATATTACTGATTAGCTAAATAAATAACCTGAGCCAAGAAGTTAATTTTAAATACTCTGGTTACTCTGGTAGCATACCCAGGAACCTGGCTGGAGCAAAACTATTTTCCATAAAACAATGCACTTCAAAAAACCAAACTTCCAAAAAAATTACCCAAATAAAGTTCCAAAGAGCCCAAGATCACAATAAAAAAAAAGTTATCTAGTGCAGGAAAAAACGAATTATCATGAGTGAAAGTGGCAGAAATACAAAACTGAAGAAGCTAACCAGCAAAGGCTGTAGATATTGGAGTGATCAGATACAGAGTACAAAATAAATGTGTTTGATATGCTCAAAGGAATAAAAGCATGAGAAGTTTGGTGAAGATGTAAGAGACTATTACAACTAACGAGGCAGCTTTGAAAAAAAAAACATATTTCTTTGTTGTATTTTTTCTGAACACAAAGAAACCAATGATTAGAAATTAGAAACCCAGTTGAATTACATAGCAAATGAAATACAAATGAGAGGAGAATTTGTGAACTGGAAGATGAAGCTGGAGAAATTACATAGACTGCAGATCAGAGAGCAAACGGTCAAAAAATATGAAAAGGAGAGTAGGAGTTAGTGGGGACAGAGAGAGAGGGTACAACACTTCTCTAGAGTCCTGGACAAAGATAACAGAGAGCAGGCAGGAGAAACGGTATTGAAGACAGAGAGGCAAAGGAAATAGATTAACTACAAAGAAATTACAATTATTCTGATGGCAGATTTCTCAACCCATGGATGCTAGCAGACAGTATGATATCCACAGAGTACTGAAAGAGTACTAGTCTACTTAGAATTATATACAAGCAAGATTAATTTTCAAAATAAGTATTAATAAAAATCCTTTCAAACATGATACAGGGTATTTCTTTCCTTTTTATTTTATTTTTTTAAGATTCTTATTTATTTATTTGACAGAGGGAGTGAGAGAGTACAAGCAGGGGGAGGGGCAGAGTGTGAGGGAGAAGCAAGCTCCCCGCTGTGCAGGGAGCCTGACATGGGGTCCTGGGATCATGACCTGAGCCCAAGGCAGACGCCTAGCCAACTGAGCCACCCAGGTGCCCCAATACAGGATATTTCTCATCAACAGACCTTCACGAAAGGCACAACCAATAGGATAAAGTCCAAAGGAAGACCTGAGTCACAAGAAGCAACTGTGAGCAAGGAAAATGGTACTGTGTGGTAAATCGAAACAAATATTGACTATATGAAACTATCAAAATCATGTTCAATTTATAGGTTCAAAAATATCAAGGTAAAAAAATATATCAAGGTAGAACTAAAATGCTGGGCAAGAGTCGCATATAAGTAAAAGAATTAAGTGGCTCTAAGGTGCTTATAATATTTGGGCTGAGGGTCATTGACTTTGTTACATTAAGATATGTTTAAATTTCTAGTGTAAGCATTAAAAGAAAAGAGAGAGTATTTTGCTTCTAAACAAGGAAAAAGTAGAATTAACGGGGAAAGCAAAGTCAAAAAGAAGGCAAGAAATGGAAGTACAGAAATATAGAAAGTATAAAGTGGCAGAAACGATTGCAAGTAGGTCGGTACTCACAGTGGTGTGAGGTGAACTATAATCTAGAGAAAGAGTTGGTAAAGCATGGCCCATAGGCCAAGTCTGGTTTGCCACTACGCTGTAAACAAAGTTTTATTGAATTGTCATGTTCATTCAGCTACATATCGTCTATGGGTAGAATTCAGCTGCAGGAAGCTACAGGACTGAGCATTTGTTTTTGGGCTGGCTGCCAAATGGGGGGCCATTCTCAGGATCTAGAGGCTGCCTTCGTTCCCTAACTCTTGGCTCCCTTCCTCAATAATAGCAGTCAGTGGTGGCCTCCTTCTCATGCTTGAATCTCTCCTGCCTCTTCTTCTACCCCACCTCTCTGATTTCATCTGGGAAAGGTTCCCTTCTTTTAGGAGCTCATGCAATTAGATTGGACCCTGTTGGATCATCTAGGAGTCACCTTTTTTTTAAAAAAGATTTTATTTATTTATTCATGAGAGACACACAGAGAGAGGCAGAGACACAGGCAGAGGGAGAAGCAGACTCCCTGTGGGGAGGCTGACATGGGACTCCATCCCAGGACCCCGGGATCACGCCCTGAGCTGAAGGCAGATGCTCAACCACTGAGCCACCCAGGTGTCCCTAGGAATCACATTTTCTTTTTCTTTCTTTCTTTTTTTTTTTAAGATTTATTTATTTATTCATAAGAGACACACAGAGAGAGGAGAGACACAGGCAGAGGGAGAAGCAGGCTCCATGCAGGGAGCCCAATGTGGGACTTGATTCTGGGTCTCCGGGACCATGCCCTGAGCTAAAGGCAGACGCCCAACCCCTGAGCCACCCAGGTGTCCCAGGAATCACCTTTTAATCACATTTGCAAAGTCCCTTCTGCCAGGTAAGGTACCATATTCCCAGGGGCCAGGGAGTAGGGTGTGAACATCTATTTATCAAGGGCCATTACTATATACCTGCCCCTGGTCTAGAGTGGCGTTCTTAGCTTTTCTTTTTTTGTGCCCTGGTTCCTTTGGGCAGTCCTTGGACTTATCAGTGTTTTAAACTGCCAAATATAAAATTTGAAGACTGCAAACTATCATGAAATACGGTTATTAAATGATACTTTTTTAAACAAAGTACTGTATGCGTTTTATTGTTGCTAACAAATGAGTTAGCAGGATCTAGTGGTTGATGTAAAATTACCATTAGCATAAGTAATGAGCATAACTGATATTTTAGGATATCTGTAACAACTATAACTTGATATGAAAACATAAATAACTTCTATTGAATTGAGCCACAGGTAGTGCTAAAATTATTGTAGTTTGTGGTCACTGTTCATAATGGAAGGAACTGTTGAATTTTAGTGAGGAGTTAATGAAAACACAATGAAATTTTCCCCATCCAGGTTTATGGACCCCTGAATTCTCTTGCATCATGCATTAAGAATTCCGGCTCCAGGAGATAGGTGGTTAGTTACAAGAATGTCTATAGCATTCTGGCTATAACAGCAAGAAAATATAAACAACCAATGTGCCCATCTACAATTCACTGGAAATACAAATTGTGGCATATTTATAACCATGAAACACTGCACATCTTTGAAAATGAACGGGCTCAGGAATACACGTCAACACACTGGATGTCAAAAACATAATGTTGAAGGAATATAAAACAAGTTGCAAAAACTACATGATTTCTTTCATATAAAGTTGAAACACAAATTTGTGATAAGATAGTATTTGTGCTTTTAAAAACACTCAACTAGATAGTAAGAAAACATACACGCATGTTAAAAATCTAAAGACACACAGACGGTGATTCACAGGGGCATCTGGGTGGCTCAGTCGGTTGAGGGTCTGCCTTTGGCTCAGCTCATGATCTTGGGGTCCTGGGATGGAGGCCCATGTTCGGCTCCACGCTCAGTGAAAAGTCTGCTTCTCCCTCTGCCCCTCCCCCTGCTTGTGCTCTCTGCCTCGTTTTCTCAAACTAAAAAAGAAAAACAAAGTCTTAAAAAAAAAAGGTGATTCAGATACAAGGTGAGGCAGGGGTCTCCTTGGGCATGAGGGAGGTGGGCTGGTGACAAGCTCACAGCCAGATGTCAGAGATTTGTTTGAAGTTTTGCTTCTTATGGTGGGTGGGATGCATGTGTGTTCACTTTATTTCTTGAAAATTATTATTCCTTAAATTGCATGTGCTTGATATATTGCTTTATATTACGTATGTACATATATAATGTGTTTAATGTTCATACTAAAGCCCAAATATTATTTTAAATATGCATGTGGAAATTACAGTAAAGTAAGTTTCTAATTTTCTCATTTTTGCTACTATTACATGATTGCAATCACTATTTAAAGGTATATTTCAAAAAAACCTCATTTTAAAATGTACATATTCATTAAGAAAATTTTGAGAGATGAAGAAAAGGATTAAAGAATGATAGAAATCATTTGCCATCCCTCACCAGATATAATCACTGTCTATGTTTTTATGTATATATTTTCAGTCTTTTAAAAATTCTACATCTATGATACATATTATTTTTTGCAACCCATTTTTTTTCCTTTAAAATACATCATGAACTTTTCCCCATATCATTTGTAGATGTTTGGGTGTGTGTATAGAATTTTAGTTTTTATTGTTTTACAGGGTTTGAATGCATCCAATTTCCTCAGTCACAAAATGTGGGTGGTTCCTTATTAGTCTAAATAGCCTTGAGATATATTCTTATAGAGGAGTCTGTACTTCTTATGAAGATTACTCAGCAGAATTCTCCTGGGTGGAAGTTTCTGCCTCTGTGCATGTGCATATGTAAAGGTTTGACATGTTGCCAAAATCAAAGCACTTTCAAGGGGCGTCTGGGTGGCTCAGTCCATTAGGTGTCTGCCTTCTGCTCAGGTCGTGATCTCAAGGTCCTGGGATCGAGGCCCACCTCAGGCTCCCTGATTAGCTGGAAGTCTGCTTGCTTCTCCCTCTCCCTCTGCCTGCCCTCCTCCTGCCACCCCCCACTCACGTACTCTCTCTCAAATAAACACAATCCTTCAAATCAAAAAACCATTTTCAGCTGGGGGAATAAAACATTTATTTTGACAAAGGATTTTATGCTCTGCCCAAGAAAAAGATCCAGAGATTAACTTCAAGAAGCCTCAGAGACTATCAATAGCACATTACTGAAGGGTAATTAAGAACCAGAAAATTGGATTTATATTGATATGCTTGATCTTTCAGCAAAGAAGCATAAAAATCATGGCATGCTAAGAGAGATAATATCCTCTCAAAATACTAGTTTTCTCTGTCTTCTTTTCTGATCCCCAGAGCACACAGAACAAGAAGGGGCTGAGTGTGACTTGAAGTCCACCAGGTATGCATGAGGATTGCTCCCAATCGGCTGTGTACCGGCACCCCTAGCCCAAGGTCCCTTCTGATAGGGTACCGCAGACTGCACATCTGGGAGGAGTAAGAAAAACTCCTTGTGTAACCATTTGCACACTAGAGCGAGCGGAGATGGATCTGCCAGGCTGCTGGCAGTATCATCTCAGCGGAGTGGGAGGTAGGTGAGGAGGTTTGATTCATAAGAGAGGGGAAGGGAACAAGCTAGAGCAGCAATTTCTGGTTTCACCTTCAAGGTTTTTTTTTTGTCAGCATTTCCTTTACAGACTCTGGGTTTTGAAGAATTTTGTGTATGGGGGGAAGCACACCTCTTCTTGATTTTAAATGCATATACAGTTTCTATAGCATTGCAAATACTGAAGCTTCTATCACTCATTCTAGGGGCCAGTCAGGGTCTGGAGCCTGATGTTGGCACTTCTTGGGCTAAGAATGGACTATACTGCAAAGGGATGGGAGGCTTTCCCACGATGCTGAGGGGGAGAAGAGCCCTGGGCAGGCCAACAGGCAGGATGAGGTCCTGAGAGGGGTGGCGGGAGTGGGCACAGAGGACAAACTTCTTGTATTGCTAGGGGGACCACAGGTCCCGGTCTGCCTTGTATATCAGATATTGTTTTATTCTGATGCTTTGACATGTGGGGTCACATTGACAGCAGAGGGACTGGCCCTCCCAGGGCGCGGTAGGTCCCAGAGACAGTAAACCACTCCATCATGCCCTTCCCATGAAAACCAACCAATCCAGAGCCCACACTCCGAGCTACCTCCTCTAATGGGCTCTCGCACTCCTGGCCCCCATTCCTCTGTGCTAATCATACCTGGGCCAGGTACCCAACAACTAGGGACACCTCCTGTACCCCAGAGCCCCCTGAAATCATTCAAACCAGCCGATCCAAAGCCAGTTTCCCCTGCCTCACCCATTCCTTCCCATGGAAACCACAGGAGAGGCTCTTGTCTGTGTTTTCCCTGCTCCCTCTGCCTCCTGACCAGCCCCGGTGCTTTCCTGAGGGGCCCTGCAGGGCGTCACTGGCCCCTCCTCTCGGGATCTGTGAGGAACATACTACCTTTTCCATGGCAGTCCTTTCCTAATCCGCTGGGCTTTGGACACCCCAGTAATAAAACCTATCTTTTAGAACATCTAGGATAAAACTGATACATATCTACTGTCCTAGCAAAATTATTAAAATACCCTTCTGTCTCAGAAGCATCCTGGCTTGGATGATAGGTCATTGGGTGTTGTGCTCATTAATAATCCAATCTAGGGCTTCCTCTGTATCTCCTGATACACAGCGAGTGCTCAGTAAAGGCTCATTGGAGGGCTGACAGTGGCTCCCCTCAGTGGAGGCTCACCACACATTTTCTGGTGGCTGCAACTCCCTACTTCCTATCCACTCTGGTTATTGGGGAACAAGCCCTGCCATATTTTATGTGGAAGCCAAGAACAAGATAGACAAAATGGTCCGGCCAAGGAGCAGGGCTAAGAGAATCTGAGAAAAGAGAGCCTTGGCTTCCTAGGGACCTAGTTCTAGGCTTTGTCTGTGAGGGGCGCATCCGTGACACCAATCAGCTCAGGAAGATGGCTAGATTTTCATCACATTTTATAAATTTAGGGGATGGTAGAGTAGATCTCTCAATTAATAGGGGCTAGTGATCAAGCCAACCACGTAACAAACACACACACAATTTTGTTACAAACACCGGATACCGAGTCTGATCAACAAGAAGGGAGTTTAACAAACTGATAAAATGTCAAGTTGTATACAGCTTTAGTGCCTCATGATTCAATACATCACGGCTGCGTGACCCGAGAGACTAGATTTCAGACAAGTCAGGGGACAGGGTGAGTATTAAGTCATTCTAACTGAAATAATAATATCAGGTATAATAATCCCACAGGGATGCAAACGCAAAAAGTCACCAGCTCTACAGTTTCAGACCTAACATTCAGAGCAGACACACTCTAAACAGGCCAATGAAAATGCTGCCCAGCATGCCTCCCCGAGCATCCTTTTCCCACACAGCACCGAGGACGAGGCCCTGGGGAGGACTCCACCTACCTCTTCTTCCTGGGAGGGAAGGCTCTCTTGCCTTCTTACCTTTTTCCATCTGAGGCAGTAAATTTGTGTCTCAGGGGCCTGCTGCCCAGGGAAACTGAGAGGGAAGCCTGACCTTGGGCCCTGGCTCTCCTATCCCTCCCCGCCTGCTCCTTCTCCCCCTCCTGCGAGGCTCTGCTGAACCCCCATCAGTGATGGAGATGTCACACCCTTTCTCAGGCCCAGCCAGCGCACGGTCCCTCTGTGCTCTCACTCACAGTGCTGTGCGCGTGTGTCCATTTCCACACTTGGCACTCTGGTGATCGCACAACCTCCCTGGATGGCAAATGTATTTTTTGTTGTTGTTGTTTTGTGGTAGAAGTTACTGCCTTCCCCAATGCCCCCCCTACCTGATCCCCACCCCAGGCATTAAGCAGTTCTGTGTATAACTTAGAAGCCGTATTTCAGAATCCTTTCCCAATCAACGATATGGCATTCCACACCTCAAATGCTCATGGAAGCAGCCATCTCGCCCTTTTACTGCTTTCCCCACTGAGTCCGTGAACATGACTTGAGGGTGGGCTGATACAGAACCGTGTCTAGGAATCTTGCTGGGACACCTGCGAGGTTGTGGGTTTGCAGTCTGCAGTGCACCGGTGCAGAGGGAGGGGATTCCGGCTGCTTTAGGATCCTGGAGCCAGGAGGGAAGGAGTTTGAGGAAGAAACGGTGAAAATCTTTCTATTACATTAGGAAGAATGCTCCCTGTGTCAGGGACTTTATGGCGATCTTTGATTCGGCAATCGCAGCCTCCCCGAAAGGCAGGTTTTGTTTCAACTGTTTCTGCTAAAGGAACCGGGCTTCGAGAACCTACTGGACTTGCCCAACGTCACACAGTCTGTGAGCCGCAGAATCAGAACGTTAACCGAGAGCTCTCTGATTTCATATCCATGCTCCTGTGACTACAACTGGTCTCACTAGATGTCACCTGCTACGAAGAGGACTAAGGGATTGAAGGTCATGACAAGATTGTGAGCAGTCCTACAGCAACTTGCAGCCAACAGGCGAGGGGGAGAAAGCTTTGCTTGCCCTGCCAGCACCATGGAACCCCTTAGTCTCTTGCTTCCTTCACAACCGATTGCCTCTTCTTTTGCTATTTGCCATCCCTGCTACCCGTCTGGCTCTTGCTGCCATGTGGCCTGTTGAAATGGTCCTAGAAAGGACATGAGTGAGATCCCAGCTGCTAAAGCCAATGCCTCTTCTTTGCCCTTATTATCTCTAAGTGCCCCCCCTTACACCATACACTTCTGGGATTCTTTCCTCTTGGGCAGGACAGAGCCACCAAGAGGGCACTGGGTAGGCCCACACCCTCACATCAGTTACTCTTGTTTCCTGACTTCACCCATTAGATCCACACAGAAGGACAGCCAGAGACCCACATCACTGGGACAGCTCTCACGGATACTGGGAAACCAAGAAACACAGCCCCGGAACATCCTTCTAGTGGGCTATCTGTGCCCAAGTGACAGTTTGTGTTAGGCTTTCAATTACCAGTTCCTGGTGAAAAGGACTGTTACCAAGCCCTTTTTAAGGACATGAGCACCTCTTGGCTTAGCATCCTCTAGGAGTGTCTTTGAAACTGCTGTTCAAATCCATCTGGAATTTATTGTGAGCAGTGGTCAGAAGCCCCTGCTTCAGGATCACTGAGAGATTTTTCAAAAATATACATTCTTGGGCTCACACTCTGGAGATTTGCAGTCAGTAGATGTGGATTTGAAGCTTTAAGGACAGCTGGGGGAATGTGAGGTTCAGGGGAGTTTGGGGACAAGCTCCCTTGGTTAGTTGGATGAACTTCTCTGTTATGACTTCAGTCATTGAGCTACAAAGCAGGGCCTTGTGTTGCTAGGAGGTGACGGTTTTGTTGTGATTCAGCATTATTGCCCTTACATGGGATTAGCTGTGTTTCATCTAGGGCAGTGTAACAATTAGGTTAATTGCATAGGCCTCTGTGCTTGCTTATTGTTCGCCCATCAAGGGAACGGATGGTGTGTGTGTGCAGTGGGGGTGGGAGTGGGATGGGACAAGTCTCCTTACGTATTAGATGGCTAAAACCAGCAATTTCCTGCGTTTTCCTAGATATCTTCCAAATTGTATTAGCAAGGTAAAATGTTGGCTTGATAGCCAACGTATGGCTCAAGAGGGGGCCATGGTTTTCGTTTATATGGTAAAAATTTTTTAAAAAATATTTTATTTATTTGAGAGAGAGGAGAGAGAGAGAGAGAGAGAGAGAGAGAGAGAGAGAGAGAGAGAGAACACAAGCATGGGGAGCAGCTGGCAAAGGGAGAAGGAGAAGCAATCTCCCTGCTGAGCGGGGAGCCTGACATGGGGCTCCATCCCAGGACCCTGGGATCATGACCTGAGCTGAAGGCAGATGCTTAATCGACTGGGCCACCCAGGTGCCCCTATATGGTGAAATATTTTAAGCAAACATTCAGAGATGTCTGTATCAGAAGTGGTTCAGAGCAGGGCTTTGAAATCATCATGCCTGAGTTAAGCCCCAGCTTCATTCTTTTCTTACTGTGTAATTGGACAGGTGGCCAAACTCAGTCTCTGCCCATCTGTGAGTGTGATGAATGTGGTATATACTTCAAAGGGTTGGTGTGAGTCAGTAAGATAAAGGGACAAAGGACTAATGCAAGCCTGGTGCATCTGAATGCTAAATTCCTGCTTCCTGTGATCATAATCATTATTATTTTGTCATCATTGTTATCATCATCATCATCACCATCATCACCACCTTCATCATTATCATCTCTGGCTTAAGAGGTGGGAATATCAGACTATGTGAGTTTGTGCAAACTAGAAGACTGCTGGAAGTCTGGTTTGGCCGTAAGTCTCCTTTGAAAAAGACAGGTAAATCAAAGAGTCCTCAGAGAGGTTTTAAAATTTGTACCTAGGGGTTGCTGCAAATATATACGTAAGTTAGGTCAACTTGAGAGACTGTTGACGTGCATGTTGTCTTTCCTGCCTTAGGAAACGTATTTGTGACATCTGTTTAGCCAACACTTGGGAGAAGTAAATCCTAAGAGTCACGTTCAAATCTGTTTTCCAAAAAGGATGAGGTGGCCATTAATTACTGAAAACACTGTTGCCTTAATTCAGATGGAAATATTTTCAGGTGAATGCCAGCTTTGAAGTGTCATCTTTCTCATCAAAATTAAATGCCCAGATAACATCACTTGCCATGTAATCTCTGCAGACGGTAGCCTTCCCAGAGTCCCAGCAAAGTCTCACAGGTGTTCTAGCTGAAGGCCGCTGCTTGTGAGCGCTCTGCCCCCTGCTGGTGAGTCAGAACCCGGCCTTACCTTTCAGACCTAAAGTGGTCAACAAACATTTGTTTCCTTCTCACATTTTAAAACCTATTACTGTCTCTTTTGGGGTAATATATGTACATTGTTATTAATGATATACAATTTCAAATTAGAAATAAATATATTGGAAGTAGTTTCTATATACTTATTATATATCTATACATACAAATGCAGAATATATACGTATTTAAGAACTCATTGGAGTACTGGGATGTACAGGCTACTAGGCTACACTCTTGCCACCAAGTTCCAAACTTCACAGGCCACACTTTCAAATTTAGAACAATATTTTTGATGACGGCAATAACAATGGTGATTTCTGCTGTGGGTGCAACGTGTACCAAGCACCACTGTGGGATTGGACCTCTAGAGTGAGTACTGCCCAGCAGGGCCTTAGCTGCTTCACAGAGGGGAAGGAAGCAAAGAATGTCTATTAGCCTATTTGGAGATTGATGAAGAATAGAACAACATACATATTAAGTAGCAAGATTATTAATAGGTATCATGTATTGGGCGTTTTAAAGTGCTTTGTGTTCAACTATCATTACCAATTGACAAATGGGGAAGAATCCACAGTTGATCAAGGAAGATAAGGTCATTTGTATTCTTGATACTGAAGATCTCTAGTCAAGGCTTACTTAGGGAATTAATTAATTAAAATTTCAACACAGGATTTTGAATATGGAAGCACCGCAACTGTGAAGAGGAAGCCAGAGCAGAGCCACGTAGCTCGTCCTCTGTGTAAAGTGAGGCTATTCTGGGACAAAGCAGACTATTATTTTTGCTAGAGCTGACACAGAAATCTATTCATTCAGTAAGCAAGTGTTGGGTGCCCGTGGTATGCCAGGCACCGTCCCAGGTACCGGAGATGCATTAGTAAGCAAAAGAGATGACAAGCAATCGAACAACAAAACCAAAACATCCCTGCCTTGTGGCACCTGCATTAGCAGAAGAGAGGTTCCCAAACCGTGGCATGTACCAGCATCATCTGGAGGGCTCCTTGAAACACAAATCGCTGCAGGTCCTCCCCAACAGCAGTTTCTGAATCAGGTCTGGGTTGGGGCCTGGGAGCTCGTGATTTAACACTCTCCTGGGTGATGCTCGTGCTGTGGTTCCGGGAACTCCCCTCTAAAAAGCACCACTAGCAGATTGTCCGCATGCAGCAACGGATGGAACAGATTTGGGGTGTGTGTATGTGTGTCCGTCTGCCCAGCCCAATGTAATCCTGTAGAGTGTGGATACTGGGGTGGGGATGGATGAGGACCGAATGACCTCATTCTGCTCACACCATCATTTGTCAGGCTCTGAGCTAGGCATTATGCATGCATTATTTCGATAAATCTTCCTGATTTTACAATATCATATTATAGATGAGGAAAGCGTGGCTCTGAGAGATTACAGGACTTGCTTCATAACTACTACAACTAATGTAGCATCAAGATTCTCCAGAGAGAGGGGATCCCTGGGTGGCTCAGTGGGTTTAGTGCCTGCTTTTGGCCCAGGGCATGATCCTAGAGTCCCGGGATCAAGTCCCACATCAGGCTCCCGGCATGGAGCTTGCTTTGCCTTCCGCCTGTCTCTGCCCCTCTCTTTCTTTCTTTCAATGTCTATCATAAATGAATAAATAAAGTCTTTAAAAAAATAAGATTCTCCGGGGAGGCCAAACCAGTAGGGGATATATATGTGTATAAAATATACAGATTCGTCTTAAGGAATTGGGTCCAGGGACTGTTTGAGCCAGCTAGTTCAGTATTTGCAGGGCAGGCTGCCAGCGTTCCTGTCATAGTCTTTTTTTTTTTTTTCTTCCTGTCACAGTCTTGAGACAGAACTCCTTCTCTGGAAAAACCTCAATCTTTGCCCTTAAGGCCTCCAACTGATTGGATGAGGCCCACCCACATTACCTGAAGAAATCCACACCTAGAAATGTAATGTCAATGACCAAACCCAAAAATATGTTCACAGCAACAACTAGACTGGTGTTTGACAGAGTGGTTGGGCTGCACTGCCTCGCCCAGGGTCCCAGAACGTAACCGTGATGGCGTGGCATGGCTGAAACTCCTTTTCCAGACCGGATCTGTTTGCCTTCAAAACCATTCTGGGGACACCTGGGTGGCTCACCGGTTGAACGTCTGCCTTCGACCCAGGGGGTGATCCTGGGGTCCCAGGATCGAGTCCCACATCGGGCTCCCTGCATGGAGCCTGCTTCTCCCTTTGCTTCTCTCTCTCTGTGTCTCTCATAAATAAATAAATAAATAAATAAATAAATAAATAAAATCTTAAAAAAACAAAAACAAAAACAAAAAAAACCCAAACCCATTCTGCCCTGCCTTGGACTCCTCACAGAATAAGGCCCGGCAGGTGAGAGATGCACACGCAGGTCTTGCTGAGAGATGAAAACTTGGGGAATAGGGAGCAAGTGCTGCCGCCCCCTGTGCTTGCACTGGGCAAAGGCTCCACGTGACAAGAGGTGTCAGAGCAGATGAACCGCTTCTCCCCACAAATGGTCAACGAGCCCTCCCGCGGGTGACAGTATGTATTTCTTCTCCACGTTTAATCTGTGAGTGAAGGATTTACAGCAGCCAGTAGTCAGCTCTTCACACCTGCGCTTCGCTTGGAAATGCTGCTCCGGTGACAACAGTCCTTTGATTCTCTGCCCCTGTTGTCAGTCCCAAGTGGCAAAACCCCTGGTTCCCCAGGGCATCTCCTGTGGCTCGGGCCTCTGGCAGATTTTTTTCCCTTAAGGATTTAGCGCCATCTGGTGAGTTAGAGGTGCCCTGCAGCCGTGTCCCCTCCCTGCGGCAGGAGGCAAGGCGGGCTTGCCCGGGAACCATCAACTTGGGTGGGGGTAAAACAGTGTGTGGTGTGCGTGTACGTGGGGGGCTGTGGGGGGGAGTGTGGTGTATGTGCATGTGAGTGTGTGTGGGGTGCGTGTACGTGGGGGGTTACATGTGTATGTGGGGGTGCATGGTATGTATGTGGGATGTGTGGCTGTGTGTGGGGGGGGTGTGGGGGTGTGAGGGTGTGTATGTGAGTGTGTGTGTGGGGGTGCTTGTGTACATGGGGTGTCTATGTGTATGTGGGGTGTGTTCGTGTATGCAAGGTGGGGATGGTATGTGATGTATGTCTATGTGGGGGGGTGTGGGGGTATATGGGGGTGCACGGTGTGTATGTTGGGTGTGTGAGGTATGTGTGGGGTGCGTGTAAGGTGTGCAGGGATGTGAGGGTGTCGTGCAGTGTATGTGTGTGTGTATGTGAGGGTATGTGAGGGGTATATATGGGGATGCATGGTGTGTACATCAGGTGTGTGCAGTGTGTGTGCGGTGTATGGGGGTGAGAGGGTGGCGTGTGGTGTATGTGAGGATGTGTGGGGTGGGGGTGGTGATTGAGGTGTATGTGGGGGTGCGTGGGGGCATACACGGGGGTGCCTGCTGCGTATGTGAGGTTCCGTCTGTTATACAGGACACAGACTACCAAATTAGGGTGAAGAGTCTACATTTGGGCCTTCTTGAGCAGGTTGGCCAAGATTCCTAACCCCCCGCCCCTGGATCTGGAAGCCATGGAGGTGGCCCCCATTCAGGTGCCCACCCCTCCTGAGGAAGAGTCCAGGAGCCAGGCTGCTGAGGATGGGGATCGGGGCGGGAGGGGGGGGCTCTCGGCGGGGGGGTGCTGGGCTCGGGCTGGGGCTGAGGTAGGAGAGTACAGGTAGCCTGGTGGGTCGTGACCCGCAGTGAGGACGCCAGGCTGGGGAGGCTTCTAGAGAGAGGGGAGGCCCCACCAGGGATGCTGAGCCCACGAAGTGCACAGTGGGGCTCACTGCAGGCTCTTCCTGGAGTGACAGCCCCAGAAACGCAGGAAACAGAAGGGCAGGAGGGTCCCTGGAGGGACAGAGACCTGCTCTGTGTGCCTCTGAGGTCAGGCCCGTGTGTCCGTGTGCGCACGTGTGGGCGTGTGCGTGTGCATGCGCGCCTCCCTTTGCCCTCTGGTGTTGTCTTTCATTTTCTCTCTCTGTAATGCCTGAGATTTTTATTTTTTATTTATTTATTTTAAATTAATTTTAAATTTATTTTATTATTTTTTAGATTTTTTATTTATGTGTTTATTCATAGAGACACAGAGGGAGAGGCAGAGACACAGGCAGAGGGAGAAGCAGGACCCATGCAGGGAGCCTGACGTGGGACTCGATCCAGGGTCTACAGGATCACGCCCTGGGCTGCAGGCAGCGCTAAATCGCTGCGCCACCGGGACTGCCCGTGCCTGACATTTTTAGCATTCAGCCTTAAAAATACCCAAAGCCTGAGTTTTACCGTTTTGTAGTTCTTTACAACTTATAAAATGATTCACATACCTTCTCATTTCATTATTTATAGCTCAGTAGATCTTACTGGCCCCAGGTGGCAGGTGAGGAAAAATGCTGTTACAATGTGAGGGACTTGCCTGGAAGTGGGGAAAACAGGAACCAGTTCTTGGGAGCCGGCCCCGCTCCCCCAGAGCCCACCTGGGCTGGGCGTTTGGGAAGTGGGGTACAGAGGGCCCGGGCGGGGGGCGGGGGGCGGGCACTCGTTCGCCTCTTTTCCACCGAGCTACGCACTGGGCGCACCTGCACAGATGCATCACCGTCCCTGTGGCCCCGTGGCCACCAGGCTGGTCTGGACCCCGGGGTTCAGGGCAGCGGTTATCCAGAAAGCTGCTTCACTTCAACCAACAAGCGATTCCAGAACTACGCTCCTAAATAACCGACACCTGCGCCTGTGGGAGACTACCTCTCACCTGGCTCCTGGTTCCGGGGCGACGCTTGTGCGGGGCGCAGAAGATGGCCAAGAGATAATGGGGTGAGAGAGGAGGCAAAATATATCCAGGAATCCGAGCTCTCCTTGTCTCATTCTCCTCCACGGGGAGGCACCCCTCCCAGCCTCTGGCCAGACACCCCTGGAGGCTGGGGTAGGGAGGTGGCGGAGGGGCAAGCGACTGGACACTGTATCCCTGGCTGCAGCCCAGGCGTCCCCTCTCAGGTGCTCTATGCATCCACTCCTTCGCCTGCTGGACACCTGCTCTCGGACGTCCAGCGTGAGCGGTCTGTCCCTGCACCCCCTGCTTTTGCTCCAGCGTTTCGTCCTCCAGGGAAGGGCGCCACCATCCACCCAAGTTAGAAATCCGAGCGCCGACCTGGACCTCTGCTTCTCTGGTCCTGCCTCCTAGGTCATTGACGTGGCCTGTGGATCGGGCCTCCAGTCCCACCTTCCCGCACGCCCGGCTGCCCTCACCGGTACGCCGGGTGTCCCTCTAGTCGTGGATCTGGGGTGGACCCTCTGCCGCATCCGGCCCCATCCCAGCTGCTGGTTCTCTACACAATCCAAGACTGTCCCTCAAAGAGCACTTGAGGATGTGGGGACAGGCCCCATCCAGTGACATGGATGAGTGCTGAAGGTCAGCCTTTGCCCCCCCGCCCCCCCGCCTTGGGACAGACAACTCTCAAGAGCCACCTCACTTCCCAGCCTCACTCCATCCTCCAGGCAGCACCATGGAGTTACCTCCTCCCTCTGCTCCATCCAGCCTCCTTCTCCCCCTACCGTGCTGCTCCTGACAGTGCTCCCCATCACCCTCCTGTGTGCAAGTCTCAGAGGTGTCTCAGAGGCTGTTTCCCTGGGGACCTGACCTATGACAGATGGTACCAGGGGTGGTCCTGGAACACGAACTCTAAAATGAGGGGTCGAGGTAGAGACCCGGCAGCAGGTGCCCATAAAGGAGGCTGTTCCTGGTGGCAGACGAGCACTGGCAGCCTTGAGAGGCCACAAAGTGCTGTGCGGAGGGGCAGGCTGCCATGCAAGCAGCCCTGTCTCTGGCCATGCAGCCATGGCATTCAAGGTGTCTGTGGCGGGAAAAGACCACGTGGAGTTTATTGCAAGCCAGAGGAGAACCATGATGATGGTATGTAGTAGGGCTCTGCAGAGGAGACTTCTGCACCATTTGGAGTAAAGCTCCTGGCACGCTCTGCAGCCCCCTGGGGCTGGAGCATCTAAGCAGCAGTCCTTTTGATAGAAAATGGTCAAGTTCAGTAGTCGTGGCTTTAGTGTGGCACACACCCTGGGCTTGGACCACTGGGGATGATAGGGGTGCAGAAGCCTGGCCCCTTGTGAGGTAGAGTAACTCGGAAGGGCCGTTCCTGATCCAGAGCTCTTTATAGGACTGTTGCAGCTGCACCAGCATTCAACCCTCTCTGCCCAACCCTGCTCCCTGCACAGTGCTCCCCCAGAGCATCCTCCAGTACGCACGCTCACAAACCTCTGGGCTCAGGGGCTGCTTCCTGAAAACTATTACAGTTCCCTACTGTTTCTCCTACTGTAGCTACTGATTCTCTTTCTTTCTTTCTTTCTTTCTTTCTTTCTTTCTTTCTTTCTTTCTTTCTTTCTTTCTTTCTTCTTTCTAAAAAGATTTATTTTCAGAGGGAGAGAGAGAGGGAGAGTGCAAGTGGCGGGGGACAGAGGGGGAGAGAGAGAGACTCTCAAGCAGAACCCCTGCTGAGTGTGGAGCCTGAGCCCACGACCCTGAGATCATGACTTTAGCAGAAACGGAGAGTTGGATACTCAACCCACTGTACCACCCAGGCACCCCGCTAGCGATCTTTCAAAAACACCGATCTGACAATGTCGATCTTCCTTGAATCCTTTAATGTCTTCTCAATGACTTAACATGGCTCATATGACCCTTAATTCCAACTTCCTTGACATTACTCATACGACCCGTTATTTGCTACCCTCTGCCTATTTCTCCAGCTTGGTCTATTGCTACTGCCGCCAACACTTTACGCCATGATCACATTGAGCTTCTCTCACTCCTCTGAACATGCCATTCTCCTTCATCTCTAGAACTTTTCACACTTCATCTCTCCCTAGAGCATCCTTAAGTCCTGTCCTTGTCTGGATAGCTCATCCTCTCAGTCTCAGATCTCATTTCTTTCTATGACTAATTCCTTGAACGTCTTAGAAAACTAGATGTCCTAGCATCCTCAACTTCCCTGATTGTGGCTCTCAGCATATAATATTTTAATTATTTGTTAATTTGGTTTTATATGTCACTAGATTATAAACCTCGTGAGATCAAGTCTTTTTGGGGTCTATCTTGTTTATTTATTCTTTTAAATATTTTATTTATTTATTTATGAGAAACACACACACACACACACACACACACACACACACACACACAGAGGTAGAGACACAGGCAGAGGGAGAAGCAGGTTCCATGCAGGGATCCCAATGTGGGACTTGATCCTGGGACTCCAGGATCATGTCCTGGGCCGAAGGCAGGCGCTAAACCACTGAGCCACCCAGGGATTCCCAATCTTGTTTAATGCTATAGCCTGTAGTCTTAATGGTACAGAGTAGATGCTTTGTAAGTATTTACTGGATATTCCTCTTTTTTTTCTTCTTTTTATTGATTATAAGAAATCAAGACTTAGCCAAAATCAGATTCAAAGTCATGTAACAGAAAGTGTAACACAGTGGTTGGAGACAAAATCCTACCTATAGATATATTTAGTTTTTTATGCAGTTAGCTCTCAACACTTCAAATAAGGATATTTACCTTATTTGATATATTTGACATTTATAAATGTCAAGCTACCAATAAATAAAATACATCAATTTGCAAGATCTGGTAACATTGCTCCTCCAATTCTACTTGGTAAAATTGAATGGAGCTATGTACTTCCAGTTTTGCATGGACCCCACAGGCTATGTGCAATTGTGTTTGTAGGCAATTGTTTTAATGTACTTTTCTGCTGCTGTATTTGTTTTAAAGGAAAACTTGGAAGAAGAGTGAAATGTATCTTCATCCTTATCAAAACACAGGAAAGTCCATGAGTTTAACCCAGCCTCCTTTGCTCATGGACACTACTAGTCCGGTCCCTGTTAGCATTTGAGTGCCGCCGTGGCATAGTATTTCACTAGCCAACAGTAGCCTACACATATCCTTTTTCAAAATGCAGAGTGACACCAGTTAGAAAGACTGATTGTCAACTTTACAATCCTGGGTGGTCACTCGTTCTCCTTGTACCTTGCTTATAATATAGGTTTATGGCATAATGTTGTGAAGAGCTCAAACCGAGAAGGTGTATTTGAAAGTGCTTTGTAAACAAGTACTCCACAAACGTACATTATTATTTTTATCCCAGGCAAAACGGAGGTTCATTCTTCTAGTTTAGGAGGCAGATGGAGGGAACAGTGGGTTTCCATGGGCAATCTTATTTTCTCTTATGATTCAAAAGATGGCTAAGACAAAAGTCAGCCCTGTAGCTACTACTGCCCCTTCTTTAAAAAATTTTAAACTATTTATTTTTTTATTATGCAAAACAAACTTTATAGAACGTTTTAGAGTTAGTTAAGACAAAAGTCAGCCCTGTAGCTACTGCCCATTCTTCAAAAAATTTTAAACTATTTATTTTTTATTATGCAAAACAAACTTTATAGAATGTTTTAGAGTTACCATTTTTTCTGCTTTCACCTCATTATGAAAGCAAGTAGCTAGATTTTTGCCTTTGAAGAGACATGACTCTGAGATTTTGCTATGAAAGATATTTTCCATCTGAAAATTTTTCTACATAGTGTTTCAATTTTCGGGTTTGATTGAGGTATGATAGACATATACAATTGTAAGATATTTAAAGCGTACAAATGGTGATGTGATGTATCATATATTGTGCAAGCATTCCCTCCACTGAGTTAACACATCCATCACCCTCACATATTACTGTGTGTGTGTGAGAACATTTCAGTTCTACTCTTTTGGCAAGTTTCAATTATATGATACAGAGTTATCAATTATAGTCACTAGGTTATACATGGGATCATTGGAACTTATTCATCTTGTAGCTGAAAGTTTGTACGCTTTTACCAACCACTCCCCATTTTCCCCATCCCCTACCCCCTGCCAACCACTTTTCTACTCCCTGTTTCTATGGGTTTGACATTAAAAAAAAAATCCACATATATGTGATACCATGCAGGATTTTTCTTTCTCTGTCTGGCTCATAATGCCCTCCAGTTTCATTCATGCAAATGACATAATTTCCTTCTTTTTCCAAGACTGAATAATATCCCACTGCTTATGTATACCACATCTTCTTTAACCTTTCTTTTTTTTTTTAAGATTTTATTTATTTATTCATGAGAGACACACAGAGAGAGAGAGAGAGAGAGAAAGAGAGAGAGAGAGAGAGGCAGAGGCACAAGCAGAGGGAGAAGCAGGCTCCATGCAGGGAGCCCGACATGGGACTCGATCCCGGGTCTCCAGGATCATGCCCTGGGCCGAAGGCAGCTCTAAACCGCTGGGCCACTCAGGGATCCCTTCTTTAACCTTTCATCTGCTGACAGATACTTAGGTGGTTTCCCTACCTGGCTATTGTGAATAATGCTCCTATGAACATTGGAATGCAAACATATCCTTAAGATGATTTTATTTCCTTTTTTTAAAAAAAAGATTTTATTTATCCATGAGAGACACAGAGAGATGCAGAGAGAGAGAGAGAGGCAGAAACACAAGCAGAGGGAGAAGCAGGCTCCATGCGGGGAGCCTGACATGGGACTCGATCCCGGGTCTCCAGGATCAGGCCCTGGACTGAAGGTGGTGCTAAACCGCTGAGCTACCCAGGCTGCCCTATTTCCTTTGAATATATATGCAGAAGTGAAAATGCTGGATCATACAGTAGTTCTAATTTTAATTGCATGGGAAACCTCCATTGTGTTTTTCATAGTGATTGTGCCAATTCATATTTCCACCAACAGTGCACAAGGGTTTCTTTTCTCCAAACCATTGCCAGCATTTGTTATCTCTTGTCTTTTTTAAACTAACAGGTGTGAGGTGATGTTTCACTGTGGTTTGATTTGCATTTTCCTGATGATTAATGATGTTGAGCAGCTTTTCATGTACCAGTTGGTCATTTCTATGTCTGACTTTTGCATATTGATTTTATATCTTGCAAGTTTACTGAAATTATTTATTAGTTCTAACAGGTTTTTGGTGCAATCTTTTGGGTTTTCTGTATATAGTATCATGCCATCTACAAATAAAGAGACCACTTCTTCCTTTCCTATTTGGATGCCTTTTATTTATTTTTCTTGGTTAATTGCTCTGGATAGGATTTCCAGTACTATGTTGAATAAAAGTGATGGGCATCCTTGTCATGTTCCTGATCTTAGAGGAAAAATGTTCAGTTTTTTACCATTGAGTATGATGTTAGTTGTGAGCTTGTTATATATGGCCTTTATTATGTTGAGGTACATTCTCTTTATACACAGTTGGCTGAGTGTTTTTATCAGGAATGGATGCTAATTTTGGACAAATCCTTTTTATTTGAGACCTTCCTTTCTTGTTAAGTCTAGTAAAGGTTTGTCAATTTTGTTTATATATATATTTTTTAAAAACCCAGCTTTAGTTTTATTGTTGTTTTTTGTTATCTTTTTAGTCTCTATGTCATGTATTTCTCTTCTGATCTGTTATTTCCCTTCCTCTACTCACTTTGGGCTGAGTTTGTTCTTAATTTTCTAGCTCTTTGATATGTAAAGTTAAATTGAGATTTTTGCTGTTGTTTCTTGATTTATGCATTTCAGTTCAGTTCAAAGAACTCCTTTAACATTTTTTCTAATGGTCATGAAGTTTGTCAGCTTTTGTTTGTCTGGAAAACTCGATCTCTTCTTCAATCCTAAAGGACAACTTTCCTGTGTAGAGAATTATTGGTTGGCAGGCTTTTATTTCTTTCAGTATTTTGAATATATCACCCTGCTCCCTTCTGGCTGGGAAAGTTCCTGCTGAAAAATCTGCTGATAGCCCTCTGGGAATCCCATTGTACATAACAAATTGCCTTTCTTTTGCTACTTTTAGGATTCTATTCTTTAACTTTTGAAAATTTAATTACAATGTGTCTTGATGTGGATCTCTTTAGATCTTATTTAGTACATTTTGGACTTCCTGGATCTCGATGTCTGTTTCTTTTGCCAGGTTAGGGAACTTTTTTCAGCCATTATTTCTTTGAATAAGCTTTCCAACTCTTTCTCACTTCTCCTCTGAGGACCCCTAGAATCTGGATGTTGGTCTCCTTGATGGTGTCCCATAAGTCCTTCATGCTATCTTCATTCTTAAAATTCTTTTTTCTTTTTGCTGCCCTGATTAGAGGAGTTCCACTGGCCTGTCTTGGAGCTCATTGATCCTTTCTTCTACTTCATCTAGCCTGATGTTGAAACCCTCTAGTGTAATTTTCAGATCAGTTATTGTATTCTTCAGCTCTGTGACTTCTGTTTGGTATTCTGATAGATATTTTATCTCTGTTGGAACATTTTGTTCATGCGTTGCTCTCCTGATTTTGGTGAGCATCTTGATGACTGTTATTTTGACTTTTCCATCAGGTAAATCACTTATCTCTGTTTCAGTAAGATTTGTTTCTGGTGATTTATCTTATTCTTTTGTTTGGAACATATTTCTCTATTTCTTTATTTTCCTTGATTCTCTGTGTTGATTTTTGTGCATTAGATACAATAGCCACCTCTCCCAGTCTTAAAAGAGTTGTCTTATGTAGGAGATGAGCCTTGTCAACTAACCTGGCCCAAGCACTTGGCTGTCACTCAAACTTTTGTGATTGTTCAAGCCTCTTTCTTTGTTCTTAGTGCCTTCCAGTAGTTGACGATATGTCAAGAACTATCAGGATACCACAGGGGAGGATTGCCCTCAGCACCTAGATTCAGGCTGATTAGAAGTGGAATCCTCAGGTGGCAGCTGGGAAAGTGCATAGTTAAGCCCCTTCCAGGGAGAAACTGGGAGATAGATGGTTTTGCTTGTTCTCTCTGTGCTGAGCCCAGGTGTACCACCATAAAGTGGTGGTAGTGATCCTGCACCTGTTACACACTGTTTCTTTGTTTGCTACAGTCTTGTGGGAACTGTGATTGCAGGCCCCCTTGGCTATTAAAGCCAGGTGCCCATCCTTAAGGTGGAAGCTGTGAAAACTGGGTGTCACCTGTGTGTACAAGCTCCTTCAAGGAGATACTAGCAATTTGGTTCTATTATTGGATTAGGCTGAAGGGAGAAGATGGGAAAAGTATTTGCTGGCTTCCCTTGTCTCTGGGGAAGATTGCAGCCAGCCCTTAGATGCCTGCTAAATTAGAAGCCTGACTCTCAGGTGGCAGCTTTTCAAGTATTTTGATAGATCCCTTCAAGAAAAGATGGGAGATAGTGTGTTTTTGCCTGCTTCTTCTGTACTGAGCCCTGTGAGGCGGGGAGGAATAGCCAGTTACTATGTGTCATTAGGACTGTTAGCTACAGTCTTGTGAAACTCATAAACAAAGCCTCTTTGGCTGTCAGAGTAGAGATCAGAGACCCATCTCTTGGGTAAGAGCCATTGAAGTTGGGGTGCAGACTTGTGCATAAGCTCCTTCCAGGAGGACATTGGCAACTTGTGGTGGACTACAGGGGGAAGGTGAGCGAGGCATCCTCTCATTTTCCCGGTTTCTGGGGAGGATCACAGCCAACCCCTAGTGCCTTATAAATTAGAAGCTTGGCCTGGAAGCAGCAGCTTTTAAAGCAGGCAGGTAAACCTCCTTCGTGGAAAGACTGCAAGATGGGATGTTTTGCTTGCTCCCTCTGTGCTGAGTCCTTTGGGGATAGATGTGATGACTGTGGTGTGCCCCACTGGAATTGCTTCTGTGTTTGCTATAGTCCCGTGGGTCTCAAGGTCATAAGCTTTGTTGGTTTTCAGAGCCAGGTGTTTGGTACCCAGTCATAACAGTCAGGGTGCTGGATGTGGAGTCCAAGATGAAGCTGGGAGTTGAGGGTTCTGCCCTAATTGTATGGCACAGGGCCAGGAGTGGGGTTTATGGCAAGAGTGTGTCCCAGCCTCTCCTACCCATTTTGATGTGGTTTTTTTTTCCTCATTCATCTGATATGTAGGAGACACTCAGCTAGTTTCTGGATCTCTTTCAGAGGGCATTACTCCATGAGCACCTGAAGTTTTGTTGCATCCATGAGGGCGGGAAGCTCAGGAGCCTCCTATGTCACCATCTTGAATGACTCCTTTCACCATTTCTATAGAGTGCTTTCTCAGCTTCATGGTGAGAAGGGAGGTTTGGGGATGAAGGAAATAGTTGTCATTCTTTCAAAAAGCACTTAATGAGTACTACTGTATCCTAGGCATCCCAGGCACTGGAGGTTATAAAGACAAAATAGGTACAAATCTTGCACCAATAAAGCTCTGAATTTTAATGAAGAGACAGGGAAACAATATCTCAGTGTGATTAATATACAACGAAAGTATATACAGTTGTCTGAGAGCTTCAAAGAGGTAGTGGGGGTGGTCAGATGGCTTCATGCAGGAGGCGATATATGAGCTGGGTCTTACAGACTGGGTAGGAGCTTGGCAGGCAGGGGTGGGCATACTCCCTTTAGACACTGTAGATTTATTACTTGGAGAGAGCAACCACTGTTCCCAAACTTCTTTCATTGGGTACTGCCACTGAAAATGATTTCCTCTGTGGCTCTGGACAATATCATTAAAAATCTAGAAGTCTCAGTTTGCCTTCCAGTTGAATAGGGAGAGTAACATGTACTACTTGGAACCACTGGGAGAATGAATCAATTTATGTGGTTTGCAAGAGCAAGTGTTTACTTATTAGAAAGCCTCCAGAGGGAATATATGGAAGGAAACAAAGCGTGGGGAGGAAAACAGCCAGGCAAGAACAAGGGGAAGCAAATGGGACTGGACTCTCATTAGCCTGTGATGGATTGATCTTCTGTCACTGATTTCCCAAACTCCCAGCAGTTTCAACCTAAAGCTTGTTCAATATTTTAAAACCAATTTAAAACCAATTTTTGAGTTTGCTTTTTAAAAAAAATTATTTCATTAATCAAAAAATGCATTAAGCTTAGGGTCAAGCAGCCTAACTGATGGAAAAGGCCTGATTGGGCCCCAGGAGACATGGGCTTGCTTGGCTGGATAATGTAATATCAAAGACCAGAAACCACTCAGCTTTCAAGGGAGAACAGTGGAGAGTAGCTGCAAATACTGAAAGGGAAAACCTTACAAGTGAATTGAACTGAAAGGAAATGTGAAGAGGGTTAATGAGGGTATTTTGTTAGTATGAGCAAAATCCAGACATGAGGCTGCATCCAAAGCCTTCAATTCCAAGGGGTGGGGGGGGGGGCGGCTGTGTTTAGATTCTTATTGTTGCATGTATAGAGTGTTCTCCTTTCAAAAATTTCTTATCGGTGGAATTGCAGAGGTCATCTGCCTGGAGATCACTGCCATTTGAGAGAAATACAGGGAACAGAAAACAAACTAGCCCTGTTAAAATAACAGTCCTTCTTTTTCTTACTGAATGGAATTGGATCTTTTAGTTTGATGAAACAGTTTATGTGGTTCATCCTTTTCCATGTCCAAGAATAGCTATGATTGAAATCAGGAGGCTTTGGAGACTTGGTAAATCAGAACATAGAGAATGTGCTGGTTACTCTGTATTCTTTTCCCTCCTCTGCCCTGCACCTGGAAGGCTGACCCACACAGTCTGTGTCACTAGGACTCCTTGAAGTTGGCTTTCAGTTGGATGTGACCGATGGGAGACATTAGCAAGAGATTAGAGGGTGAGAGAGAGAAGTCAAGATGTCCATCTTCCTTTCCTTCCTGCTTGGGGCCCACTGGCTATGCTGGACCCTCTGTGGTCATACCTCCCGTCAAGAGGCCCCACCTCCATGGCTCCACTTCACAGGCTTATTCCCTGTGTGACATCATTTCCTCTTTTTGTCTCTTCATGTCTCAGGTGGTCATGGCTCCCCACTGACACTGTACTAGGAGGCCCTCCATGTTGTTTTGGGTTCTTGTGACCCTTCCCCACTACTGTAGGTCATCTGTGACCTTTTAGTTAAAATCTCTTCATGTGCATCTGAGTTGGATTATTTTTTCCTATAGGACCCTGATAAATCAGAGACATAGGGAAAAAGGGCAGTGAAACCCCAAGAAGTGCCTTCTGTTCTCAGGCAATAATGTATAGAGAGACTCATCCAGTTCAGTTGGTCAATTTGTTTTGTTTCCAATAAGAGGAGTATGATATTGGCCCAGCAGCTTGAGTGAGGCAGAAAGGAGCTTCATTTCAGGGAGGTCTTACTACAGGGAGGTCTTACTACTCTTCCTGAATTCTTTCTTGGATAACTCTGTGCTAAATTGACTATTCTTGGGCAGCCTGGTGGCTTAGTGGTTTAGCATCACCTTCAGTCCAGGGCCTGATCCTGGAGTCCCGGGATCAAGTCCCACATCAGGCTCCCAGCATGGAGCCTGCTTCTCCCTCCTCTGCCTGTATCTCTGCCTTTCTCTCTCTCTGTGTCTCTCATGAATAAATAGATAAAATCTTTTTTAAAAAATATTTATTTATTTATGATAGACACACACACACACAGAGGCAGAGACACAGGAGGAGGGAGAAGCAGGCTCCATGCTGGGAGCCTGACGTGGGACTTGATCCCAGGACTCCAGGATCACGCCCTGGGCCAAAGGCAGGTGCTAAACCTCTGAGCCACCCGGGGATCCCCAATAAATAAAATCTTTAAAAAAAGTAAATCGACTATTCTTCTGAACTCCTATCATACTGATTGTGCAGCCCGTGTGGCATCTAATATAGTAAAACCTGTGACAGCAGGTACTGTATCCCCAGAGCCTAGAACAAAGCCTAATGGATTATGGGTGTTTAATACATATATGATGAATGAATGAAATAACGTCTTTTTCTTTATGGATGCAACAATCACTCAGCAAACCTCTACTAAATATCTGTGCGCCAGATAAGATATTTGCCTCTGTTTCTTTGTCCATGCAGTGTTTTCTGCTGGAATGTTCTTGATCATCCTTTACCCACTATCCTTTTGACAAACTCTAATCTACCTTCCATGTCTTTTCTGGGGAGGCATTGTACAAAGCTATATATTTCCTAAACTTTGTTTTGCATATTACTATTGTTATCTATTTTCCCTTAAGTCTCCCCTATAACTCTTTCATGTGATTCTAAAGAAAAATATACTTATCTGCAGGGGCATCTGTGTGGGGCAGTGGGTTAAGCATCTGACTCTTGATTTTTGGCTCAGGTCACGATCTCATGGTCATGGGATTGAGCCCTGTGTTGGGCTCTGCTTTCATTGAGGAGTCTGCTTGAGATTCTCTCTTTCCTTCTCCCTTTACCCCTTCCCCTGCTTGATCTCTCTCTAAAATAAATAAATAAATCCTAAAAAAATGCTTACCTGCAGTTTTCCAGAAGAATGTCTGGTGTATACAAATGCTTGATTTAATGTTTGCTAATTGGTGGTCTTTGCAGACACAGGATCCTGATCATCTAATGCTTAAGGCAAGCTCTAGCTTTCTTCCACTTTCCTGAATTGAATATTAAGTTTTTAATGGTTTAAAAAATTTTGGGGGTGCTACGTCAATCATTAACACCAAGGTTGGTTGGTTCTTCTTGAATGAATCATGAAGGGGATTATCAAGGGGATCAGGCACTGGGACAACTTTACATTAAGCAGTTCTCTCCTTCACCTTATGGCTATTGTTTTCAAATAAATAGATACTAAGGTATCACTTCTTGAAAGCTTTGTCAGTATTTGTGGTTATAAGAACATATGGATGTAAATTTCTAGACCAACTCCATTTCTCAGTTCCTTGGTCTAGTCTAGCTCTTCTGGGCTACAGGGTCCTGGGGCAGGGGAGTCTCAGGGTTAATATTATTCCTGACATCAGTATGCAGTGAGCTCGTATTTGAATGCCCCTGGGCTAAAATAAAATCACCAGAAAGAGCATTTGCTGCCTCTGTTGCAAAAATTATGGTAATTCAGACCTATCTCCCAATATGCTCATGGCCAACATTTTAGAAGCTGATAAGAAGACCTGAATTCACAAGTTATATTTATTTGGTTATGTTAATATTAGTAAATAAATCCACAAAATACCTTATAAAGATATACTTCTTTATGCTCTGATATTAGAACATTCAGATATTTTCTATTCTCTACTATAAAATTAAAACATTCTAAAAAAATTAAAACATTCTGAAATTTCTATGTCTATTTATGAGGTTCCTGTCAATAAAATAACTAAAAGATTTATCTGGGTAGATTTAATGTTTAAAACCTTGTTAACATCTCTATCAGTTGAAAAATAATGAGTGAATTCATCAACTGTGCTGAAATTTTTACTCCTTTCCTCTAAGGTTTGTTGATCATAATTAATAAATAAAAGAAAATGTATTTGCATTTCCCTAAGCCTTGATATAGTACATTGGAGAGTAAGGTTCAGTAAATATGTTCTTTACCTAATCAAGACTGAAATACAATTTAGCATAGTTCATGATATTGCTAAAAAAACAATAATATCCTTGCATCATATAATACGTCTGTGCACATCATTCATGGAGATAGTTTCACCAATGATTTTAAACAAGGCACTTTAAAAAAAATATAAGTGTGGGGGTTCATATTGATTGATCAGATTCAGAAACTGTTAAATTGTTTTCTCTCTCCTTTGAAGACTCCTCTGATCATGCTATGTTCCTTTTCCCTATTCCCCTGGAGAAAGTATGGGCATATCCCAATGGCCATCTACAGCCCTACCCTGAGAAGGCAGATGGATCTGGGAGGACCGCAGGGGTAGATAGTCAGAGCCCCATTCCCCGTAGCTGTAGGCTACTAGTCTGGTTTTGGGTTTTTGTTTTGTTTTGTTTTTTCAGATTGGAACCCTTCTGACCAGTTCTTGTCTCTCACCCAATCCCGAGCCCTATTTTGTGGAGGGAAGAGGGCACTCTACCTGAGTCACTGCCCCTGAGGCTTCAAATAGGGTGCTGCATTCGCCTTCATGGTACTCTTCCTTACATTCCCGGCAAAAGATGAACTGCAGAAGAACACACACATGTTAGGGATGGGTTTGTTGGCAGCATTTGGATATAACATTTTTTTCCCCCAAGCTCATTATATTCATTCCTCTGACTTGTGTGATGGGTTCTGTGCCAGATTACTTTTTGCAAAGAGAAATAAAGTTATATTTCAATGGTATTCTTTATTCTTTCACTAAGTAATACTTCAAGCACTATAGCAGGGTTTCAAAGATGCGTGAGATAGTTCCTATCTGTATGTTTCCAGTCTGCCAGAAGAGACAATAATGCAAATAAATACCTGTAGTAGAGTGTTACTGGTGTTAGGATATGAGGAAAACAAGTTTATTCAAGAATTTCACATCTAAGACCTGTTTACATACACGGAGGATTTATATGTTTATGTTAATAGATTTGGTTTTGCATTGAAAGCCTATTACGGAAAGATGAAATGAAGTGGGTCCCCTACTGATCCATGTGGCGAAGTCTTGACCCCCAGTACCTCAGGATGTCATTGCATTTGGAAAAAGGGTCTTTGAAGAGGTAAGTATGGTAAAATGAAGTTATTAGAGCAGGCCCTAATCCTCTATGACTGCAAGTCATGGAGAGAGACCTCAGTGGAAACCAACACTGCTGACACCTTGTTCGTGGGCTTTTAGCTTGCAGAACTGTGGGAAAATAATTGTTGTTTGAGCCCCCTGGTCTGTTGTACTTGGTTATGTCGGCCTCAGGGACTAATACGTGGCCTGGAGTGGGTCTTCTCACCTGATGATGGTGCTCCTTTCATCATTCCCACACTGCAGAATGGAAGAGACCTGGGGAGCACCTCTACCCTTTGTCTTGTGGGAAGGAAGCTACAGAGTGAATGCTGGAAAAGGCAGCTGTCCCCTCTAGGACTACTCCATCATCACCAGCCATGCTCTAGAGGGTTTGGCTGAGGGGGTGGGCTCTGCAGTTGGACACATGGGCTTGAAGTCATCACTCTGTCACCTGCCAACTGAGTGAGACACCTCAGGAAGCCACCTTGGCACCTATGCCTCAGATATGTGCCCTTTGAAAAACCAGGGTAGCAGTAGTAACTCTCTCATCGAATCCCTGTACGAGGTAGGGGAGCTAGTACGCCTTAACTGGCATACAATATTTCTAAAAATTTCTAAAATATTTCTAAAAACTGATTTCTAAAAATCAAGCTGGTAACAGCCAGGTACTGTTCCCCTCCCCCCCACCCCGTTTCACAGCTGAGGAAGGAGCTGCTTTAGTAGAAAACAGGTTCCCTTCCACGAACATTCTCTAACACACTGGGGAGAAACACATCTCACAGTAGAAACTGTATTCAGAGGCAATGTTCCAGGGAAGAGAGCAGGATCAGTGAGTAGGGAGTATGGGCAGGGGTGGTGGTTTTCTAGCATCAGCCCAGGATGAGCTGGTACTCTTCCCATGGAGAGGTGGGTTCTATGTCTCTTTTACTTGAATGTGGATGTGTTCACTCCTTGACCAATAGCACATGGTGGAAATGATGGCATGCCGCTTTCTGGGCCCGGGCCTTAGGAAATTGGCGGCTTCTGCTCCTGCCAGTGGCTCTTGAGAGGCTCGTGCACAGAGGAACTGAAGCCGAGGGCCAACAGCCCTGGCTGAGCTTTTAGCAGGCAGCCAGCACCGACTTGCCAGCCGTGAGTCCGAGCTATACTTCCAGGGGAACTTCCAGCCCCTGGATGAGCCACCCCAGCCAACCCCACATGGAACAGACACAAACTCTTTACAGGACCCCGCCCAAATTACGGCCTTGTTGGAAAAAAAGAAAATAAGGCAAAACAGGAACAAGAATGTTGTTTTAAATCACTGAGTTTCTGGGTGATTTTTACACAGCAAATGATGACTGATATAGTCACGGTACCAAGAATCTGGAAGACTCAAAAAAGTTGCAGAGGCTTAAAGTTCTATATGAATATTCTATAGCACGAGCTGAGAAGTTAGTGCAGTTTTGCTTCAGGTAAGACCCCAAATAAACAGGATGCAGAGAAGTCCAGCTTTATCCCCCAGTATATCACCACCCTTCCTCACCTCAGAAAGAACAGCCTATCCAAGGGTTCATGCTGTCTTCACCACAGAGAGAGATTTCCCTCCTTCCCTATGTTCAATTTCTTGTTTTAACAGCTTGTCTGAAAATTGTCTTAATCTCTGAGCATACTAAACAAGAAAGGCAAGTATCTGGTAAGGAAAAAGCCTCTATAGATGCGATGCAACCTACCTTCTAGCCACTATTTCGTATTGTAGTCTTATTTCTTCTCACAGCAGAGAGACTGGCCCCAATTTAGTGGGATCTAAACTTTATTTAAAGATTCAGGGAAACTGGGTGGCTCAGTGGTGGAGCATCTGCCTTCGGCTCAGGTGGTGATCCTCGGATCTGGGATCGAGTCCTACAGCGGGATCCCTGCAGGGAGCCTGCTTCTCCCTCTGCCTGTGTCTCTGCCTCTCTCTCTGTGTTTCTCATGAATAAATAAATCAAATCTTAAAGGATAAGAAAAAATTCAGGTTGGTAGGAGAGGGGTGTGTGTCAGGATGTCTTTACACAATTCACCAACACTACCGGGTTTTAATTTTTGGCATTTTTATTTTCCCTGAACTGAAAGCTAATCCAGTAAACAGTGAGTGAAGTGGATCTCAGAGCTTCCTCTTAAGATGAAAAACATTTTTTTTTTATTAATGTGTCTGCTCATCTTTAGGATTGCCTCAGAGCCATTTCTCTGCTTTCACATGCTATGTTGGAAAAATGCAGGCTGTATTGTTCAGTCATTGAGAAGAACCCACTGTGTGATTTCACCCAGCGCTTTCTACAGAAGCAAGTCTGATCTCTCGGCGTGACAGGGAAAACGCTTCACATCTTATTAGCTCGTGGATGAGATATAAAATCAGTTTCATGGTAGAGGAACACCCTGGAGGTTGATCAGTTTGTCAGAATAAATAGGCCTTCCCTGACACAAAGATATTAAATCCCTTTCACACTGAACTACAAACAATGGACTAAAGAAATAACAGAAAAGGAAGAGCACATGAAGATGAAGGCTTGCCCATTTCAGCATGGTAGAAGGCAAGCAAGAAAGCTGCAAAAATTGGCTGGTGATAATTTAACATTAATGCACTTGTTAATTTGCTTCTATTCAGAGTGTATAACTTGAATGTAGAGATCAATGCAGTTGGCTTCCTAGTCGAATAACTTGAATCTTTCTCATACAAAACAGGGAAATATCTAGAAGGTCTAATCTTGAAAATATTTAGGGATTTCCTTTTCTTTTTTTAAGTAGGGGAGGGACAGAAGGAGATGGGGAGAGAAGAGAGAGTGCAGGTTCCATGTCCAGTGTGTGAGCCCCACAGAAGGGTCATTCTCATGACCCTGAAATCATGACCTGAGCTGAAATCTAGAGCCAGACACTTCACTGACTAAGCCCACCCAGGCGCCCTGAAAATTTTCAAATTTTTAATTAGGTTGTTCAGGATTCAACCAGGTGCTTGTACAAATGCTTAGGCCCTTCAGTTACCAAACTGTGTACTGAGGCACTCTGGGGTGCCACAGGAAGCTCACAGGGGTGCAGTGGGATATTCTGATTTTTAAAGACTTATTTATTTATTCATGAGAGAGAGAGGGGCAGAGACATAGGCAGAGAGAGAGACGCAGGCTCCTCTCAGGGAGCCTAATGTGGGACTCCATCCCTGAACCTGAGATCATGTCCTGAGCCAAAGGCAGATGCTCAACTGCTGAGCCACCCAGGCTCCCATATTCTAAATTTCTTGAGGAACACACAGTGACATTCACTTTTAGACACTGTCTGAATGACTGACTCAAGGCAGTTCATGGTGTTACTGTGGATTGTGCTCCCCTTCTTTTAATGACATGTTTTTGCAGAGCTGGGTTTTGGTTACTGTGACAGGAAAATGACTACCAGGGGGGAACTGAGTGGTGAAAAATCAGAGAGGAAGACACACCATGAGAGACTCCTAACTCTAGGAAACAAACAAAGGGTTGTGGAAGGGGAGGTGGGTGGAGGGGGGATGAGGTAACTGGGTGATGGGTGTTAATAACGGAGGGCACACGATGAGATGAGCACTGGGTGTTATACTGTATTGGCAAATTGAATTTATTTTTTTATTTTTTAAAGATTTTATTTATGAGAGAGAGAAAGAGAGAGAGAGAGAGAGAGAGAGAGGCGCAAAGACACAGGCAGAGGGAGAAGCAGGCTCCATGCAGGGAGCCCGACGTGGGACTCGATCCCGAGTCTCCAGGATCACGCTCTGGGCTGAAGGCAGCGTTAAACAGCTGAGCCACCGGGCTGCCTGGCAAATTGAATTTAAATAAAATTTTTAAAAAAGGAAAAGCACTATCATGTGAACAACTGTCTGCAACAGGAGATGTAGTTATTTAAGAATGAAATAAAAATATTCTTTCTTTCAGTTTATGTGATCTATTTTTTCAAATGACTATTACATGGCTAAGACATTAAATTCTTATTCATGTTACTTGGACCTAAATTATTTAATAAACAAAACCGTTTGGATCTAAGTATTTGATAAACAAAACTATATTTCTTTGGCACAGGACCACCACAAAACACTTAGTGAGTTGCTTGGGGCACAACAAACAGAGGACAGTTGGGGGATGTCTGGCTTAGGCATAGACAAAAGTCCTTGATGTAATGTTTTGGGTCAGTTTTCAAACGCTGCCAGTGGTGCAGATATTTCTGGAGTAAGAGCTTGAGAAGAAAAGTGCTCCGGTTCCCACATTTTCACATTCAGTCTGCTGACCTTGCATGTCTCTCATCTAGGGCACATGGATCTTGTTCTAATTGACAACGCAGGAGGCTACAATTCACCTGGGACTTGCTATTAGCGGTCGTCTCACATTTGCTACTAAAGATACCTTACGAGCAAATACTAATTGAATGGAAGGGACTACCAAACATTTATCTAGTATACTTTTCCTGAATTGCTTTCTCCTGAGATAGATCTGATAAATGCCACCAATTTCTGCAGTTAAAAACAATTTTTTTAAAGCCTCTTAAAAATTAGAAACGTAATGCATCCTTCTAATGTTGGCTCTAAAGTCTATTCCCTATTAGAACTGGTTAGAAAGCAATATGTACAAACTGTATTATCTCAGCTCCTGTGATGTTAGCTTTTCATGTCAACCTGGCTGGACTGTAGTCCCTAGTTCTTCGATCAAACACTAATCTGGGTGTTTCTGGGCAGGTATTTTGTCGGCCTATAACATCTATACTCAGTTTGCTTTAGGGAAGAGAGATGATCCTAGATAATCTGGGTGTGCCTGATTCAATCTGTGGAAGGGTTTTAAGAGCATAATTGGGGTTTTCCCGAGAGATAGAGAGTCTATCTGTGGACAACAGCTTCAGGCTGTGCCAGCCTGCCCTTCCTGGAGGCCTGCCCATGGGGTTAGGGCCAGCCTGGTAAGCCTTACAGTCACATGTCAGTTTCCTCTCTGTGTATAGAGATGTGCATGTGCTGATACACAGATTTATCTAGATATCTATAGATCTATGGGGACAGCTGGGCATATTTATATATCTGCATCCACCTCCTACTGGTTCCGCCTCTCTTTTGGCTGGCTGACATAGCTCAGCTGCTAGAGAAAAAATTTTACTAGGTCAGTTAATTCTTTTGCAAATGGATTGATACAGAAAAACAAGTACTTGGATTTTCTATGTTATTTGCAAAATGGTAGTTCAAATCTCTTTGTGTCTATGTTTTCGATCCCAAGTACCCACGGGACAATTGCTCTTAGAAGTCAACACCAGTTATGAATCCCTGAACTCTACCTCTGAAACTAATAATACACTATCTGTTAATTAACTGAATATGAATAAAATAGAACTATATTAAAAAAAAGAAGTCCATACCAGAAATAAGGTCATCGCTCCCAACAGCAGGACAGTGTTCCTTTATTTGACACTGAATATGTTAATCCAATTCATTTTTCTTTTTGGATTAGCTGCCTGGGAGGTTCATGCCAAATTTTTCACTTAACTGTAGTAACTAGGTCATCCTAGGTGCCTCATATGAGGTGTACAACTTTAAAACAACTATTTACCAAAGGGGAAATTCAATAAGACAATTTTTTTCCCTAAGAAGTAATAACTAAACCATTCTTACCACTGAAGTAATATTTTTTGCCTTGCAATTAATATGTGTTGACAATTCACTTTAAGGATGAATAAAATCTTGGACTTGGACTATACATAAAAGAATACTACATGGGACGCCTGGGTCAATGGTTGGGCACCTGCCTTTGGGTCAGGGCCCGATCCCAGTCCTGGGATTGAGTCCCACATCAGGCTCCCTATGGGGAGCTTGCTTCTCCCTCTGCCTGTGTCTCTTCCTCTCGCTCTGTGTCTCTCAGGAATAAATAAATTAAAAAATATATTTTAAAAAAGAATACCACATTGTAATATATGAAATCACATAGTAGATATTTATAGTTTTAAAAATCAGATGTAGGGCAGCTGGCAGCTCAGCAATTTAGCACTGCCTTCAGCCCAGGGCCTGATCTTGGAGACCCAGGATCGAGTCCCACGTCGGGCTCCCTGCATGGAGCTTGCTTCTCCCTCTGCCTGTGTCTCTGCCCCTCTCTCTGTTCCTCATGAATAAATAAATAAAATCTTAAAAAAATAATATCTAATTTAATATTTAAAAGTAAACCCTCTGAAGTCAGACAGACCTGGAGACAGAGGCCTTTCTCTACTACTTATTATCCTGCGTGATCCTAATATCTCTTTATTTTAGTAAAGAAGGAATAATAAGGTAATGAAATTTAACACAGATTCTGGCACATAGTAAACATAATAAATGGTTTTCTCATAAAGCTGTGATGCTTTATAGGCAATAAAGTGACAGTGAAGCCCCCTGATAATTAAAGTGATTCCCACCATTCTGGTAATTAACTGCTGTTATGTAATTGTCCTTAAAACCGGAAACTCCTGGGACATGCTGGGCTTGCTGACCCTCCTAACTGCTGTATGGGGAGGGATGCTGGCCTCAATTTGCTGGTATACGTGCAGGGGTACTTTCACTGTCAATCCCCTAGACCATCCTGTACTACCATGGAGCTCTATGAATTGCCCGTCATGTTTATCACTCAATCACATGTCAGTAGAGAAGTCATTTGATTGATGTTTGAGTCTGATTTCCCACATGCCCATAATGGAGACATTCAAAAGGGGACGTTCCATTTTCTCTTTGGAAACATGAAAAAGAATCAAATGAACAGCTTCCAATGCAATCAGAACATCCAGTGTCTGCTGATCGATACAGTTGAGAGCCAGTTGGTACTTACAAGCAATGACCCTCAAAATAAGGGTTTGATCCTTAAAGTTGAATGATCTCTACATGAAAGCCCACGTTTCTTCCTGCCTGTTTTCTGTCACGATAGCATCTATTAGAAAGGCATTTTATTATATGCCGTTTATTTCTTTCCATAGCTCTGAAGTTCTGTGTTAAAAGAACAGGCGAGAATCAAATACTGTCTCAGGACCCCTTACTATAGTCAAGGGAAACATCAAAGCCCGAGGCACACATCTGTGCTTCTTTTGGGATCAGATGAAATAGTTTTCTTTTGGGTATAAGACTTCCCAGAAGATGGCAGCAGTGATATATATGAACTAGCCTCAGTGTGTTAAAAATAGAGTATTAGAAGGGTAAGGCTCCCCACGGGTGACCAGCCGCTGATACATGCAAAACTGTTCTGACAAGACAGTGCAACACAACGGAAGTGGTGTTAGATTAGAATGCACTAAAACACAATCTTGAAAAGAAGAAAGTCAGGTTTATTTCCTTTCAAGTAATCGACATCTTAAAATCACAGGCTCTCATGGTGGGAAGCAATCATAAACTACGCCACGCTCTAAATGTAAACAGACTAAGACAATCTTTTACATGTCACCTCCAAATGGCTAAAAAGAAATAATTTTAAGGAAGCTGAAAATAGCTCAGTGACTGAATTCCTTTGTAGTTTTCAAATTCTATACGAATCATCCGGGATGGTTGAACAGTGCCATCCGGATTCCCACAAAATACTGGGACATTGACACTTCCCTCCTCCAAATTACTTTTGTTTTAGGGGTTGCCACCATCAGAAACCCTTACTTCCCTTGTTTTCATTTTCATTCATGGGGAGCTCTTTACAGAACTCTTTTTGAAAATTTCCTTTTCTTACATCATCACGATCTCATCAAGGATTGTATGTACCCATTCAATCTTCCTATGTGCAGTGCCTTAATGCACACATCCACTGTGACTATGATTCAGGGGGAAATTTTTTTTACCATCTGTCTCAGAACCAGAGACCTACTGGAGATGATGAGTTCGCACAACAAAGAGACCATGTCGCCTAGCTGACCTTCACAGGGCTGACCTCCAAACTTCGAGTCCAGAGGGGCTAATGAATGTGCCAGATGGCAAAAGTGGTGCTGCTGGTACTGCTGGACATTGACCTGTCCAACCTATAATTCTAGTCAAAGATATTTAAACTTAAAAAAATATTTACTTATTTTGAGAAAGACAAAGAATGAGCAGGGTGGGGGGAAAGGGGCAGAGAGAGAAGCAGGCTCCCTGCTGAGCACAGACCTGATGTGGGGGTCGATCCCAGGACCCTGAGATCGTGACCTGAGCCTAAGACAGACGCTTCACCAACTGAGCCACTCAGGCACCCCTAAAGATATTTAAACTTATTTCCTACTTCAAAATGTTTATAGTTTTTTAAACCTAAACATGTTTATTGGACATTTATTTTACATTTTCTTTAACACCTTCATTGATATATAACTCACACAGTCATGGGCCTTAAAAAGTAGTTTTATATTTTTTGAGTGGATAATACATGTACACAGCACAAACTTGAAAGGTGCAAAATGTATATGTCTCCTTTCCTCCTTGGTCACCTACAATGCTTCTGGGAGATAATCACTGTCATCTGTTTGTATCTTTCCAGAAGTTTTTAATGCATTATATTTTACGGCAAAAATGGCATATAAAATATTGCATTATGCCTTGTGCTTTGCTCCTTGCTTTTTTTCCTTCAATACATTTACAGCCTGTTCTCTGTAAGTACATGCTGAATACCCCATTCGTCCTGAGCAGCTGCACAGTATTCTAGTTGATAGATGTACCTTACTGCCTCTAACCTGGCTCCTGAGGATGGCCATGTAGGTCTTTTCCAATATTTTGCCATTATGAACAAAGCCACAGGGAATGTCCTTCTCTATAGGTCAGTTTTGCACAAGGGAAAGGAAATGTGTAGGATAAATTTCTAGAAGTGAAATAGTGGGGTCAAAGGGCACGTGGAGTTTAAATTTTGATTGCACTTGCACACCTGCCCTCTGTGGAGGATGCGGCGGGCAGTCCATGCCCGGCAGCAAGGCATGTGAAGGCCCGCTCCCCTCTCCCCACTCGCTGGGTTACCACTGATGACCTTTGTCAAACAGTGGCTTGGAAAGAATCGCAAATAAACACAGCATTTTGGCTAAGATCCTCTTTGTCCACATCGTATCACCACAGAGGCAGGCCCCTGGCCAAATAACTAATTCTGAGTCACTTTTGAGTCTTGGCCATTTGGCCAAACTGGGGTCAGAAGTGGCCTGTGGTCAGTCCTCACCAGTCAACTTCCCTGCTTCTTGTGCCCAGGCTCTGAGACAAGGTGTACAGAGCCTGTCTTCTCCTTGCTCAGTCGGCCTGGATTTGGCTCTGCTTCCCCGGAAAGGACTTTAAGTGAATTTGAGCCTGGTGGCTTGAGACGCTGACAGCCGACAAACTGGAGGTCTGGGTCAGAGAAAAGGAAACAGGAGACAAGGGAGCCTTAGGCTCAGCAGCCAGGGCTCTGTCCTGGGCCCTCTGTGCTGCTCACCAGGCAGCCCTTACAGCAGGAGTGGGTGGGTTCATGGCAGTGATGCTTTCCCGAATCCCATCACTTCCTCTCTTTGCTGTAACCATTTTATTTAAAAGAATGCTTTTTTAAATATTATTTATTTCTTTCTTCATGAGAGACACAGAGACAGAAGCAGAGAAATAGGCAGAGGGAGAAGCAGACTCCCTGCAGGGATCCCGCTGCAGGACTCGATCCCAGACCCCAGGATTACCACTGAGCCGAAGGCAGATGCTCCACCACTGAGCACCCAGGTGCCCCAGCTGTACCTATCTTAAAGAACAATTCCTGTGGTGCTGGTCCTCACCCCCATCCACGGCATCTCCCAGCTTTGGCCTCACTTCCTGGCTTCTCGTTTCCAAAGGTTAAAGTGGGATTTGGCCACAGGCCGGGACTCTTATATTTACAACGCTCACACCCTCCATGGTCATCTAAACAAACTTCTTGGCGGGTAAACCTCGGTCTCTGAGTGGAAATTCCCTTTAGCATCTTGCAAGGCTGGCTCAATTTTGTTTTAAAACCAGCATTTCCCAGACCTTATGGAGCATTTGGCTCCTTCCAGACATGGAGCACTGGTCGCAGAGCATCAAATTCAACACCACTTTCAAATATTGCCATTCATTAGTGGACCCATTCAAATATTGCCATTAATTAGTGAACATGTTTGAATATGGCCATTCATTAGTAAAATGCACAGCATATGTCTCCTAACATTTTTAACTGGTCTCTAATCCTTGTGACCTTATCATTTACAATCTGTAGCAAGGCACTAGACTTTGTAAAAATGATTACACTATGCCAGTCAAAACGTGAAATCCAAGCCATATGGCAGTTTGAGCCCAATTTGTCCCATGTGCCTGTGGGCATCCTTCTGCTCTCTTTGTATATCAGGGACACTGAACGCCTCCCTTGAACACCTGGGCCCGACCCCAGGCATGTTGGGTCAGGGTCAGTCTTGGCAAGGAGCCAAGCAAGTTGGTGGCACCCTGTGGCACATTTTAGAGACTTTTGTCTTTAGAGATTTTGCAGCTGAAATGATTCATCAACCAATCGATTAAAATATATCAAGCCTTTCCCGGGCATGGAGCAGTGTCAGAGGTGCCTTGGGAACTTACTTGTTCCCACTCCTCTCCTTGCAGCCTCAACCAAAAAGTCAGGGTATTTTTCTCTTAAGCACTGTTTTCTTTTTTTTTTTTTTCTTCTACCTACGTCTATTAAATGTTTGCCCCTCCAGAAGCTATTCTCTTGTTGCCTCCTCTACATTGAAAGGATTTGTGTCTTGTTCATCTCATTTCCTCAGGACCCAGGGTCTGGAACACAGGAGGTGACCAATGTCTGCTCCGTGCAGGCCAGGTACCCAGCTCCAGGAGCTCATGGCCGTGCTTAGGAGGCAATGCTTATGGAGAATAAGAGAACAAGAGGGGAATATCACACAATCTGCGATCCTGTGCTGAACCATCTGCAGGGAGCAGGTGTGTAGAAACTCCGAGATTTTGGGTGGGTTGGGGTGGGTTGGGGTCGGTGACTGAGCTCTGTTACCTCAGGCAGTGGCTTTCCGACCAAATGATAGGCCCCCTAATCGTGCTAATTCCAAGTGTTTGGGCAGTGCGAGCACTGGGGAGGTGGGACGTAGCGGGGGTGTGGGTAGCTCTTCCTCCTGGGCACCATGGCAGCATGGAAGCTGCTCAGAGGCAGGGGAGGTGGTCGCAGGCAGGGGTGGGGACTGGGACGAGGGCTGGGGGTGCAGCTCAGGGGGAGGCTGCAGGATTCTGGTGGTAGGGGGGGATGGCCGGGCTGGAAGAGGGGCTGCAGCGTGCGGGCTGAGCCAGGCTGAGGCCTGCGAGGAGCTTGAAAGCCTCTCGCATCCCCAGCACAGCTATTTTAGAGAGTCAGCCGGGGTGGTGGGGAAAAACACTCATTTAGAAAATCAATCTCTGATACTGGGAATGCATTACCAATAAACCCCAGCTGGAATAGACTCTCCTAGAGTAATTCTGCAGCATTTCTGTCTGTTGGATTCTGAAACTACTGGCAAAAGGACACAGTCTGAAACAGCACTGTCCATTAGAAATAGGAGTGATTTTAAAATGTGCTCGTAGCCACATATGAGAGTAAAAAAGAAACAGGTGAAATAAATATTTAACCCGATACATCCCAAATAGTATTTTTTGCATGGAATCAATACAACAAGTGTTGTTATTTTACTTTTTTTTTTTTTCACAAATTCTTTGGACTCTGGCAGGAATTTTACAGTCACATCACATCTCAACTTGGACCAGCTGCCTTCCAGGTGCTTAGCTGCGGCCGGCGGCTCCCATGCCAGACAGGGAAGTTTTAGAAGAACTGTCTAGTCTGATGATATACACAGTCAGTATAGGAACAACAGAACAAAAAGAAGCAGACCACCTTCCACAGAGTGTAGGTAAGCAGGGCCAGGTGAGGAGCGAGGGGGGTGGGCGCAAAGAGGAGATAAGGAAATTAAGAATGTTCATGGAAAGAAATTCATGTATTTTTTTCTAACAAAGATTGCTCTTTACGTCGGGCCTTGGAAGGCTTGCACCTTGCACCTTGCACCTTGCACGATGATGTAAAGAAAAACCTGCAGAACACAGACCATCTGTCAAATTAAAGAAAATGAGGTGTACGTGTCTGCAGTGAGAGCTTCCCCGTCACACCCTGTGAGTGATTTGTTTAAAGAAAGCCCAAAAATCAGGGCTGACCCGCGTTATCGCTAACTTCCCCAGTGTCACGGGTGCCTGATTTACCTGCTCGCTCACTTTATCAGATAGTGTACCCTGGCAGATAGCGTCCTGGCCATTAATCATGACACAGACTATGGATCCAAAGATGCACACAAAACCGTTTCTGATGTCTGCGACACCATCCTCCGTTGAAGCAATGCCACGGGAAGAACTGAATAAATATAAAGTCACAGAAATCCGCGATGCTGGGCCTGTTGGCTTGACGGCGTATCACTGGCGTCTTGTGAAGTTAGCCAACCTTGGGGCTTGGGTGACAAGGACATTGCTTTCACGTGTGAATGGATCAAGCCGGAGCTCTGCGTTGGGAAGCCTTCAACCCCACCTGATTTGAGCAAGTGGACTTTCATCGGCCATGGTTTGGACGGATCCCGGCGAGTGAAGTGAAGGGCCAGTGACACTGTGGCACCAAAGAATTAATTTTAGGTACAAGCTTCCAGTTATAAAATAAGTAAGCCATGGGGGTGTAATAATGTACGGCACCAGGACTGGAGGTGATAATCTGGTAGTAGATCTTATAAGTCCTTATCCATAGAAAAACAATTTTTTTTTAATAAATAGGGAATTACGTTGCATACCTGAAACTAATAGGATGTCATACGTTAATTAACCTGAATAAAAAAAAATTCATTTTAAAAGCATGCACTAATGACAGAAGCTGAAACAAACCTCAAAATTGTCTCCGGCCCTCTCCACGTGTACAACATCACCATGTGCATTGCCTTGGCACTTGGCACTTGGATTTTGGAGGCTAGCCACCCCCTATTGAAAGATTTTCTTAAATTAATTTATTCATGAGAGACACACAGAGAGAGGCAGAGACATAGGCAGAGGGAGAAGCAGGCTCCCTGGGGGGAGCCTGATGCAGAACTCGATCCCAGGACCCAGGGTCACGACCCAAGCCGAAGGCAGTTGCTCAACCACTGAGCCACCCAGGAGTCCCCAGCCACCCCCTATTTAAAGTTCTCCTGGGCCTCAGGTGTTCTCTGCCCCAGGACCTCTGGTCTAGATTATCCCTCGTGATGATTCCAGCTCGAAGCTTAGGAGAAGAGACAGAGAAGACGGGTCTGGATGTTCATTCACACACCAGCCTCCGCGGAGCTGAGCCACTTAACGCTTCTGTTTGTGTTCTCAGCACTTCTTAAAGAACGTTCACAGCTTGCACGCTGCATCGTGGCGGGAGCATTTCCCACGCTATCCTCCCCTGATAGGCATCTGTGCCCCGACTAGCAGACAATGGTGAGAGCCCACACCACTTATGAGGCCCCGTCCCCACCGAGGCCCTGCCAGCAGCCCCACCGCCCGTCGAGGTGGAGGAAAGACTCCTCCGGACGAGTGTTAGCAGAAGATAACGCCGGCCTGGGGGGGGCGGGGAGCTGCAGCCCGAGCCAAGTGCCTTAGCCACCCGAGAAATGTTATCTCCCGGCAACACACACCTTGCAGCGTCTGACTACAGTGTAGAATGAAACCCAGGCTTACAGGACTCTCTCCCAAGTTTTTTTCCCCTCCTGATTTTATTGCTTTGCTAAGGAAGTAGAAAGAAGCTAATTAAGTGCACCTGAAGAGCAAATACCTGGACTCGGCATCTCAGAGCTGCCAAGATAACGGCAGATTGCGGGGGACAAGAAATGAAATGTCACCTATGTTGCTGCCTCTTTACCAGTACCTTTGGGTCCCAAAGCACAAGGGACATTCATTAAGCCAAATAACAATGAATAGAGAAGCATAAAAGGTTCACTTTGCGGTGCCCTCTCCTCCCCTTCAGTTTGGTGGCAGAGAATGTTAGAGCCATGGGGCCCTGGCAGTGCCGATTGATCACCTTTATGGTGGAAAGGCACCCCGTTCCTTCTGCTGTTGCTACTCATGTTGGAACATAATATTATTCTGTATTTTTAAAAAATTGCCCAACGCTTTGGATCATGCCAGGCATAATGGGCATTTAGTGAGTATTTTTAGGGATAATTATAATGATCTAACGCCTTATTATTTGAAATTCTAGTTCTGTCTGTGTCTAGCATCAAATTTTCAAAAGGCTAATAGCTCATAAAGGAACCTTTGCTACGATCGTGAGGATGAACGGCAGACTGCTCACGGGGTGGGCTGTTGGTTTGAATGGGATCACTCGTCAATGCCGTGAGCATTTGCTGAGACGCCGTGCTGCACTGGGCGGTGCGGGGCCCGGGAGCGTGGGGGGCGCAGAGGAAGAGGCCAGCGGGCCTCGGGGAGGCTGGGTCTCCACCGAGCCACAGCCATGGCCTCTCCTCATGTGTGTCCCGCATGGTCCTCCTTTGCCAGACTAACCCGTAATAGTGGTACTTTGATTCCCAACTAGGAACTCATTTTGGGCAGATGTCCCTGACCCCAAGCCTGGGCTCACTGCTTTCCCTGCGTGCTCACCAGCCCGTACTGAACCCTGACTTCATCCTATCACCTGTGCCGGGTGTGTCCTCATCCACCATCCCCCTCCAGATCCAAGTTCCTTGAGGGTGGGGACATAGAAATGCCCACCCATGTGTCCCGAGTGCTGCTCTCTCTAGCACTGGGCCCTGAGTCTGTTTGTGATTCCATGGAGCCAAGAAGGAAACGGAGACCTCCTTGGACAATCACACTATAGCATCAGCACTGTGACAGGGGTCAGACCCGTCACAGGCCAGAGAGGGTTTGCTCCCTCCAGGAAGTCTGGCCAAATTCCACAGCGGTGGTGACACTTCAGGCTGGAAGGGTACGCTGGACCAAGTGAGATGAGAACAAGACAGTCCTACAAACTAAGCTTGATTATGGTTTCCTGTTTCAGTGACCCTGGCGGTACTGGCCCTGTCCAGTTAGTTTAGATCCAAAATTAAGACAACAAGGTGTATCAGGATGTCCTCCTGTTTCCATGATCTGTAATGATACATTTCTATGACTCCATGTTCAGAAATGCTTTTCTGTAGGAAAGGGTATCATGGTGTGTATCACTCCCTGCAAATGACATGAGTCACAGATTTCTTCATCAGAAGGCTCTGTGTCCACGCAGTGACATGCTCATTCCAAACAAGCTGCAGAACTGTGCAGACGGCCACACCTTCCCCTTTGTTGCTGCAGAAAACCTGACACCCTCATCTTTTAAGTCAATGCCAACATACTTCTGAAAAACATTTGAGTGCAAAGTTGTATATACCAGGTCAGCTTCCCAGCAGAAAAGTATAATCTCCTCTGATTTCCTTTTTTTTTTTTAAAAGAGTTTTATTTATTTATTCATGAGAGACACACAAGGAGGGGCAGAGACATTGGCAGAGGGAAAAGCAGGGTCCTCACGGGGAGCCTGATGTGGGACTCGATCCTAGGATCCCTGGATCATGCCCTGAGCCAAAGGCAGACGCTTGACCATTGAACCACCTAGGGGTCCCCGATTTCCCTTTTTCAAAAGGAACTGATTCTTCTATTGTGATGGTCTGACATAGGTTTATTATTTTTTATTTTCATTGACAGCAGGAAGATTGACTAAGTGATAAAGTTGCTTCTTATCAGCTCCTTTGGCTTGACGACTCTTTGACCTGAATACTGATTTATGTTCCCAAGCATCTCTCACAGACCTTTACTTTAGTGCCGACCGAGAATAAACTGCATGGCGTGAAACAGGCTTTGTCACACAGAGACAAGATTTACAACAGGATTGGAGGGGAAAGGCCATTAATTGCCATTTGTTGTCACATGATCATGTACCTCTTCTTCAAGACTGCTGCTCCTTTGTGGCATGTGCAGTTGCCTCTGAACTTCTTTACTGAGAAGTGGGTCCCCCAGAACCAGTATTTACGGCTGGTTCTAGGGGATGTGAATAGGAACCGGGGGTCCTCGAGGGCTCACCGCCAGGCAGCCTCATGTTCTGAGATTCACCTCCTGTGGGGTAATGTGTAAAGTGGTAACAGGGGACCAGGAGTAGGATTAGCTGCAAATCTGTGTCTTTGGCTTTCAATATGGTAGTTAAAATGTGGATTTTTAATTTATTTTAATTTATTTTTAAAAAGCTTTTATTTATTTTTTCACGAGAGACACACAGAGAGAGGCAGAGACATAGGGAGAGGGAGAAGCAGGTTCCCTGGGGGGGAGCCCAATGCGGGACTTGATCCCAGAACCCCAGGAGGCAAATGCTCAACCACTGAGACACCCAGGAGTCCCTACAGTGGATATTATTAAGGTGGATTTTTGCTCCTATCAGTTTTGAAAAATGCACTTTACTTGGCTGAAGAGGGATGTTAAGTTAGTCTCAAGAATTAAAATAAGATTCATGTTGGTAATAAACCCACTAACTAAAGAAGCTAATGGGCAGTCTTGTGGACAGGAATGACCCTCATGACCCTCTGGTTTTATTTCCCCCCCCTTCAAATATTGGCAATTTGTCATAATTCTTGTATTTGCAATTCAATCTTCCCACTTAGTGTCTGATTTTCTAATGTTATAAAGTTTAGTTTGGTGCTTCCTGAAAGGAAGCTTCACATTTCTGCTCTTTCTCATATCCATCAAAAACGTACAGTGGGGTGGCTTCCAAGTTCTCCTTCTGGAGCAACATGTCAGATTTAATGCTTCACTCACTGCTACCTGATAGGAACGTCTTAGTCTGTTCTTCTGCTCTGTGACCTGAGTCATGCTTTGAGTGCAATGGCTTCCGTGTCATGACAAAGTGGCTTCTCAGTCAGTATTAGCTCAAACGAAATGCCTGGTAGGCTAATGGCAATAAGCTGACTTTCAATAAACAATTTCTAAGCTCCTTTATCCCTGGTAATTTCCATTCCACTCACATGGAATGGGTTCATCTCTCTTCTTGTTCAACGATCAGCAATGTTGAAATGGAAGTAACAACTTATTTCTATCAGTCGCTGTTCCTTACCGAGTCATGCTCGCTCAGTGCTATCAGCACAATCAGGGATTTGCAATCATTCTGCAGGCACTGAATTATGGTGTCAGCAGGATTACATCATCCCTGAAGAATGGAGAAATGCAGCTGGAATTAGGAAGAATATTTGGCACCGGTGTTACAGGGAAGGGCAAAACTCCCCACTGTGCTGGCCATGCATACTGGCCAATCAAGGCTTTTTAGGCTTGTTTGATATTTTTAATAAAGTAGAACTTTAGAAGAATTTAAGATTTAATTTAATTTAAGATTAAGATTCATTTAACATAAATTATATTAACTTCAAAGCCTCTATAATGAGTATGCTCTGTCATTAAAATTTATATTTTTATAAATACGATTTCACAATTCTTTGCATGGAAAGTCAAAGTTATGCCAAAATTACTCCAGTTATTACAATTATTACAAGATATGATCACGGTAGCTAATTATTAGCGAATCATAAATACAGAAATGTGCTGATGTGATGGACAAGAAATAACAAGTGCTCATCCTCTGGCAAAGCTGAGAGAGGAGGGGATGGGGAGTCGCCAGCCCCTCTGCTGGCAGGAGGGCCACTCACGGTACATCTGTTTTCTGGAAGGCAACTTCACCTATCGGACGGTTTAATTCCATGATGACGCTACTTGTAAAAAGTACCTTCCGTTTTGTAACAGCTTGACAAACGAAAGAAACAAAGCCCACTGCCATCGTAAACACTGACATCGATTTAAAACACTAGCCTGATTTCAGAAATGTGAAAACACATAAAAATGTGCTTCTTGGAACTGAGGAAATGGTCATATGCAGAGCCTTAGAAACATGCACATACTTTGACCCTCAAAGTACCTCTTCTAGGAGTTCTTTCTAGAAAGAAATAAGAAATGTAGCAAAAATTTGGTCACAGAAAGAGTGTCACCGATCTGTAGGATAAAGACTTAAGTAAACCACGTCACAGCTTCCTGAATGGATGTTAGGTCACTGTGAAGCATGGGGTGCTGGAGAAATCAAAGACGTTTGCAATACGTACTCAGCAGAGAAAACTGCTAACATGGCACATCCACACAAACCCATTTCTGTTAAAAAATGTGTGTGTGTGTGCATGTAAAGAACATTCAAGAAGCTCTGCAGCAGCAAGTCAAAAAGCTCACCTCTAACTACATGATATTAGGGTTGCTTCTCCCCCTCACCTCCTGGGCTGGGTTCGTGGACCAACATTTCTGAGGGCTGATGAGCACAGACGCACTCCTCCGGCCAGAGGGTCAGTGGTGGTGTGGACAGATGCACTTTGAATATAGGAAGGATCCGAAGCAAGGAGGGAGAGTTGTGTGTGTGGTGTTGGCATAAATGACTGCAGGTTTTTTTTTTTTTTTTTTTTTTTGTGCCCATACATCACTCGAATCATCCGTGAAGGTTAAAAAAGAATCCAGAGGTATAGTCCATAGTGAGTCCTCCTCCCTTGCTTTACTGAAATATGGTATTAGGGAATGGCTAAAGAAATCCTATCCAGAATGGAGAGGCTTTGCCCATTTACCTAATATTCCCACAACAGTTCATAAGCATACAGCAAGTCTTGCAGATGCTGGATTGGGAAAGTCAATTTTTCAAACACTGTGGTTGTGTGGATGAGAATAGCCTTCAATACTACAAGCGTTTTGGACAGAAAATCTCTCAGACTATTAGACCATCATGTGTTCTCTAATGTGCCAGGTTATAATGGCCATATGGCTCCCGGAGTGGGATCTTCAAGAATAAATTACCAAATGGCACACAGCACACTAATAAATATATCGAAGTGTGGAAGAACCCAGTCTTTTCCGACTGGCACCTTTCCAGGAGCATGGATGGTGACTCTCAAACTGAGGGCACTTTTCAGCTCAAAGGAAAGTTGTGTGCTTGTCGGATATTTTTAGATTGCCAGAAGGTTCTGTGGAATCACATAAGGCTGTCACCGTAAAAATAAAAGCCAGCCCCAACCTTGGGTTGATACTTTGCAATAAATAGCAATCCAGGCCATAAGAATTTAAAACCCTATTTGAAGCCACGTGTCACCAACCTGGTTCTCTTTCATGGTGTGATCCGCGTTACCCTACAACCTTCACGCCAGCGTACAGAAGCACGCCTTCTCCACGGCAGTTTGCCTCTTCTTCACCACCATGTTTCTTGCAGTCCCCTTAGATCAATACAACTGCTACGTATCTATATAAATCTGAGTAGCAGATCCATTCTCATAAAGTTTACCCTTGTCTTGCTTTTCAGCTGAGAAGCAGAATTGAAAAATATTTCAGAGAGTATTTGAAACAGGAAGATTAAATTCTGTCTTACATGTATCATGAATAAAAGGGCTTAGCTGGGTACCGATGTTCTTTTCAGCTCCTGTGTCAGGATGAGAAAGATCATGGGTGTAGGCCCAGAGCTCCCTGTGCACCTGCTGAGTCAGCAGCTCCGTGTTTAAAGTGCTGGCTGCCCTTGAAGATGTGGACGGAGAAGATTTCTGGTATCCAGTACCGGGAGTGGCAAGGGCCTGGGGCAGGTCCGTGGGCAGGGAATCTGAAAGTGAGTGTGAGCGGGTGTGGGAATATCAGTGAGTGTGTCTCATTTGGGTGCAGTGTGTGCATTTGTATGGCGACACGGCCACCCCAAATGCTTGTCTAAGTAGCACAGGCCAAGTGGCAGCTGGTAGCCCTTGTACTGGAGTAGGTGGCCTGCTGTGTCCCCTCTGGGCCTTGGTCTGGAAGTGGTGCCTAGAGTTGCTGCTGCTCCAAGCTTGACTTTTGCCTCCAAGACTCGGTTCTTTGTCAGCTCTGTCCTGGACTGGTGGAGGCACATACAACCCTCTACCTATGAGCAGCTGTGCTCGGCCTTTCGGGAAGATCAGGGTCCCCAGGACCAACTGAAACTGGGCTGCCAGTTTGCGCTTTCAAGCCTGCACAGCACTTGAGGCTGCCTAAGGCTGTGCTACTGGGCTGATGCTCCAAGGAGCCCAGGAGTCAAGGCGGCCAGACACTCAGCGGTGAGATGGGAAGAGTGAGCAATTTCCTATGCTCTGGCTCTCTGGCTCTTATTGGGCCATACGATTGGTTATGAGGAAGCAGACGGAGCTTGGCGGCGGGTGGGTACCACTGCACGGGAGGGTGGGGAGGAGGACTTGGTACTTGTGAAGACCGTGAAGAAGTGCCCCTTGGAATATACCACCCTGTCTCATGAACATGGTATGCGAAGGCTCTAGATGCACTAGCACCAAGTACAGAAGGTTAATCGAGGAGCTGATGGAATGTTTCATCCTCGGAAGGATTTGAGACTCCTTAAGCCAAAGCCAAACAAAGTGCCTCATCTATCCCCCACATGTAAGAATTACAGGAAGGGCCACGTGATGGCTTGATGACGTTCACAAATTCTTGCGCCGGGCAGGCGGGGCCTCTTTGTCTGAAATCATTTCCTCCCATTGAAAGAAGGCAGGGCACGCATACTGCCGCCCCTTAGCTGATTTTATTGTGCAGATCAATAAGTTAATACTGTAAGCAATAATATAAACCATTGCTGTTTTTCAAGGATACTTGTAAGCTCTCATTTCATTGTGAGGCAAGATTTATTACCTCTGTTTTGTTGATGAGACCCTAGAGACCCTCTTTCCGAGAGCCTGGGTACCATGGCGACAAGCACAACCGAAGAGGTGAATGTAGGGGCTGTCTGCGAAAGCTTACTGTGGTGGAGCTGGTGGCCTGGGAACACCTTCCTTCCTTCCTTCCTTCCTTCCTTCCTTCCTTCCTTCCTTCCTTCCTTCCTTCCTTCCTTCGTACATTCCCTCAGTGCATGCTTATTAAGCATCAGCTCTGTCCCATTTCTGGGATGTGTACTGAAGATGGAATGGTGATCATAGACCTATCTGCGTCTGCCTCACTCAGCTCCTTGACGACTGGGCTAGAACACTCAATGCTAAACAATACTCACACAACAACACTATGGGACTAGAATATCTCAGGATTCAGCTTTACTCTGGCTCCTGTGGAAACTGCATTACCGTTTCCAAACATCTAACTAACACAGGAGGTCAGGTCCTGAGGAGGCCCTGGGAGAGGACTGTATATTAGGGCAGCGTTGCACTTCATTTTTGGAAACCGGGCCTGCCTCCTGCATGGGGGCCTCCAGGGCATGATCTGGAAGGTCTGCGCCAGACTCCCTGCTACATACATACTCTGTGTCCCATCGGCAGGGCCTTGCCCTCCTCCTCTTCCCCCTTCTCTTCTGGAGTCTCCTTCCATTGGCAGAAAGGCCATTGGAGATTCCTATTTATATATCATAGAAATGGGAACGATGGCTTTAGCAATTCGTCAGCACATCCATATATGTTAGCTGAATTGCAGAAGGCCGGGATGTGGCCAGCTGGGGATAGAGCCCACGGCGGGGGATTTTCCAGTGGGAATTGGGAAGAAGGTGGGAGCTAGGTGGGTTTAGGCACTGCAGGCTGGCAAGTAGCTGGGGGTGGTCTGGGGGGGGGAGTACGGGGAATACTTCGTCAGGGGAGCAGCCTGAAGGGGCTGGGAAGGGGAACCCCACAGAAGGACTGGCCTGTGCAAGTTCCCAAATGGGGGCTGGCCACAGAGGGCAGTGGGTTTCTATCCACTGTATTCCATGTTAGTCAGGCCAAGGATGGAGCCCTGTGGTCGTTCCTGGGGACAAGGATAATGCCAGACAAATGAGCTGTCCGTTTGCCCCGGCTCTGAGGAAGCCAATTCCCGGGTGTAGTTTCTAATGAAAAGGCAAAGCACCTTGAGAAGTCAGGCATGTGCAGCATGAAGCGGGCGGGGAGGGGGGGCTCCACCCTTCTGCTCCTTCGCCTCCTCCCTCTCCCCCTCCTGCTGCCTTCAGAGGAGTCTGGGAGGAGCTAATGAGGCAGAGGGAGGGAGAGGAGACAGATTACAGGAGGAGCAATGCAAACTCCTTCGAGGTATTTTCCCACAGGCCAGGATGGGAGGACAGGTGTGGGCAGGGTATTGAGGAAATGTGCCTCTGAAAGCCGCTCTTTCTCTGCCCAGATGCCTCTCTGGAGCACATACCACTCATTTTGCTTCAGAATGCCATGGAAGCAGGTAGAGGCCCAGTAGTAGGTTCTGGATCTCTGCACAGTTCACAAAAGAGGTTCTCTCCAGAAGTCCCCCCAAACATCATAGCCGTGCACCTGGGGCGTCCTTCTCCGCGTGGCTGGGACTGCCTGGCCTGCTTTCAGGGTTCTGTCTCTGCGAGGTAACTGTTCTACCTTTATCTGGAGATTTCCAGAGTCTTTTTTTAAAAATCAGATTTTATTTATTTATTCATGAGAGACACACACACACAGAGGCAGAGACACAGGCCAAGGGAGAAGCAGGCCCCATGCGGGGAGCCCGATGTGGGACTCGATCCCAGGACTCCAGGATAACGCCCTGGGCCCAAGGCAGGCGCTAAACAGTTGAGCCATCCAGGGATCCCTGGAGATTTCCAGATTCTGTTTCAAATGGCCTGAGTAAAGTTCAAGCGCGTCGACTGCTCGAGACGGTCCCGGGCAACTAGCCACAGCTTCTGCTCTAACACCCCGAGGTGCAAAAATACCTTTCTGAAATGGTCTCCAAACTCCTATTCGCGGCAAATAAGTGGGTGTGAAAATCGTACTTCAGAGGCTAGCTGTTTATTGACTTCTGGCTTTTGGGCTAAGATTTGCTTTAAAAAGTAGAAGTCAGGGATGCTTGGGTGGCTCAGTGGTTGAGCGTTTGCCTTCAGCTCAGGGCATGATCCCGGGGTCCTGGGATCGAGTCCCACTTCGGGCTCCCTGCATGGAGCCTGCTTCTCTCTCTGCCTCTCCCTCTGTGCCTTTCATGAATAAATAAATAAAATCTTCAAAAAAAGAAAAAGTAGAAGTCAAGTATTGGGGTTTCTGTCTTGCCAAAGGGTCCTCTCCTCCGTATTTCATATCTGCTTTGCGTAGCGTGGCGATGATTTTTGTTCCGGAGTGGGCAGGCTTTGCCTGATGGGGCGCAGGGCTTAGGGGATCCGAAAGGCACGTCACCTCTGCAGCGGAGGACGGTCTCCGGGCAGCAGGGCCGGGGCGGAGTCTGGCTGCAGGACGAGGCCTCGTCAGCAAAGACTTGTCTGCTGGGACCGTGAATTAACGGGTTTTCATTTTGGATACCAACTCTTATTCACAGGCAATTAAGCTTGTTTCGGAAAGGACGCAGCACGTGGGCAATTTGCTTTCTTCTACCTAAACACGGTTGGCAGCTCCTCTGAGGGAAGGACGCAGAGCCTGCCATTGTGCAGAGGCACGGAAGCCACTGTCACCGTGTCACCTGTTTCTTTCATCGCAGCAGGTGCGGCAGCGCTTACTCTGAACGCGTAGCAGAGCTGGCTCCATGGGAGGGAAAAGCTCTGAGCTCCAACTCCAGGACAGGCGGCTCTCGGAAGACCTCGGGAAGGGCACGTCTGAGTAACTCAACAGAATGACACCGGACAGGACACAAAACAGCAGTGCTACTAGGAGGCCCACTTGGTGCGAGGCCTCCTTCTCGAATCCTCCCTGAAACCGTGGGCAAAGGTAGGCTTACTTGCTTTCTTTTTCGATTTTATTTATTTACTCATGAGAGACACAGAGGGAGAGGCAGAGACATATATGGGCAGAGGGAGAAGCAGGCTCCCTGGGAGGGAGCCCGATGTCAGACTCGATCCCAGGACCCCGGGATCTTGCCCTGAGCTGAAGGCAGACCTCAACCACTGAGCCATCCAGGTGCCTCACTTGCTTTCTTCTTAAGCTCATTTTCTAGGTGTGGGGAAAGGAGGCTCAGAGATTGTGAGCCTTTTGAAGATCTACAGCTAGTAGGTGATTTAACTTCGACTCACAGAGACCCAGGTCCAACGACCATGATGACGCCAGCGTCCCCTGGGCTGTCCCCAGGCAGCCAGCACTGGGTCGAGCCCTTTATAGGAACTCACGAAGGGAGACTTCAAACCCCTTTCTCTCCAGCTGCAGGTGAGGAACACAAGACCTTGGGGATGTTTTAGTCCCTCTTCGCTCATACTCCTCATTGATCCTTCAGGAAATGCTGCTTCCCCTGGGCTCTAAGCCAGGGTCATGTCTTGCCTGCTAAGGTGATAGTCCCCTGGCCCCACTAGATGTAGACCAGATGGCAGCCAGAGCAGCTCTCTTCAGAAGTCAAGTCCAATGCCACCACTTTTTCTCAGTCACAGCCAAATGTCCCCAGCACCCCAGCAGCACCCCCCCCCCCACCTGTTTTCCTTCTCTCTGTATTGTCTATGTTATCCACATTGCCAGGCTTTCTGTTCTAGAAGATGCCAAGGGATTAGGTCCAGCTATTCCCTCAGCTTGGGATACCCTGGAACTCTTGGATACCCACTCGGCCAAATCCCTCCCTGTCTGATCTTTGCTTAAATCACTCCTTCTCAGTGAAGTTCACTGTGATCACCCGACTCTATGCTGAAACCTTCTTTCCCACCCTCCCACCCCAGAAGTCACTGGCCCCTTGCTCCCATCATTTCCCTTTCCATAGTGGGTGTCGTGCCCTAACACAGGGGCAGCAATGACTTTATAACATTTTGCTGGTACAAAGCCACAGACACGTGTTATGTTTTGCTATGGCTACTCTCATACTACAAGGGCACAGCTGAGTAGTGCAGCAGAGATCGGTGGCCTCAAGTCCAAAATATTTACTACCTGGCTCTTAATAGAAAAAGTTTGTCAGCACTACTCTAACATCTGGATAATTTAATTATTTGTTGGGCTTATTTTTCTTGGACTGATTCCCCTGGTTAACTCATGAGGGCAAGGATATTTGTTCCTTTGGTCACTGATGTATCCCAAATACCTAGAACACAGATGGCACCCAATACATATTTGCTCAATCAATTTGTGAATGAGGCCAGAGTCATTTAAATACTCAGAGTCACTCTAGTGACTAAACCAGGCAGCTCTCAGTGTCCAAATTCAAAGTCAGAAAGACCGATAGAAATTAAAACCTGCTCTTAAGTCAGTTCCCCCCCCCTACCCTTATCCACCATTGCCTACTGCCTCATAAGAGACAAGCTTTCCTTAGTAGCCCATGACAATCTGATAGGAAAAAGTACATGCTGCCTATTAGCTCTTAATCTTATAAGAAACATAAGCAAGAAAGAACCACCCATATTTCTAGAAAGAAAAATTACTTCTAGGCAAGTGCTGGAGACTTAGAGCTCCTCTTAGCATCTGGCTGGAAAAAGCTCACATGGTCTGCTGAGGGCTTGGATCAATATTTTTACATCATGACTTCTCTGATGGATCAACACTGTCATACCCAGCACACCCAACCATCCTGTCCAGCGGCCTTTCCTCTTTGAGGACCCCCCCTGTCTAGATGTCCAGCAGGCCCTGTAGGTGGAGGACTGAAGGCTTTGCAGAGAAGTCAGGATGTAAGCGTTGATATGGGAAGCCATCTGTATAGAAGCAGCTAAGGCTTTGGGAGAAGAAGGAAGAGAGAGGAGGGAGCTTGTGAGGAGGGTGGGAGAAGGAGTCAAAGGAGAAGAGTGAGGTATGGTTATGTTCACTCCCTCTGAGCCTAGAGGGCAGACAACCCATCACTCTCTTTCTAGACCCTGGTCTAGAGCAAGGATAGGACTTGATTGTGAGTCCAAAGTTTAGGCGACACTGTTCTTGATGGCCTGGAAGTCATCTAATCATTTTATGGCCATACTTCATTCATTTAATCTCTGACTTAAAGCAGAGGTAAATTTACCTTCCCACACAACTCTGAGAACGAGCTTTGTGTCTTACAAGGAGAAAGGGAATAGGAATCCGTGTTTGTTACTCACCAGGCCCTGGGTTGGAGTAACATATCTACCATCAGTAATCATAACTATCCTGCAAGGTAGATGTTTTTATGGATGTGAAAACTCAGGATGAATTGCTTTCACAGCACTGCATTAGAGATTTGGGTTGTCCATTACTCACCCCTCATGACCTACTCGGTGTTAATCTCTAGATAGAGGGAATCAAATTGGACAAACATACGGGCTTTGGTAAGTCAACAGCATCTAACAATTCCCCAAGGACAGGGCCTCAGGCAAAGCTGAGCTGGGGGAATGGAGACAGACCCACTTTCCTCTCCAAACCTAGCCCCAGGCTTGCTTTAGATCCCGACTCGGTGACTCACCCCCGGCATCAGTGACACTAGGGAACCATAGGCCTGTCTCACTTGCTTCCTCAGGGGGATTTGGACCCAGTGAATTGGGGCTACTGGGCCATGCCTTCTCTACTCCGTCTGCCTCTGGCACCCGGCATGATGTTGCAATGTGACTGCCCTACAGCCGACCTGGTGTTATCTTCTCTAGACTTGGAGATTCTAACAATAGCTTCCAGGATGAGCTGCATGTCAAATTGATAACGCTGTCATAAAAAGGCATCATTGCATATCAATAAAAATATTTAAAGAACCAAGTTACAGAAAGGGAAAATACACTTTGGAAATATTAATATGTAATGAGCTAGACAAATAGCGTGTTTGGAGCAGTCTCTGCAATCTGTTTAATCAATGTAGAGAAGAAAAACAGGTGACTCAAGCCAACATTTTTACTTGGCACTTGAGCTCCAATCACTTGGAGCAGTTCTGATGAGCCTATTTTTATGGGAAGAGAGCACAACAATTTTGGAGCAGAAAAGAGCAATCTTCAAACCAGAAAGCGAATTTGTCTATATTCATGTATCTGTCTCTGTGTGGTTTGATTTTGCTATTAAACTCTGGTGTTGGCTCTTTGCTCCCTGACATCAAAACATCCGGCATCATTTTTTGGGATCATACACAGCTAAGTGAGAATGGTAGCTTTTCTTGGTAAACAAATATTACCATCCTCGACCAGTAGGTGTCACTGTTCATTTACCATAAACCATCCGGGAAAGCAAAGCAATTGCCTCAGTCAAAATAACAAGCATGTTTTCTGGAAATAAAATAACCAGTAAGTACTGGGAAAGGATTATTTTCTTTCACAGGTGTCTCCAAATCAAAGCTGAAGTGTGAACAACAATTCACTCTTTCTGTGGCCTCCCACGTAGTATTTGCTTCCAGAACTTTAGCACCATTGTAAGAATTCCTTCTAAACCACATTTGTACCTCCGATCTAACTTCCTGACCCCCATAAGCATTTGGCAATTGATTCTGCTTATAAAATACATTGGCATTTGCAGATAGAGGCTATGGAATGTCCTAGTACTTCAGCACAAATCAGACCATGATGCCACCCGCTGCCTCTATAGAAACCCACAAATCACGGATGCTTAAAAATAAAACATTATGAAAGCAAGTTTCTAAAAATATGTTAAATGCAAACACATTATTTACACCATGGACACAGAATTATATGTTCATCCAGTAACTGTTCAATAAATAAGTATTTGTAATGAAGATAATCACATTGATCCCTTGTGGAGCATAATGCACTAGATGTGGAATTATATGCTTTGCAGACCTCTCTCATTTAGTCCCCCTCTTCCAGGCCCATTTTACATGTGGCAAAACAGAGGCTTGAGGAGAACTGTGATGTCCTGAGCCACACGGGTAGGCGGGGATAGGTGTCAGGCTGACCTAGATGCTCTCGACCCCAGAGCCCACGTTCCTCACAACCACACACATGATCTCTCTGGCTTTTGTAGGAAAAGGACTTGGTTCTGCTTGCACCCAAACTGGGAAACTGCTAAGTGGACCTGAGTTCCAGCTCTGACTCTTCCACTTTGGCTGTCCTGCCCCGGGCGGTTTGCTCACCCTTCCCTGAACTCCACTTTCTCCCCATCACATGGCAGAGTGACATCTACTAGAGGGATTAGGAACGATGCGTTTACAAGAGTTCCTAGCACAGGGCCTGGCATCTAAGAGACGTGATGCATCTTCAAATAAAGTAGGTAAATAAATAATAATAAGGGATGCAGCACACAGCCTTCTCTCAAATGCGTAGTGAGGAGCAGGTGTTCGTCTTCAGCAGTTTTCAAAGATATAAGTGCTCTGCTTCTACCACTGACACTAAGGAGCAGTTAGGGAAGCCCTTGCCATTTGGTGGGAATGAAATCCTGCAGAGCCCAGATCCAGCGAGTCCTCAGTCTGATAAGAGATGACGGAAGGCTCCTTCCAAGTGGCTCCTGAGGGAAAGCAAAGCCAGAGGTAGGTTTTGTCCAGGGGAAGGGGGGTGAGGTGGCTGAGAACTTCTGAGCAGAGGTCAAAGGCCCTGGAAAGGGAGTGAGCTCTGGCATCTGAGCAGCTGAAGGAGGTGAGCGTGGCTGCAGGGTGATGAGGGGTCTCCTGTGGGACTCAGACCCTCTTCCAAGGGACAGCCACCCAGGACTCTGTTGCTGCTGGCTGCTGGGGGACAGGACTGGGGAGAGGGTGTGCTGGACAATGATGATAACATGTATTTGAGTTTGTGAAGACTGAAGGGGGCTTTTAGAAACCTTAAGGTTTAGGCAGAAAAGAGATGGAACAAAGAGTTAGCTCAATGGTCTTCTCTTGGAGAGCATGGGTGGCTGAGCAATATTAGTCTAAGCCCAAGGAGCAGAGAAGAGACTCTACAGACCACCAAGGGAACTGACAACAGAAGAGTGTGGAAGGAAGAAGGGCTTCCCTGCTGCACTAAACCAAGAGGACAGCTACCATTGTTGCCCATTGTGCTAGCTGCTTTACTCGTATTTAACTTTTAAATTTTTTAAAAAAGACTTTTCATTTATTTATTTGAGAGACAGAATGAGTGAGAGGGAGAGACAGAGAGAGTGCACACAAGGGTGCATGAGCAGGGGGTGAGGGCAGAGGGAGAGGGAAAAGCCGATTCCCCGATGAGCAGGGAGCCTGATGTGGGGGCTTGATCCCAGAGCCCTGGGATCATGATCTGAGCCAAAGGCAGCCACTTAGAAGGCCGGCTGCTTAGAAGGCAGAGGCTTAACCGACTGAGCCATCCAGGCTCCTCTTTCAAAACATTTGTATAAAGAGAGCTAAAGAAGTACCTCTACATGTGGATAGGTTAAGTTCTGGAATGTTCTAAAGCTGCTTTCTTTACATTTTTAAAAAGATTTTATTTATTATTCATGAGAGACATACAGAGAGAGAGAGAGGCAGAGACACAGGCAGAGAGGGAAGCAGGGTCCATGCAGGGAGCCCGATGCGGGACTTGAACTTGGGACTCCAGGATCACGCCCTGGGCCGAAGGCAGATGCTCAACCACTGAGCCACCCTGGCATCCCTCTTTACATTTTTAAAGTGAAAATATACAAATTACTACAAATGCCAATCGTTGGCACCAGGCAGAGCTGATGGGCTTTTGACATGATGAGTGGTTATGTTGGTATGCTGGGTCTTATATTTTTTCTATTTTGCCACACTAAGTAATGTGTTACAGAATTTATGATTTTCCTTGGGACACCTGGGCTGCTCAGTGGTTGAGCATCTGCCTTTGGCTCAGATTGTGATCCTGAGGTCCTGGGATCGAGTTCCACGTTGGGGTCCCTGCCTATGTCTCTGCCTCTCTAGCTCTCATTAATAAATAAATAAATAAAACCTTTAAACAAAGAGAATTTATGATTTTTCCTCAACACTATAGAGTTGTAAATCCACTCACTGGATTTACAATGCATTAACTCACTGAAATTCTTACTTTCCTGAAATTCATATTCCCTGCTAACTTTAATTTTATTCCTGAGTCATTGAAGGACCAAAGGACAATCATTGGGAAGAATATACACAGAGAACAGGAGGCCTCTTTTCCTTGTATTTTTGGGTGATGGTATAAGAAAATCCCCTGCAGTTCATCTGGATGAGGTTTTACCCTCCAGGCGGCTCCAGGGAAGCTGGGGCCTTACCCTCCAGGAAGGACCCAGGCATTACTCATTGCTATTTTGAATGAACACTTCTGCTGGGCACCTCAGTACTATTTTAAACACACTAAATTCTCCACATATATATGGAGGTACTTGGGGTACTCTGAATAGCAAAACTCAGTCTTTTCTACACAATTAACTAGTAGGTGCAGAATTTCCATCCAAAAGTTATAAAAAGTGGTCAGAAGGGAATGGGGTATCGGCAGTAGGCGTGGAGTTTAAGTGGTTGCTGGGTCATTGGAGTAAAACCATTTTACTCCAATGACAAATGCTCTGAGACCATGCACTGACTACAATTAATCTTCACTAAAAATTAAGAAGGATCAGCATGGGGGTGCTTAGAGAATATGTTGTAACTTCTACAGATGACATTCCTTCTTCCATGCAGAGGGAGGCAGGAGGGCCCTGAGATCAGGAAGGAGCTAGACCAGAAAGTTAAATATATCTCTTGGGGCCTGTTTCCAACCCTGCTTGTTGTATACTATGCTAAAGGGACCACATTAGATATTCGGAGAGAAATTAAAGCGTGCATAAAGATATCAGTGGAAGATGAACTTACATGCAAGATCTACACAGAACAAATCACATAAAGAGTCGAGAAGTAAGTCAAAATTTTAAGTGCATTTCTTGAAATTACATATGATCCGGTTTATTCTGTATACAGTATAGTCAGAGATTTAATATCTGCCGTGTTGAAAAGATTCTTGTTACATCCTCAGCCAACAGAGTGGATATGTTAAGGAACAAAGGCTTTAGAATTTAGTGAATTTTAGAAGTGCAAGGTTTTGATAAAGAGGAGCTACTTAGAATCTTTTGGACTTTCCGTATAGGGTTCCTGTTAATAGGCTATCACTATAGAAACATACGCAGTAAAGGGAAATATTTTTTAGGTTTTACTCCAAGAGACCATTTGAGATAAGTGGTGGGGGGTCCACATCAAAGATACTAACCAATGATTCCCTTTTAGTACACCAACCAAAGGCAAAGCAACAACCACCCCAACCAAACAAAAAAACCAAGAAAACAAAAATAAAAATAAAATCTCAAGAAAATTAACCTTATGCCTATCTCCTATCTTTGGCTAATGCCTGTATTCTTTTTCTTTCTTTCTTTCTTTTTTTAAGATTTTATTTGTTTATTCATGAGAGACACAGGGAGAGAGGAAGAGACACAGGCAGAGGGAGAAGCAGGCTCCTTGTGGGGAGCCTGATGCAGGACTCGATCCCAAGACCCTGGGATCACAGCCTCAGCCGAAGGCAGATGCTCAACCACTGAGTGGTTAGGTGCCCCTAATGCCTGTATTCTTGTACATACTCTGTTTAGTCTCCACTTTCTTGTTTCTTTATACTTCTCCTTTTCTTTATACTGAGAGAACTATGGAAAAAGAAGAAATTAAAGAAGGAAAGAAGGAAGGAAAAGAAAGAAAGAAGGAAGGAAAGAAAGGAAGGAAAGGAAGAAAGAAAGAAAAAACAAAGAAGGAAAGAAGAAAAAAAAAGAAAGGAAGCAGGAAAGAAAGAAAAAGAAAGAAGTAAAAGGAAAAAACAGTCCAGGAGGCAAATGACTTATATTTTTAAGGCCTTCTTCTAGGCTGGCAACTTCCAGATGAGAAGTCATGAGCTGGCCTTGCATTCTAGACACCCATAAATCAGCAGGGATGATGCCAATGATCGCGAAGTCAATGACAGCCTCTCCTAGTGTAGCAGACATCGCCTGCCACATCACTCACAGCATGCAGGCCACAATATGAGACAAGCCGGGCATGCATTCAGACATTTTATTTGTGGCTTTTAGAAAGCATTTATATTTCCAATAAATCCACTCACATCTCAGTATCGCATTAGGTGAGAAATGCACTGACAACAGAGGGCCTTGACTCATCAAGAGCAGTGGCACTCTCAGAACAGACCTGACAAGTACAATGGGCTTGGGGATGAAAGCTTCCTTAATTTATGACATCCTCGCATGGGTTTGGTTTGACGTCCTCATCAGAGAAAGTCTGCCCCCCAAATGAACAGCGGGCATTAGAGTCCATTTTTCTTCTCTGGAATCTGAAGGGTTAGCATCACACTTTACCTTGGTGGCCCCTGTACAAGGTGTCAGCATGCAAGTGGATAACAGTTGATGGATATTTTGTAGCTCTCAGCTTACACCGGTTATGCATTGTAACTGTCTGAATCTTATTTGGGAAACCTTGTACACTTATCCATGCATGAAGAACACTTATTTGAATGGTGAATAGTCTGTGTTCGTCAAGCTCTGGAATGTGGATGACAAAGCATATCTTGAAATTCCTTGATTTAGGGCCAATGACAAGCAAAACATTTTGCAGATCTGGATCCCTCCTCAATACTGGGTTGGGATTCATGAAGTTTGCTGGTCTCAAGTTAAAGCTGCTTCTTTGGAGAGCCCTTCTCTGAGCACCCTCACGAGAGCACCCTCAGTGTCTCCCCACCACCCCAACAATCTCATCCTTTAGGGGGTGTCATCTGTTGCCACCATCTTTCTGGAGGAAGGCAGGGAAATAAAACCCCCAACTTTGGGTTTTATTATGCTGCATCTACTGACTAGAAAAGTATCTGCTACATAGGCAGAGCTAAGTATAAGTTGAATGAATGAATCCAATTTTTATTATTAAATTTCTGTTTTTTATAAAAAGACTAGATACATGCAAGCCAGAGATGTTCACTGAGGAAGCATGAAGGTATGCAGACTGGGGTACAGCCTGTAGGACCTGCCAGGATACTGCTAACCTTCCTGTAGAGTCATCATAGTGCTCTGGCCAGGTCTGGTACCAAAATGGGGAAGGCACGGTTTGGAGAGGATATTTAGGCAGACCTACTGAGAATCATCAAAGTCTCAAAGGAATTCCAGTATCTAGGAATGAATATGATTTGTCCTGGAGAAGCTGGAGGGGCTTTGGGTGATACAAAGCTGTTCTGCATCTATTTTGAAGAGACAATTAAAAAGCCATGGGAAGAACTTCCTCTTTAAAAATGCTCTGAAAAGTGGGACTGGATTGTGGAGGAGATTGTGGGAGCTTCTGAGTCCGTAAGTATTTAAGAGGTAGTGGCAAATTCCCAGCTTAATCACAGGCGTATGTTATATATGTCATGCTTAAGGGATTCCTCTATTTCTGTGAATCTTGTAGAGAGGCCACGTTTACTGAACATCTGTCTATTGAAGTAGATATTTCTCTGTCACTCACATGCACATATACACTCATGCATGCATGCACACACACACACACATTCACAAACACACTTTAACATAGGAGGAAACTGCATCCCAGAGAATTAATAACATAACTGTTCCCCTGCTAGTAAATGGCAGAGCTGGGATTCAACATAAGCTGGTTTGATTACAAGTCCAAAGACTGCTGAAGCCTGCTGGAGAGTAGAGGGAGGATTGTACTTACAACACTGTGGTTCTTCATGTTATGCCTTTGCTTTACCCCACATCAAAATGTGGCCTCTGAAAAATGTTATCACTGCATACATTAAAATCCTATGTGAAATTTTACAATTCTTGTTTTTCCGGTCTATCCTTATCCTTCATAAAAAGAGTCCAGTGGCTTATATAAGAGGTGCTGGGATGAGCTGCATGGAGAGATGGCTAAGGTCTATGGTTCAATCTGCCTCCAAGGCTAGTCTCAAAGTTTCTCGATTGTCCTCATCTTTTGAGATTAGATCCACAGAGTGATTCAGTTTACTAGCTTTTCTTTTCTGATAGACCAGATCAAGGACTGGTGGCCATGGTTACTCCCCTGTCAGACTCAGCAAGGTGTCTCTTCACCTTCTGAAGGAAGCCAACCCTGCAACGGTGTTTGGGGCAGATGTGTTCACAAAGAATTGTGAGGAGACTAATTTAACCAAACACTTAAGATGTCATGCTTTGTAAAATACACTCTGATGTATGTATAATATAAATTAGACTCATTAGATGCATTAATCTCCTCATATTCACATGATGCCTCTGCTCCTCAGGAGATGAGGAATTTTTAAACCCTTTGTGGCGGGCCCACAGGGTTTCTGTGAGCCACAGTGCTCTATCCCATCATCCTTCTGAAGACAAGTTCCCCCAGTGTCACAAGTGGGTAAGAATGACAGTAATGGGTTCTGAAGTTAGATCTTCAGGGGGAATTAATGAGGAGGAGTGATATCTATCTAGGTAGTTAATGAAGAGTCTGAATGAAAGCTCTAGGAGTATAACAATAATGTGAGGCAGAAGGGGAACATTAAAAACAAAACAAATTCAAAAAAGAGGAAGAGAAGAAAAAGGGGATTGATTAGTAAAAAAGGAAAAGAGAAAGTGAAATGTCCACCACTTCTAAGTATCCAAGGTAGGGTGCCTTAGAAGTTGTCACCAGCTGACAGAAGATGCAGCTGGGAGAGACCTGGGATAGGATTGATTCAGCAAATCTTTCTTTCTTTCTTTTTTTTTTTTTTAATTTCCTTTGAGTTACTGGAAAAACCACAGAATTTATGAGGCAATATCATAAGTGTATTAGTAACTCTCTTGTCTGAGTTGCTAATAATTAGTAATTATTACATGAAATCTGACATGTGAAACAATTACAAGATATTTTGAGATATAGATGTAAGATATCTATTATCTATCACCTATCGATCTATCTATCAGTTATCTATCATTTGTTTATCTTAGGACAAAATTGCTTAGCTTCCACTATTTTCCACATTTAGGCATTTGGTGAGACTGGAGGTATTCAAATTGATATATAAAATCCTCCATAATAATTGCATTTAACAAATTTCATGGAAGAGTAAACTATAAGGCTCTCAACAAATCTCATGTTTCACTTGCAATGTGTAGATTTACATATGCTGTGGTTGAGTCGTTTGTGTCGGCTCCTCAGATACATCAAGCAAACCACTTATATCTAGGCAGTATTTCAGACTAAGATAAATCCTGTCAATACACCTGAAAGCATTAGTTTTCAGTTTGAGAAGAGAAGTTTTCAGTTTGAGAAGGGGTTTGGAGGTCTTAGTAGAGGGTGACGTGCCCATCATTGCAGAAGGGAGTTTGTTGGCAGTTTGAGGGTTTCTCCACAGTGCTTGGGATTTGGACTCAGGTTGACCTGTATGCAATGCTCTGCAATCGCTACACTCTGGCACTTGCATTACAGGAAGCATCTCCTCAAAATCATAAATCTCAATCCTAGTGAAATACAGGCAAAGATCTTCCTTTACTAATATTCTGAATGAAATACAATAATAATTGCCTAAAAAGAATCCAACCCTTTATCAAAGGACTCCAGCATTTCCCCTTGCGGAGAATGCGCCATAATGGTATCTCATGTTGAGATGATGCAATCACCCTTCTACTGTGATTGGCAGGGATGGATGGAGGGGCTGTTCAGGCTGCTGGCATCTGGGGAATGGATGGGGTGCTGTGAATCACGGGGCTCCGCTGCCTTCATCAGCCACACCAGCTTCAAAGGAAGACAGATGGCATTGCGGGCGACCACTTCTGGCAGCAGCCAGCAAGGTCACTGAGCCTTCTTTCGTTTCTAAGTGTGTTGCACAGCGGCTGTGTTTGGCCATTTGGAGAATTTGCTGTGCTCTGTGTTTTCCCATATGTCCGAAGGGTAATTCTTTATCAACTGTTCCTGCCTTGTTCAAGAGTCTCCAGTTCACATGTATTAAGACTCACAATGAATCACATATTCACAATTTTTCTTCTCTTTTATTTTCCTACCTTAGTACTTCTGCATTTGAAAAATCTCCCATCTTTGTGTGTGCGCGCGCACACACACACACACACACACACACACACACGTTCATGTTTTTTTTTAAGGCAGATGACTGTGTTGGCCCTACATGGCCATTCCGCCAATGTTGCTAGCCAGGCCCCAGGTATGAGCTGACCCATGGCTGGGGTGCCTGGTTTCTCCCCACCTTCTTCCTGATGGCTAGGCATACATTTTTACCCCAAGACTGGGAGGATGGTTGATCTGTTCAAGTTAGCTGGTCCAAGAAGGGGGGCAGCTTTGCTCATGATCAAGAGATCATTTAAACTGCACCTGAAATGATACTTCTCTTAGGCAGGACACCTGCAGACAGCACCTTTGCTGACCTCAAACGTGCCTTGAGATGCACACTTTTCCCTTAGTGCTCTGATCAACAACATCACACTGCATAGAATAAAAGATAAAGCACTTTTATTCTTGCTCATTTGCTAATTTGCTCATTTATAAATCCACACACCAATTATTTGTTAAGTGCATGATGTATGTCAGGTGCTGGGTAAGGTGCTGAGATACACTGGAAACAAGGTGGCCAAGGTTCCTGCCCTCAGAGAGCTGATCGCCAGGTGCGGGCAAGTTACCAGATCATTACAATAAAATAGTGTGGTGGGTGCTGTTGTTGTGTGGGTTTGGGAAACAGGATGCAGTGGGGGCACACAGGGATGAGGGAAGGACAAAGTGTGTCGCCATGGAGAGGTGGGGCTGATCTCTGGAGCCAAGCCCTTGGGGTGAGCTAGCTAAGTGCCAGTACAGAGCTGCCCGTAGGTTCTGGAGGCTTGTGGAAGATGGTTGGAAGGTTGTGGCTACATCTCCTGCCAGGAGGCTACTGAGATGGTTCAGGTGGGATACGCTGAACAGAGTAAGGGTGGAGGAGACAGGGTGGAGCCAAGAAAAAGATCTGTGTGATGAAATTGGGAGTCCATGGATGTGGAGGGTAAGGATCAAGGAAGACCCTGCAGTCACTGCCAGGTCTCAGGTCTGGGCGACAGCTGACTAGTGGGGTAAAGGTACAGGCCTGCGGGTATGTGGGAGGAAGGTGAATTCTGGACTCATTCTGTGGGCCTCTCCTTCAGGGATGCAGAACCTTTCCCTAGTGAGGACGGGTATGTGAGTAACTGGAAATGTTCAGGGCTCCACGTAGCTATCAGCAGAAGACTGCATTTTAATTCCTGTTAAGAACTGTGAAGGGTTTGGGGATCCCTGGGTGGCTCAGCGGTTTGGTGCCTGCCTTTGGCCCAGGGCGTGATCCTGGAGTCCCTGGATCGAGTCCCGCATTGGGCTCCTGGCGTGGAGCCTGCCTCTCCCTCTGCCTCTGTCTCTGCCTGTCTCTCTCTCTCTCTTTCTATATCTATCATGAATAAATAAATAAAATCTTTGAAAAAAAAAAAAAAAGAACTGTGAAGGGTTTGAGGTTTGGCCCTCCTTGGAAACTAAGTTAGCCTATCCCAGTCTCATGGACCACGGCAGAAGATAATAGCCTCGGGGTTAGAGACAAAGGGCCAAGTACTATCCATGGTGGTATCCTCTTTCCTGTGCTGATACCCTAAATCCCAATTCTCCCCGGGTGCTGGGAGGTGGGCCAGGTGGCACCGTTGAGCTTAGAGAATCCAGTCTTTTATGATTGGCAGCTAGCAGGCCTGCTCTTGTCTCCAGAGGGAGATGTTATCTTTGTTGTAAGCCAGCTTTCCCTTTGCTCTGGAGGGGGAGAGGATAACTTCCAAGGCTGTTCCCTGTACAAATATCCTTGGAAAGCCAGTCTGAAACAAGGGCCAGCACAGTGCCTTTTCTTGGTAGTCATGTAGAAATGTGAGAGACCCTTGGAGATTTCTCTCCCTGCACACTATCTTCCCTTCTACTTTTGCATTCTAGCTTCCTTCGAGGTAGGACAGTGGACCAGATGACCAGTAAGAACTCTGCTTCTGTTTTCAGAGTGAATTGCTCAAGTCTTCTGGGAGGAACTGATAGTGGGAGCAAAAGAGTAGCCTTTTACTGCCCATGGAGGAGCTGGGGCCTTCTCCCAGAGGCTCAAGGATCTGTCAGGCACAGTTCTGGCCCTGCCTGTTCCTGTTCACGATCTGTATTCCCCCAAACCCCTTTCTACATATGACCATCAGATAACCAGGGATTATCAGAGAGTGTGGTTAATTGATCATCCTTCTACTTATGGTGCTGGCCTTAGCTTGGATATCTGAAATATATAGGAGACCAATTGCAAAAAAAAAAAAAATGTTTTTGGAAATACTGAAAATAACTATAGTAAAGCATTCCTCAAACCCATATGGCATAATATACAATTAAAAGGGGAGGACAAAAAAATCTATTTATATCTTCTTTTTCCTCAGAATGCTCCTGAGAGATGCTGGGTTAGTAATTTAGACGAAGTAGTTAAAGTCCAAGGTCCCTCTGGGGTTTTCCCGTGGTCCCCATCAGTTAACAGCTAATTGGACATTAGAGCCCAAATGCTGGGAGTAGGAGGGAGCTTCTTTGCCAGATGACTCTAATCTTTAGTGTCATCCATCAGCAACCCAGAATCCAGACAGTGCACTGAAGAGGGTGCCCCAGATGGGGTTGTCACTCTGGCTGGCATATCATCGACCCTACAGGCTTCTGATCCCTCATCTCTTAAATCAGAGATCTGTATTGGAAGATGTCTAGGGTCCTTTCCAGTTGTGACTCTGAATCTATGAGATGCAGCTGGGTGAAACCAGGACAATAACTTCATCGATAGCAGGCAGTGATGGCCTGAGGATGGTGTGGACTCGCACAGGTGCCTGAGGCACCTGTGAGCCCCATGGGTTAAAAGCATCACCACCAAGGGCCCTTACACAAGTGACCTTGGATCCTTGGGGCACAGTGAGAAGACTTTCCAGGGGTTCCCAAGTGCAAGGAGTTTCAGGGAAGCCATTTCAGAGCCTCCATTTCTGTGTGTACTAGATCCTGGTCTCATACAGGTTATCTTTTTCCACGTTCTTTTATTTTTTTTTTAATTTTTATTTTTTTAAAGATTGTATTTATTTATTTATTTATTTATTTATTTATTTATTTATTTATTTATTTATTTATTTATTCATTCATGAGAGACACACAGAGAGAGGCAGAGACATAGGCAGAGAGAGAAGCAGGCTCCCTGCGGGGAGTCCGATGTGAGACTTGATCCCAAGACCCTGGGATCACCACCTGAGCCAGAGGCGATCGCTCAACCACTGAGCCACCCAGGGTTCCCTCCCATGTTCTTTTAAAAATAGCCCTTCTACTTTGCAAAAGCAAGACACCCTTCACCCTCCACAGTCTCACTACTGGGGTGAAAAAAATCTCCCAGGCACCAAACAAGGATGATTCTAAAATCTATTTGGGGGAAAGCTTCCTTGAGGAAATAATCAGGCATGAAAGACCCACCTTAGGATTTGAGGTCTTATAGAATTTGCCGTTAAATGCGAAGCAGGCGACATATATGGGGAATTCTATCTCTCATTAGAATGTTCTATGATCAGAGATGTTGTACAATGTGGGCAGTGGGAATGAGAGCAGTTTTTGCTCAGTTTTTGTTTAATGGTTTAACCTTTTCTTTCTCCTATTGTCAGTAAATGTGCTGCTCTTGGGAAAGAACCTGATGCAGTGAGAAAATGGCTCACAAGTCCTGAAAGATGAAATGGCTTCCCTCCTTGTATTTAATGTAAGCAGTTATGATTGGCCAGTCCCAATACTCATTCCTGGGGCATAACATGGGCTGGGAAGAAAGACATTTTGAACAGTTGAAACAGCTTATTCTTTTAAATATAACTTAAATATTTTCAGGGACTATCAAATTTTTTACATTTTGTACTTGAGTAAATCTGCAGATAAAATTTTCACGTGGTTCCTTTTAGATTTAATGTGCTTTATTTAATCAGATGGTTAAAATCCATATTATTTTAAATCATATGATGAAATATTTATCCCAAGTACAGTCAATACTCATCGTATTTCATATTACAGTGTTTACTATTTCTACCTCCTATTAACAAAAAACTAAAATTATATGCTGGCTGCTGAATCAGAAATATGTGTGTGTATATTATATATATATATATCTATAATATAAATCTATATCTACTTCCATATCTATATATTACCCACATATACACATACCGATATGCACTTCACTTTCTTTAGATACGTAGAATAAGTTTGATTATTAATGGAATCATTTCTGAATTAATGCACGTGACTTAATTATTCACAGACGTCTAACATCAGAATGCATTTAATATACACACATGTAGGCAATATCAAGGGACTCAAGGCCTACCTATTTCATAAATAACCTAATTTCAGCTACACGTAATATTCCTTTATCACAAATTAAGTGAGGAACAACAGATAGTGTATACCTGTTTTTTAAGCGTCACGAAATCGTCAAATCAATAGACTCTCATTCTGATCCTGAGTTTCACATGCATCTTGCAAGGTGGATATCTGTCTCTTAGTGACATTCACAGTGTTCTCTGGAATTCATATTAGCATATTTACTTATGTCAAAAAATAAATCCACTTGGTCTGATTTTGTTGACTGGTTTGATGACAAGGACTGAGTTTGCCAAATACTGTTATCAAAAGATTTTTTATTGGCAAAGGTGTATTAAAAATAACAATATTTAGCTTTTCTCAATCCTCGTTGACTATATTAAAGTAAACAAAGGATTTCTAAATTTACAAAACAAAGGTATAATTAATAGTTACTTGTTAGAGCTTCATAAAGCCTTTTTGGTATACTTCCCAGAAACTGAAAAAGTGAGTTACTATGCTGGCTGGACAATGAATTCTTTTGTTTCTTTTTGCTTCTGAAAATTTGAAAATTAAGAATAGTTTTTGATGATAGACCACTACGTGATTTCGTGGCAATATACTTGTAAATGAGTTTTAAGAAAATGGAATGATACTGCTAGAAAACATTCTTCTATTATGATCTAATCATAGGGACACAGTTCTTTCTTGCACATTGATAAAAATTAAATATAGAAAAAGATTTTGCACAGAGCTCTCCCTCATCCCAGCAGAGGGTAACGTAACAATCATTCACAATTCTCAGAAGATGCGCATTCCCAGTACCATTTCACTTTTTGTCTAACGAGTGCCCATCAAAGTCTGTCATGTATTTGTGTTGTTTTGATGAATTGTGTAATATGAATCGTTTTAATGATAACTCAATTAGGAAAGGTAATAACAATTAGAATCTCATGGGGCCTTTATCTTGCTATATTTAAGAAATTTAAAAAAAATTTAAAATTTTGTACATATTCTGGTAACAGAGATACATACCCAGTGATCCATAAGATATTTTCAAACATGAAAACATGGCACATCGGGGATTGAGGGAAGTGGAATGGGAATACCACAAGTGAAAGGTATGATACACATTTCTCACTGGTAAAGAAGAGCTTGTGCACATATTTATTAAAGGGGTGATGTGGGTATCGAATCCCTACAACATGTAGGTTCTACTTCAGTCATTTAAAGGAGTGCTATTATTATACTTCTTGAAAAGAAAAGGTCAGTTTTCTAATTCAGAAATTTCACTTTTTTTTTTTTTACAAACACCTAGGAGAAAATTCATAGATTAACTTAGGTGCTTGTGAGGAGGTATGTAGTTGCTAAATTTTTGTATGGGGTCATACAGGGAAAATAATTTGAGGGCCACTGTTTTGTACCATTCCATTAGTGAGTATTCTCTTCATTTGCTATTTTGTTCAAGAGGTTGTACTAATCTACATTTCCAGCTTGTCAATGCCATAAATCATTGGGGAAAAGAAGACTCACTTAGAAGTTCACCTGAACTTCCCTGCTCCTTCTGCTCTGCTACTACCCTAGGCTAACACCAGCTGTGCAGGGTTGGGCTGGGGGCTGGGTCCTGCCAGCTTCTTATTACACTGGTTAGTATCCCGTGCCTTTCTGCTTCTCATCCAGACTCTTCTTGATGTCAGAACAACCCGACCTGCAGGAACCGGGCCCCAATCCCTGCAGACAGCATCCTTTCCCAGTGGACTCTACTGTTAACGTAGACTGTTCTAGAATCAACACACACTGGGGACTTTATCTTGCTATATGTAACTGCAGGACAAGTCATTCTATCTCCCTGAACTTGAATATTCTCATCTGCAAAGTGCAGATTTACAAAACACCTTTAGCCTATCTCTTGAGGGGTAGAGTGGAGATAGGAAAAGAAAGCTCTTTGAAAACTCTAATGCATGATTATACAAGAAATCTCTAAGCTCCTCTTAAATTGCTTGGCATGCTGAAGTAAAGTCAGTAGCATTTTCTGTTACAGATGCATCTTTAAAACTAACAAAACAAGACAAAACAGAACACCAATCTGGCAGGCACCCCACCCAGGGTAACATGGTGTGCGCATTTTTGGGAGAGAGGGGAGGGCAGGTTGAAGAATACTGGGAAGAAGCCCAAATTCTGGCTGTAATTTGCTGAAAGCCCTCATCTGGCATGTTCTCCCACTCTCCTGTGCTCATGACAAAGAAATATAACCTTTGGCCAATTGCATTTTTGTTCCACTGGTAACTAGGTTAATGTGACCTGACAGGGCTGGATGAGATAGCTTGGGAAGAAATAGTATATGTACTTTTGTGCAGCTTGATATAACAAAAGTAAACTGGGTTGACTGTAAAGGTTTGCCAGGAAAAAAAGAGAGATTATTTTACTACAAAGGATGTTGCAGGATAATACCTTACAAGTAACCTTTTTTTTTTAATTTTTATTTATTTATGATAGTCACAGAGAGAGAGAGAGAGAGAGGCAGAGACATAGGCAGAGGGAGAAGCAGGCTCCATGCACCGGGAGCCCGACGTGGGATTCGATCCCGGGTCTCCAGGATCGCGCCCTGGGCCAAAGGCAGGCGCCAAACCGCTGCGCCACCCAGGGATCCCACAAGTAACCTTTTTGATACACGTTATAGATGCCTACATTCTCATTGCCCTAAAAAGTGCCCAGAATAGCTGTACCTTATTTTAATCAATCCACATTTTTGATTCATCCTGTCTGATTTACAACAGTCCTGAATACCAAGGGTTGTGTGAAGGTGAGATAATTTTGTTGATGTTGTCTTATAAAAAGCATTGAGATCCTACTTTGTGCAAAAAGTTTTACAAATGATAATACTTATGAATATGTATTTATTCTTTGTATCCTGTCTCCTGGGGTCTGCTCCACCCAGCAGTTAGCCTCAGCAGCCCTTGGGCTCACTGGGCACCAGCAAGAGGTTTGTGAGCTTGGTAGCAGTGCTTACAAATACGGGATGCTTATGTCCCTGGTGGTGGCTTAGGTGGCCAGGCTGGCTGAGTGGACTCTCCATGGGGACTTAATCCTGGGCTGACGTTTGGGTCTCCTGGAAAGAGGCTCCCTTTGACTTTTTACATGGATAAGATCGAAGAATGTAAGCTCAGCTGAGTTGGGATGATCCATATGTGAAAAAATAAGCATCATAATTCTGACATCATGTATGCATATGCTAATAAGATGAAAATTAAAATAAAGTCTGTCTCAAAACAGGTTTTATAATGTATTATACCTACTAACCTCACCTCAATTGAGCTAGTCTGCATGTAGACAATAAGCATATTGTATATCTGATAGCATATTTCAGAAGTAGTTGTTACATGAATATTAAGTTAAGTCATACTTTCTCCCCCAAATAGGAGCACTAGTGTGACCAGCATTTGTAGGTTGCTCTATTTGTTGATAAGCGTTTGCTTATTCCTCCTGTAATGGATACAGTTATTAGGTGGGTCTTAGTTTGTCCACATACTTCTAAATGTGGAACTTGTTTGAAGATGCACAGAGTCAGGGCAACCAGATCTAGGGCAGAGATACGACATTCCTTGAGTCAGGGTGTAGCTAAGTAAATGTAATACATCATCTGAGAAGTCCACGCAGGGGGTTAGTCTGTCCTAGAAGTTCTGGAACAGGCACCGTGTCTATTTTCTTACAAACTTGTCTGCCTGGTGAATCTCATTAAACTTGATATACAAGGGCACCTGGGTGGCTCAGTCTGTCTTTGGCTCAGGTCATGATCTCAGGGTCCTGGGATTGAGCCCCACTCAGGGGGGATTCTGCTTCTCCCCCTCCTCTGCCACCGCTCATGCTATCTCTCCCTATCTCTCTCTCAAATAAATAAATAAATAAATAAATAAATAAATAAATAAATATCTTTTAAAAAAGGCAACTTAAAAAATAAACTTTACGTACAGCATGCAGAATGGAAGGCACACTTGGTACACATAGAGTTGCTTGTTGTCATTCCCACAGGAAGGGAGAATAATGCATGTAGGGAAATAGGAAATTCTCCAATGCAGGGCTCATGTGGAAATAGAGATAAAAGATAACAGAAAAATAAATAATGGATTTTTTTTTTTACAGGATCAGTAAATTGTAAAGTGCTGGATAGATATTAGCTATCAGAATGATCATCATGCATACGGCTCTTTTGAGTAATGCTGCCTGTGGATTAGCTTAGGAAAATCACGATATACATTTTGTTAAACTCACTGATGTACATTTTATAGAAAGCAGGAAGAATGTGACCATTTTGTTTAAGAAACAGAAGCATATGGAAGGCTAGAGTTTTTTGCATGGTCTCAGCACTATGGCGAAATTCTTAATGGGAATTTTTTGGTTGTTTTGGTAATTTCAGATCAGGCTATGGCACTTGATTGCTACAGATTTTTTTTTTTTTAATTGTGCTTCTTTCAGAGACAGAAGGAAGGTCAATCTCACTTTGTAAAAGAGAAAGAAAGGTAACTCTTGTCATTATAACAAAATGTAGCGGGTCCCCAGGTGTAATCTGGAGAGAAAGGAGACAAGGTCCGTATAATGTCTCAGCTGAAAGGGAGCCGCCACCAACGAGCTTCTCAGAAGAACAATGACTCATTATGCCCGGGCTCTGGCAACAGATGCGCTCCCCCAACAACTGGCTTCCCTCCAAAACCAAGGAAGAAATAAAGAGGGCAGAGCCTGGAGGAGGCTGCCAGAGACTCGCCTGATGGGGAGCCCTTCTAGTAGGCGTAGAGCAATCAGAAAAGTGCTTTGGAATCACAAAATTAAAAAACAAGTGTCAGCTGTGGGAGACGTAGAAATGCAAATAAGTACGAATGCAAATAGGACGGATAAATGAAAGTGTGCAATCACCCAGAGCTATGTTTACAACCCGAAGGCAACTCTGTCTATAATTATCTGGGTGCCATTAACTGCGTGGGAGCAGCTATCATGGGCCACATAAAAGATACCACCTGAAGTTAAACATCTTCCCTTTCCGATGATAAAGCAAGATCTCTAAGAGCATTAAATCTACCCTGAACTAAACCGGTTTGTGCACAAGGGCTGGAAATGTACCTTTGGTGAAATAAAGAAGCTGGATTTTCATTATTTACCGCACATCTTAACATAATCCTTACCATTAATTAAAAAATAGATGATGGGAGATCTGGCCTCAATGGATGTGTCCTGAAACCTACCACACTGTCTGGTTGGCTTCTCACAATCCCTTCCTGACACAGGGTCATGAGCTTTCATAGACTTGGTCAAAGTTGCCCAGCCAAAGGGAACTCAAGCCAGGGTTTGAGCATCAGTATTTTGACTCTGGATTTCCCATTGCCCCAAGAGCAATCCATCCAGGGTCATGTTGCCCACCACTGGACACATGCCAATGTTTGGAGACATTTTTGGTTCTCAACTGGGGGTTGCTACTGGTTTCTAGTGGGCAGAGGTCAGGGATGCTGGAGGTCATCCTAGAGTGCACAGGCTTCCCTTAAAATGAAGAATTATCTGGGCTAAAATATGGAGAGTGCCTGAGACTGAGGTGGAAAAGCCTGGAATTACACCAAGGCTGCCACTGTGTAGGCTAAACCTCAAGACAGAGGTGTTCGGGGAAGGGGCAGCCTCAGACCCAGAGTCCCTTCCAAGGGTCTGGCAGTTGCTGGAAGTGAATAAAAAAGTTCCCGGTTCCACCTCATAGACCAGGAGGCAGACAAGAAGTGAGACCCTAAAAATTCATAACATATCTGTCAGAAACACATTCTGAGATGGCTTGAATCGAAATTGACCTTTCAAAACCCAAGAGAAATTTCCAGTGCCACCCGAAGCTCCCAATGGCTCCCAACACCATCCTGCACTGAAGGTAGAAAGTAGAATGGCTCTGGGTTTTCTGTGGGCTCTTTATTTGTCTTCTGGAATATTAAAGACCAACACCTCATAGAATACAAATCAGAGGCTAATGTGATAAGAGGCCAAACTGATGGTGTCTCTAGAAAATTTAAGGCGGAAATGTCAGATGAAAGACAAAAAGAGAGATGGGATCGCTTTTGAAAAATCTCATTGGTAAAGATGTAGAGGATTTTCCTAACACAAACGTTCTGAACTAAAAGCATCTCAGAGGGATTTTGATTTTAAACCAGCTAAACAGCATCGGGGATTCTGGGGTGAAGGTTAGTCAAGCAAAGTCAGAAAGAGTGTGAAACCAGCGGAGCTGCGCCCTGATGACTATAACACCCCTGGAACTTGCTGGATGGAGCCAAGTGGAGGCAGGGCTGGGGGTGCAGCTCAGCTCCCCAGAAAATCGCCAGGCTGAGTCATCATGGATCCAATTTAAAAGGAAGCACCCGATGATCTCAGTTTTAGGCGTTTGTTGGAAGCCCCGTAAGCAATTCACGTTTTTATTAATTTTCTTGATTTGTGAGTTCCAGAGAGAGCCTAGGATCTTGAGAGCTCCAGGGCCTTCCCAGAGTTACACAGCGGGGTGCTGCTGGTGTGGGTTTTGCTGCAGGGGCTCTGGGGCCCAGGAAGTGCTAGGAACATAGTACCGGAGTGCTTGATGGTTGCCTGGCCCTGGGTCTCCCCGTCCCACATTCTGGCCTGCTGCTTCCTCTTTTTTCTTTTTTTTTTTTTTTTTACTTTTTTTTTTTCAATTTATCTATGATAGTCATACAGAGAGAGAGAGAGAGAGAGGCAGAGACACAGGCAGAAGGGGGAAGCAGGCTCCATGCACCGGGAGCCCGATGTGGGATTCGATCCCGGGTCTCCAGGATCGCACCCTGGGCCAAAGGCAGGCGCCAAACCGCTGCGCCACCCAGGGATCTCTGGCCTGCTGCTTCCAACTCTCCCAGTGCTCACAGGGAGGACTGATCTCTCAGGGAAGTGGATGACGGGGGTCTTTCCCTGGTGGCAGTCTGCTCAGCAGACAGCCCTGGTAGTCTCAAATGGGAAGCTATGCCAACGGGTTTCTGATTTTTTTTTTTTTTTAAGATTTTTAAAATTTATTTATTCATGAGAGACACAGAGAGAAAGAGAGAGGCAGAGATACAGGCAGAGGGAGAAGCAGGCTCTGTGCAGGGAGCCCGACGTGGGACTCGATCCCAGGTCTCCAGGGTTATGTCCTGGGCTGAAGGCGGTGCTAAACCGCTGAGCCACCCGGGCTGCCCGGGTTTCTGATTTTTGCCACCTTTATGGACACCTCTGACGTCATTCAGTGAGATGATGCAGGCACACTGATCAGTTTTCTTTCCATCCCAATTTTAATACACATACCTATACCAGACCAACTCTGAATTATTTAAAGTTACAGCAGTCAGAAGAGAGGCTTTCTCAAAGTGTGTCAGAAGAATTTTTTAATCATCTTTAAGTAAACTTCAATTTCTCTGAAATTGAAGGGGAATTATTTCTGCACTTCAAAATTCAGTACAGATTTATTGGAAGGGCTATTAGTGATAATAACAAATAGCCTTTATTCAACCATTCCTCAGTGTGATTTAAAAAGTCCTACACTAAATCTTCCTTGCACTCCTACCCTCGTAGGTCAGTACAGCAAGGTCCGGAAGAGAATGCCAGGCTCCCAGCGGCGTGCTTGCATGGGGTGGGAACGGAACGGAGCTGTGGGGGCCACTGCCCATGCCTGGGGTGCTGGTCACCTGCAGCAGGGGTGCTTTTTGTTGGCTTGCATGAGGTTGGCTGGATTCCCAGCTGAATGTGGCCCATGACTGAGCAGCTCATAATTCAGTGGTTCCAATTCCAAACACCCATTTCTGCTGGTAGGACGACGCCACTGAAATGCTGATAGCAGAGACCAGCGCTTAAGGGGGGGATCATCTGAGGAGGTGGAAAGGGAGCCTTTCTCCTCTTTAATTCTGGAGATAATAAGAACTATACTTAGCACGTGTATACGTCCCTGCTGTCACTTTAACGGGAGCTGTCTCTCGTTTGATGCCACCCTGCTAATTAGTTATTAACATGTCGATTTCAGAAATGGGGAAATCAGGGCTTGGAATGGTTTTTTCTTTGTTTTTCTTTTCTTTTTTTTTTTTAACATTTAATTTATTTATTCATGAGAGACAGAGAGGCAGAGACATAGAGGGAGAAGCATACTCCCTGTGGGGAGCCCAATGCAGGACTCGATCCCAGGACCCCAGGATCACACCCTGAGCTGATGGTAGATGCTGAAACACTGGGCCACCCAAGTGCTCGGAGCTTGGAATGTTTATCTGACCTGCTCAAGGCTAAGAAAATGGGGATTCGGATCAGGGAGTAGAATGTCCTCTGACAGCCTGCGGTCCTACCTGGGGTAATGTGCCCCTGTGTGCAAGGAGGCAGGGGCCTGGCTGGACATTGCGTACATTAAAGCAGCCTTTAGTGGCACCAGAACATGGGACAGGGTGAGCGACTCCCGGAAAGCTTGTCATTAAATGCCCCCTTGAAGGCAAAGCTCATTATCTTACTAGATCCATAACGTCCTAATGAAGGAAGCTGACAGCAGGTTTACAAATCATGCTACACAGTTATTAACCATGAACACTTAGCACAGAGAGCGGTCGGTTGGCAAATGGTAATTTATGCAACCAACCAATTTTTAAAATGGTCACACTCACCCCCAGCACTCTCAAAAAAAAAAAAAAAATCCTGCGCCACCTGTAGTAATGGTTGGTCAATATTATCTTTGGTAAAAATGAATGTGCTCCAGCTCCTAACATCACTCCGCCTTGCGCTGGTATCCTGGGGGGCAGAGTCGAGGGCACGTGGAGATAGAGGAGTCTGAGCACTTTGCTAGCACAGATGCCTCTTTTTTTTTTTTTTTTTTTTTTTGCACAGATGCCTTTTAGTGGTCTTTCACTTCAAGTAACAAATGCACTACTGAACTGTAATCACCAAGGATTCTGTGACTTTATAGGACAAAGGTAAAAATGCTAGTGTAAGTAATCTGTTAATATCGGATTTACACGGAATTCAGTTCAGTGTACATTAATGAGCCACAAGGCACCGTTTAGGCTTTACATGTGCCGGGATGAAGCCTGTGGGTGGCTGGCTGAGCGTGGGGGAGCAGCCCAGGCCCCAGGAGGTGGGCACTCCAGCTCAGGCACCTCTCACCCCAGAGCTTCCCCGGGAAAATCTCATGCCAGGGAGAGGCTCTCGGTGCCTGGCAATTTGTCTTCACCATTTAAGAGATGATTAAGATTCTCCTCCACGAAGGTACATTCTCTGATTAACAAGAACATTATCTGTAATGTGTTTAGCCAAACAACCAAACCACCTTCCTGCAGGAATGCATCTGTGCATAAACCCTCAAGTTCATGAGATCTAGTGGACTTGTTAACAACAATGCCGTTTCCACGCGTTGTTTTTCCATTTAGACTATAAACCAGTGGCTCATCTAGCGCTTGCCATGCTCTGGAAAGTCCCTGCAGCACCCTGGTTAGTGGTACATATACAGTGGGCATTCAATCCACAGATATTAATTGATGTGGTGAGGTTGTGCTCTGAAAAGCTGAATTCCTCCTGAGAGGCTAATTCACTGTGCTTGGCCTGTCTGCGGGTAGCAAGGGCTTCTGAGCAAAAGTGAGCTTTGGACAAGAGCTACTGTGCGGTGGTGGAGACATTTGTTCCAGTGATGGATGAAATGACATTCCTGACATGCTGTATGGGCAGGATCTTTACATGTAATTTATTTTGCATTTCAATTACTTTGGAAAAAGCTTTCCTGGGGTTTTGGCCAGAGGTATGTGTAAGTTATCAGGTTAATGGATTTATTCCTGTTTTGCTAGCGTCAGTAATATTTATTAAAAGCCCCACAAAGCTCCAAACTCTCTAGCCTGCATTTTCATTTATTCTTAGCATGGTCTTTTCTAATAAGGGACTTTGGCACATTCTCTGTTTTTTATTTCCAGGTAGCCTCTGCTTATATTTTACTCTGGATTTCAGGAGCGCCCATGCTGGCCTTCCGCAGCCTGAGGTTTGGGCTGGCAGTTCATTCACCCTTCACCCAGGAGCCCTGAGATCAGACGTGCTCAGCCTCACAGAAAGCCTGAGCAGGCTACACATGTCCCCCTGGTCCTGTCCCACACTGACCAGATAAGGGAACAGGAGGCAGAAGCCAGACTTTATGATAACCATTTGGAGGCTGTCTGACCCAGGTGGAAGAGGACGATGAAACATACGCCCTATGACAACCTTTTGGTGCTCAGAATGGATGCGGGGCAGGGAGGGCACCTGGGTTGGGGTGAGGACACCACTGTCAGCTCAGCAAGGGTAGATGCAGGCTTTCTGAGCAGACAACCGAGATCTTATGGCCACCTTCCCTTTTCTCCCACCAATGGACACGTCTGAGTGGGAATACAGGTGCACTGCCCTTCCCCTAAGTTTAAAGGCCCTGGTGCTCATTTCCTAGACTTTAAATCATATAGAAGCTTATTGGCCGCATTCCCTGGGGTTGAGGGCAGAACGACAGGGCAGGCCCACCTGCACTGCTCAGCCTACCTGCTGTGTGGTCACATCTGATGAGTGCAGCATCCTGGGTGCCAAATGACCAAAGCATAGTTCCAGGCCTGTAAATAGTCTCCCCTCAGGTGGGCTTGTGGCACCATCACTCAGTGAGCAGTTGGCTGGGCCCAACCTCTTTCCATGGGCCCACCAGCTTCCCCAGCCCCTCTCAAGAGCAGTTTCAGGGAGATTCTGGGGAGTGGGTTCCTTTTCCTTGGGGAGAACTCAGAGGCTGGTGTTTGCGATGCGCATGGGAAGGAGTGCTTATCAATGAAAGCCAGGGAGGAAGCAGGGGGGCAGCTGCTCAAACAAAGGGAAGCTTTGGGAGTGGAAGCTTCCAGCCTCTGTCTGCTATCATTCAGGATGTGGAGGGTGCAAAAGCTGTGGCAAAACTGGGTGTGGAGCTACTTGGTTAATGGGGGAGTCTTTGGTGGACGAGTGTGACATGAGAGGCACCAGCCCAGCCAGCCATTGTGGCCCAGAGGGCTCTGGCTTGGCACCCTGGCCAGTCACAGGAGAGTAAAGCCCAGCAGGAACCCCAATTCTGGTGTCCAGGAGCCTGGCGGCTGAGCCAGCTTTGACTTCATTTAGAAGCATACAAGGAATGGGATAGCTGAGTGTCACAGAAGGAATTCATGCCTGTTCCTAGAGCAACCTATGCTTACCCTTGTTAACCTGAGCTGTACTTTATTTTTATTTATTTATTTATTTTTTAAAAGATTTTATTTATTTATTCATGATAGTCACACAGAGAGAGACAGAGAGGCAGAGACACAGGCAGAGGGAGAAGCAGGCTCCATGCACCGGGAGCCCGATGTGGGATTCGATCCCGGGTCTCCAGGATCAGCCCCGGGCCAAAGGCAGGCGCCAAACCGCTGCGCCACCCAGGGATCCCCTGAGCTGTACTTTAAAATTTAAACTAAATGGAGTCTCTTTTCTATCTGTGATTTATGAGGCCTCTCCTTTCTATCAAATTAAAGTCCTCCACGGATGAAAAACAATTTATCCTTATCTCGTTGAGAAACCCCCTCCTCCGTGGATGAAGAGCCAAGAGTGGGGGCGGTGCACGTGGGGGAGGCTGCAACTGCAGAACAGACCGCTCTTTGCATTTCTTTAAATTCACATTTAATTTCGTGATCAATGCATTTTCCTGCCATATAGACACAAAACGACAATAGTAAAAATCTATGAAACATTCCTAAGTGTGCTTAGAAACGGCTCTGCCGCCCTGACAGGGCAGGGGCCAGATCTCTCCTTCCCAGGAGCGAAGGTGAGATTTTTGTTTTTTGTTTTTTGTTTTTTTTTTTTCATTAGGCTACACAGGATTTCTTTTATTCCCGGGCAGGGCAGGTGACTTCTTAATGATTTTTAAGGAAAGACCCCCAAAGAAGGAAAATATCCTTTTTAAATCCCATTTTCCTTCTCACCCCACACTAAGCTGTTTCTATAGCAACATCCTACCTGCTCCCAGGACAGCTGAGTGTCCCCGAGAAGGTAACCTAGCATGACCTTTTCACTCACAGAAGGGACTGCTGTTCATTGACCAGTTTTTTCCCTGGGTGTCTAAATTCTTCGGTTCTCTAAAACATGCTTAATCTCCGGTTTCCTGTGGTGGAAACCTAAAATTCACTTCTAAACTCCTAACAGTATAATCCTCCAAACCTTTCAAAATCCAATTCCGTAGAATTTACATTTCGTTTTCAACACGAAATAACTTCCCTTCTGTGCAATCGCTTATGTTTAAGAAAGGTCTCTAGAAGTAAAACAGTTTTGGGGGCCTGGGTGGCTCAATGGGTTAAGTGTCTGCCTTCAGCTTAGGGGTTCTGGGATCAAGTCCTGCATCGTGCTCCCTGCTCAGCAGGGAGTCTGCTTCTCCCTGTTCCTCTGCCCCTCCCCCTGCTTGCACTCTCTCTCTCTCTCTCTCTCTCTCTGCCTCTCTCTGTCTATCAAATAAATAAATAAAATCTTTAAAAAAATTAAACAGTTTTGGGTAAAATCTTTCATAACTCTTAGCCATCCCTTCTTTTCCCCCTTTCATGTCTTTATCTACATAATATGTATACAATATATGAAATATTTCCAATATACAGAAAATACAGAGACTAAGGCAGTAAGCACTTATGTACCTACCTCTCAGGCTTATCAAGTGCTGACTCTGCAGGGGGGCACTTATCATGTATGCTTCAAATTTGTAAGAGGTAAAAAGTTACAGTAGTAGCATCTATTCTGAGGTTCATGTACATATTTTCTATCCAAGTCTTTGCACTTTGATTACATATTTATGTGCAAGACTTTTTTGTGGGGCGGGGTGCTAGACATCTCTGGCTGCAAAGATGTTCCCTGCACTTCTGAGAAGCGAAGAGCCCTGGGACCATTAACAGTTCCTATACCATGTCATCTAGTTGCTGGGTGATCCTTAGAAGCTGGAGTTCAAGTTAATCTTCCTGAATGAGTGGACATACTATTTTAAAATAAAAACATTCAAAGCAGAAGGTGATTTTGGGTCCTGTGCAACATAGGAAGCCCAGTGTTTCCTTCCCAAGGTCACACTAAAAAGGTGGTGGGTCTGAGGTCTTGTCTGCTCAAAATAAAATGATAAAGGGTCAATAGAGAGAAGACGGTCATCACCCTGGGGTGGATAGCTTGCGTACAGGCATTATGAATGAGGCTATCAGGGCTCAGGTAAGAACATTATCTGGGATAAATGGTTTGTGGTTATCGATCTGGACCAACCTGACAGAAAAGAAGCTCTATGTACTATCGCTACAATTACTTGATTTATACTTGTAATTTAGAATTTGTATGCTGAGTCAATTCTGTCAATATCAAAAAAGTAACACTCTAGTTTCAAAATCTGACATTTGGATTTTGTTCCATGATTTAGTATGTCCTCTAAGGAGAATAACTCTCACTCCAGGTCATCTGCCTTCAACGACAACTTGAAACTTAAGTAATCAGGGGGAAACCCAGCCAACAATCAAACATAAAAAAACTCAAATTGGGTTTCAAGGTTTGAAAAAAAAAAAAAGACTTTTTTTTTTTTTTTCATTTATCATGCATACTGCACCACAGCTCATCATGGGCCCCACAGAATGATTAGTTTCTTGAAAGGAGGTAACTCAGAAACACTTCGGGCCATGACCTGCTAAATGTCTGTTCCACAAGGGATCTCATTATCCTCTATTCACTTTCCATGAAAATCTAAATCACAATAAATAAAAAGAGAAGTTGGCCAACACACACACAAAGAGGACAATCAGGAAAAACTGGTGTCTAGACCTCAAAGGAGTCAGAATCTGCAGGAGAGGTTTATCATTCTAGAGAAAACAGGTGAGGCCTAGGGGGTGAGGCGGAGGCAGAGCACACTGATGGTACTTCCAAAACCAATAATACTTCACAAGTTTATAAAGGCATTCATGCACATGCTTTTGTCCCATGTGGACAGGTATAGGCGATCAAAGAGTAAGTGTAGAAAAATAGGTATCTGGGGAATGAATGTCCTTGGTGGGTCCTGGTATCTTCCTTTTAAATGCCCTGCTCCCTTCCTCACACCCACCTACCCAGGAGACAGAGCCAAGGTGAGGGCTCTCACCTCTGTTTCCATTCCTCATACTCCCTTACAGTTGGCTTCTAGCTTCTGTCTCAAGAAGTAGGAGAAGATCTTCAAAGATTATCATCTTTTGTCAGCTCCCTCTTGATCTTGGTACCAAGTATGGGATATAAAGTTTCATAGGTGGCCTAATCAGTATAGACAGAGCACAGATGAAACTTCCTGTACCCATGACTACTCTTTGAGGCAAGACAACTTTAGGGTGTCATCTGCTCATGGTCCCTCTCAAGGACCCTGTTGTCCACAGTCTCTGCTTCAAGGGGAGCCTACTCAGCCCTGAGGTTGTGGGACCACCCATCCTTAGATAGCCAGTGCCCTGTGATATGGCATGACTCAGATGATATTCTGGCCAGAATCCCTGTCTCAGGAATATGAGCAGGACAATTTCAAGAGAATGGGGTAGTTAACATTGGTAATGGGTCACATAGATAAATGTTGGAGGGGCCATGATGGACCCCGTGCAAGCAGACACAGTGACACCAGCTGGCCAATGAGCATAACTGAAAGAATAAGGGGCTGTTTTGGTCCTGATAGAACTCTTGGCCAGTCAAAAATGAATTAATTCTCAAAAATTAATTCTCTCAAATCTGTAGAAAATTCGTGCCACCTTCAAGTACTTTGGACTGCATTTACAAATTTCGCATATTCTTAAGTACTTCCAATGTCAGTTTTAAAAATTAATTTTTTTCCTGAGGACTTAAGTAACTCCTATGAATAAATCAATAAATCTGGTAAGTCTTAAGTTCTCTTAAGTTTCAACACTGTTTGCAAACTATAGGAGTTCAATTTATTATCCCAGGTCTAAATCAATTACTTAATTAGGTGTTTCAACCTAAGTCACAAGGCTGATCTGTTTCCTTAATTAAGCACATGCCTTTAAAACTTACAAGTTTGTAAAATTTCAAACAAACATAAATTCTAGAAAAGTATTAGTTCTATGGTTTTAATTCTCCTAAACCTTTCTATACTTAATTCTAAATCTTTACGATGGCGAAAGATGATTAATTACTAAGGAAACAAATGCATTATCCCATACAATTATATATAATTGGGATTGTCTTCTCAGCTGGCTTGAGGTTGCATTTAAGTAGAAATTTTTCCCTGGGGGCACTGACTAGATTCTTCATGGTGACCCATGTGGGATCCATTGAGCCCTATATATAGTTGCCACAGCGATGATGCCATAATTCCATAACTCAAAGGAAGTGGGTATGGAGCCTGTGACCCTAGATCCAAGTTATATATTTAATGCTCTCCCCGCCTCCAACCTGAGTAAATCACTTGACTAAATTTGTACTGTTGTGCTCTTAAGATGTAAATATATTTCCATCTTAAGATCTTTGGGCTTAATAAAATCCTCTATTCTGTCATATTTTATATGGAGCCACACACATTTTTCAGATACTAGAATCTTTCTAATTGAAATTTAGATATGGCTTCCATTTGATAATTCAATCGCAAATTCGAAAGCCATTCAATCCACATAATCCATTTGTTGAATGTTTAAAAAGAATAAAATAGCCAATTCCTTACAGTCAATAAGAGTTTGGATTTTGAGCTTGTGAGTAGTACTGAGTACTGGCTAAGAGTGAGAACTATGGAGTCAGACCCTCTGGCTTTAAAATTTTGGCTTTATGTATTTCCTACTCTTAATCACTGTACTATAGGAATTCTCATAAGCTGTGTGTGTGTGATAGTACCAACTTCTTAACCGAACACCACTCTAGGTGTTGCTGTGCAAGTATTTTTATAAGTGAAGTTAAGATCTATAGGTAGTTGACTTTAAAGAAAATTATCCTCAATAATATGGGTGAGCCTCATCCAGTTGAAAGGCCTTAACTGAGATTTTTCCTAGGAAGGGGAAATTCTGCATTAAGACTGTAACATCAGCTCTGGTACAGTTCCAAACTGTTGGCCTGCCCTACAGAATTCAGATTTGCCAGCCCCCACAATCATATAAGCCAAATCTTTGAAATAGAGAGCCCTGACTAATACACAGTGATTTCCTTTTTTTCTTTTATTTTCTTTCCTTCCTTTCCTCCCTCCCTCTATCCTTTCTTCCTTCCTTCAAATCCAAAAGAGCAAACTTCACGACCATCCTTTCTGGGAATGGGCTAGTTAGTCGCTACACATCGTACTATTAATCAGTAACATCGCAATTGGTAGCTGAATTCCCCTTCAGAGAGGAAGATTAATATCTTATTTTCTGTTTAGTGGAATGAGAACTAAAGGTGTATTACTCTTCTTTACTACAGTATATAATAGAAGTGTTTACTTTGTGTCTACAATGCTAATTCTGTTGTCAACAAATACATACATTAAGAAACTGGCTTGTCAGGCACAGATCACATATGGTTTTTTAAATTTCTTTTTGAGGAGATGGAAAGAAACCTAAAAATAAAAATTCAAATAAATGTTGCTAGGGGTGTCAGCAGTGCTTTGGTGATGTCACAGGTCATAGAAAGGCAGCATGGACTGTATTACGGATAGATGACAGGTAGCCTCTTCCTTTTGAGCTCACTTTCCATGTCACACTGGAATCTGCAGGAGAGGACAGAGATAACCCTAGCTCATGTTAGGTTATTGGATGGACAATTCTTCATACTCTGAACTTCTTGGCGAGACGAACTGGTTGGGATCGGAATGGCTGCGAGATAAATTTCGCTGTTGTAGAAATCCTTTCCCTTTTTTTTTTTTTTAATCGAGCAGACAAAAGTAGTAACAGGCCATTCATGATCTTACATCCAATTTCCAGAGTTCTGAGTTTGGTCTGTCTTTTCTTGTATGTTTCCTAACTGAATGATAATGACAGCCCAGAACTTTCCTAATAATGGACTTTTGAGCTTGTTAACACCTGTCTGGTGCTTATTTTAGGGAAAACTTGCAGCAGCTTTGAAATTACACCGAAGCTTGGGATGTGTGAGTCAGAAAGCACTGAGGCTGGCATGTAAAATCCAAAGCCAAGGTCAGGGCTGCTGAGGCTCTATTAGCTCAACTCTATTGTCTGGAGGTCAGTTCCCTTTCACTGGGATTTCTGAGTGACTTGTTTTGCTTTGTAACTTCATCAGGGTCTCTGCTCACATGTTGCCTCCCCAGTGAGACCACCTAGCCTGTCTAAACTTACCCTATTCCTCCTCTCCTGCAATAGTCTCAAGCTCTCTGTAGTTTCTACCCACTGGGCTATATATTTTTTTCAAAACACTGGTTCTTCTAGGGGCACCTGGGTGGTGCAGCCAGTTAAGGTTCCAACTCTTTGTATCGGCTAGGGTTGTGATCTCAGGGTCGTGAGATAGAGCCTGTGTCAGGCTCTAAGCTCAGCATGGAGTCTGCTTGAGATTCTCTGTCCTTTTCCCTCTGTCCCTCCTATTTGCACTCCCACTCTCTCTCCAAGATAGATAAATCTTAAAAAAAAAAAAAACCTGGTTCTTTTAGACATTACATTATATATCATTTTGTTATTTTCTGTCTCTCTTATTGGAATATAGACTTCTAAGACGTGGCCTTGGTCATGTTGGTCTCATTGTCCATGCTGTGTTCTAAACACCCAGCATAGTGCCTGGCATGCAGTAGATACTCAGTGAACATTTGTTGAATGAACATCCTGCTATTTCTATCTGCCCACTAATTGCCACTACTGAACAGAAAAGTTTCAAATGAAAATATCCTCATAATTTATCTTTTATAGAGGCCTACACATGTAGGCACTGTTCCAACTGAATAAATCACATCCAGTCCCTGATCTCAGGGAAGTTCTAGAAGTATTACGTGAACAGAAAGAAACACGTGAATTTGGTTTGCATGGACATACAGCAGAAACACAAACATGGAAAAATTGTCTCATTTGGTCATGTGTGCTCATAGTTTCTTTCACTTCAAAATTAATATTTTAAAAATCATTTTTTCCCCAGTAAAACGTTGGTCTCTAGGGCAAGTGAAGGACTCCCCCATTCTCTTGCTTCAGTGGCTCTGATCCTTTCTCAGTACAAATAAAATTAAGGAAAAGACATTATCCCACCTGAAGAGAAAGACCCTGTTTGGTGTTTGAGTCCACTACCATGGATCTGCTTTGCAACAGTGGTCACACAGTAAAAGGGTTTAGGGCTCATGTGTGTGATCCTCTCTTTTTCCTTTTACTCATGGAGAACTCAGGGGCTTCCTCAGGAGACCTGGACTCATTGCTCAGAAACTTTTTTCTCTTCTGCAAACCTAGGTATACTATGGTGGCTGCAGGACGCCTGGGGTGGTGTCTGGCCATTGAAACCAAGTCCTTATCCTCTCAGAGCCTCTTCCTCTACAGTGAGCAGGGGTAGTGGTGGCCCTATACAAGTGCTGAGTCCTGGGACTTGGGTTGCATCTTCTACATGCAAGGCTCACTCCCAGGCCTATTCTTGGTGCTTGGGAATTCGAAAGCTCTCCACTTGGTCCAACCTGGTTTATTGGTATGCTCCAATGGGGCTTGGGGATAAAGCTCTAGCTAATAATAAACTGTTCTGTTACTTTTCATGCGATATATTTCTCTCAGACATGTCACAGGGAAGATGGGTAGCTATGACGATACGGCATTCAAATACTCCAGGTTCCCTACTTAAAAAAATTTTAACATCAAATCTTAATGCATTTCCCCTGAACACAGAACTCTAATGATCTAATGTCAAAGGAATCAGCAATGTTAGTAAATCAGCAGGATTTACCTTTTCTAATCGACTTTCGATGACCCAACTGTATTCTCAAAGGGTACAAAGGTGTCATGCCAATAATTCAAAAGCCACATTTGTATCTACATAGAGTGCCTAGGACGCCGATGCTACATGATTACTGAATGTATGGCCAAAGTGGGTAAATGGATGGACAGACATATTAATGAGTGCCCTGTGATCTGAGCGCAGAAGATGTGTCACACATAAAGCTCCAAATAAAAGGGTGGACAGCACAATCAAGGAATATAAAAGTCGATTGTTAGGTACAAATATGTTTCCGGAAGGAGAGATTGGGTCTGAAAATACAGAGATTGGAAATCACCAACTCCACATGCGCTTTATCATCATACTGTTCAAGCTTTCACGATCAGGAGGGTAAACACAAAGAAAGTCATATACAAAAGTTTTTTTTTTTTTTTTTTTTTTTTTTCATATACAAAAGTTTTAATAAAAAAGGCAGTCCTCTTTTGTCCTTCCTTTGTAGCTACCTGGAACAAGGATGGTAATAATCAAAAGACCTGTAAAAAAATGCGATTTGGGAATTCAAAGGTTGTGGGCTATCACATGACACGGGCTGAACTGCCAAGCATAGCTACCCTCTGAATCACTCGGGATGCTCACCACTCGGGAGACAAAATTGGAATACCACTGTCTGATATGAGAACGTTAGAAGAAGAGAAAGAGAAATACTGCTCTCCTACATTCAAATTTTCTTTGCTAAAATAAACAAACAAACAAACAAACAAACAAACAAACTAAAAACAAACAAACAAACAAAACACCAGACTCCTTTAAGGAAACCTCCAGTGGAAGAACGAAATACATTTCAGTGCAGCTGCTTGTCTGTGGAAAGGAGGTCAGGTGTCTCTTATGCCACTTACAGGTCTTAAAGATGTGTTGTCATTCTTTAATCATGGTCATTATTGGAGAATAGGATTGAAATTTTAATTATTGAATAGCAAGGATGGGAGGGCACTTTTCGCCAGGCGTCTGGCATGTCGCAAGGGATAGGCCATCAGCGCGGCTGATGTGAACCTGGAAGCCTGTGATCACAGCACTGTGACCCCTGCCGAGGTGGAGGCGGCTGTCTGTCTACCTCCTACAGTCCACCTGTCTCCGAAAACGTCTGCACGTTGTTTACTGCAGAGGCAGTGTTTAGACCAAATGCTCAGGAATGTGAAAACATCAATTATTTCCTTCCTATATTTAAATGAAGTATGATCACCCTTGATTCAGTAGCAAAGGAGTGTTACCAAAGCACAAAAACATTTCCACCATTAAGCACAAAGGTTATTCTTAAATATGTGTGTGTTTTCTTCTTGTTCTATGGAGCAATGGAAAGTCCTTTCATGAGCTCTCTGCTCCCCCTGCCAGTAACTCCCTGCCTGCTGAGCTCTGTGCGTCTGGAGTGTGCTAGGGTTGGGTAGGCAGGCTTGTCAAAGGAGAAACATTTTTGCCAGAAATTCAAAGACTGGGGGCAAAGCGAGGAGCTCACTATTACTTTTGTCAGAACTTTAGAATCACCAGAAGCTGGGGCACCTGGGTGGCTCAGTGGTTGAGCCTCTGCCTTTGGCTCAGGTCGTGATCCCGGGGTCCTGGGATCGAGTCCTGCTTTGGGATCCTCGTAGGAAGCCTGCTTCTGCCTATGTGTCTGCCTCTCTTTCTCAAGAACAAATAAATAAGATCTTAAAAAAAAAAAAAAGAATCACCAGAACCCATTTTTGCTGTCTCTTGAAAGCTACAGTGCCTCTCATTATTTGGATAGCCTTAAATCCCTTCAAGCTTATCTGAAGGAGAGACAGGAATAAAGACAAGAACCATAGCCGATCCAACACCAGGAGTGATTTCAAGGCCAGGCTGAGCTCTCTAAATCTGGCAAGTGCTTTCTTTGCTCAGATAGGGTCATTTGTGGTCCAGGGTCCTGCTAGGGGACTGGAGGCCAGAGGAAGCTACTTTCAGATGTGCTGTGTCTGCTCCTGCCCCATGGGGGACTGTCTTGCTGGTAAGATTTGTTTACCCCAGTTTAATGACACTGGAAACCCAATTGAACTGGACAGTAAGTGTCTGGTGGGGTTCTCTTCCTGCCAGTCTGCAAGCTGAAGGGAATGCCGTCTTCTCTCTCTCTAAATCATAAGACCATTTTGAGAAATGTGCTGGAGGTGATTATTAACTCCAGAACGTGGTGTGAATTAAATGATCCATTCAATTTTAGTTTATTTTTGAAAAAGTGCAAGCTTTGCACTTGTGGGAACAAATCAGGGGTCTGTCTGCAAAAGGTAGCCAACTTTTCTTTCTTATTCATGGAGTGAAGGTTGCTGGTTCTGAGCAAAGATGTGAGAAGGGTGGAATTTCCTAAATCCTTAATCTGCCTCTAGGAATGTCTGGAACTTTGGGGCTCCAGGAAGCACCAGGGCCTTCATGATCCCCCGCCTTCTCAGTTATCCACCCCTGCTTACCTGCCTGCAACTCCCTCACAAACAAGATTTTTTTCCTGATTTTCCCACTTCTGTTTTGAACATTCTACTTATAGGTAGAGTTCTTTGAGGTCCCAGGAAATTGGCTAATGTGTCAACTTTGGATACAACTATAACAGTGAAGTTTAGTTTTGTATTTGCCTCCTTCTCCTTCGTGGCTTAACAAGGACTTCTGGTGACTTACCTCCTGGTGGGAGACTGTAGGTCTAGAATTGGGTCAGCAGAAATAATTACATTGCAAACAGGTTTTCTTGGTGCTGCTTAACGATATTCTGTTTAGACAGGATGATGGCTGTTGACTTTTTGTGAAGGACACATTTACCCACTAGTTCTCTTTCCTTCAATTCAAACATCATCCATCTCATCATTCAACTTATTGTGTGCACAGAGGGTGTACAGGCACAGTGTAGGAACAGCAGAAACATATATGAACAGCGGTGGATCCTGCCCTCAAGGAACTTTCTGCTTAGCTTTGGGGGGAAGCACAACCAAAATTTACATAAAACTGTGATCTGTGCTATATGAAGTTACAGTAGTTGTAATGAAATTATTATTTATGTCTGGGTGAGAGGGGCTTGATGGGCATTGCACGTTGAAGAGGAGAGTGACTTTGCCTGAGATCTTGAAGAATGAGTTACCCATGGTTTGGCAGTAATGGGCAAAGGAGGTGCAATATGCCTCTGGGTGGTCTTGGGTCAACAGGACATTTAGATTCATGAGATTACAATAGGTCACACTAGGAACTGGAGTCACTTAAAAGGATATAGGACAGAAAACATAGCATGCCAGTAGAGAGTGTCAGAAAACATTTCTTTGAACCCCAATGACCACTTAGGTTTGGGGAACAAGATCATGTGGGTGAGGTAGCCAAGCTGGGATAGAAGTCGCAGATCCCAAATGGGCTGGTAAAAAAGTCCCATGGACATAAGTTCAAGCTATGGAAGGCGCTGCTTCTACATCCAAAGCGTGACTTCTAGGGAAGTCCACAGCTGTAGCTGCCCCCATTCAGTCCTGGCTGTCAGGGTTCAATGCGCCAATCAGGAGTCAAATCTTATTAGTAGTACTTACTCTTAACTCAATAAACATTTCACCTTCCTCAGGTCTCCCAGGAACAGAATTAAAGGTCAAATTTGTTCTCAGAGAAGGAAAAAGGGTTTTGCTAGCCAGTAGCTCAGAGGGATCAGCAGTATATTCAGAGGTCTGAGAGTCTGAAAGAGCACAGGAAGTTCCAGAACTGGAAATGGCTCAGCATGAGTTAAGTACAAGGTGCAGCTGGAGATGACAGGAATGACGGATGAACAGGAGAGATGAAGGTGAGACTAGATAATGGAGGGCTCAGGACCTCAGTATGTGCCATACTTGGGAGTTTAGATTTTTAGCCTGCTGGGAATCACTGAATGGGGTGTGTTTTGATCTGAATATACAGTGATATAACGGATGGAATAGTGGGAAAACACACTACAGGGAGGAAGAAAGTAGGTTGTTGCAGAAATTGAGGCAAAGGATAGGAGGATCCTGAGTTGATGGGAAAGAGGAGATAAATATAAGAAATATTTCCTAGCTGGAATCAATGAGTGATCAATCCCCTACTGGAGCTAAGAGTCTAGAACATGCCTGTGGATGATCGCAGGTGCCACACACCACAAAGGCTGAGATTGGAGGAAGTAGGGAAGGTTTGCATGTGGGTGATAGAAAAGGCGGAGAAATGAGTTCAAATAGTGAGCTTTCGCATTTGACACACTTAAGAAAATTCCAAGTGGAGATATCCAGTAGGTAACCTGAAGTGTCATCCTGGGGCTCCAGAGACTAGTCTCACTAGATAGATAGGGGTACATTGATGATAGACAGGAATCAGAGCCACAGAATCAGAGCCACAGAAATAAATTTAAACAAGATGGCTTGCAGGAGGACTTGATTTGAGAAGAGTGAAAGACCAAGGGTGGTCCCTTTGAAAACACCAACAGTTAAACGGCAGGTAGAAGATGAACTCGGGAGGTAGACTGTGAGATGCAACTGGGAGGGGCTCAGGGAGGTAAATGAGAAAGGGGTCAGTCACAGGAGCTGTTGGAGGAGGGGGCATTCAGCACTGTCAGGTGTGGTCGCAAGGAGGACCTCCAAATCTACGATTTATTTTCTTCTTTGCACAACATTTGCGTCTATAGACTATCTTCCAGTATAATCAGAGTCTACCCTATCTCGAGAGATCAGATTAAAAGTGAGCCTGGCATCATTTGTGTTTAACAACTTTCACAATAGTCATTTTTAAATTCTAATCATAATGCCTAGAGAAGGTCTGTGTTTCCAGCTATCTATGGTTTATAAGCTGGCGTCTTTCTGTCCACAGGAGGGGGTATTTTAGGGCCTGATTTGGTATTCAGTTAATATTGTAGCACATGCTCTTCCATTACCTAGAAGCTAATGACTATCTAAATTAGTTATATGGCCCAAAGCAAAGATAAGGTGGTTAGTATGTTTGACCAGTCATTAAAGTATGTCTTTCTGGAAAAATATCCTCTCAAGTGAATTGACACCATGATGTTCTATCAGCAGTATAGCTAACCCTTATTAAAAGGTCTACTTTGAATGTCTCCCCAGGGTAATCATATGAGAAAAAAAAAGAATCAAAATGTAATATGTCGTTAGCAGAGGTTGACTTGCTGAAAAATAAGCTGAATTAGTTGAGAATTGCTACTAAAACATTTTGTAGCTGGCAAATATTACTCTGGTTCTCTAGAGAATGGTAGTAATGAAAAACACACAGAGTATGTTTTGCATCCTTACTTAAGTTGCCATTCTTGAAATAATCAGTGATTTTTGTTCAAAACCAGTTTAATATCTCTTGTACACAAAGACTGTAGCCTGAGGCCAAGAAAATGTTCCATTCCTTCAGAACTGCTTTGCTCGATTTGTTTGTTTATTAGGTAGAGCACTCACTATAAACAAGGCAGCACAAAGATGTTAGAAGCCCCATGTAGAGCAGACTAGAGGTATCAGGAAAGGCATAGAGATTACTACTGACATAAATACTACATAAAAATAAAAGCACCTATTGGTATTTCTGGGTAACTGAGCACTGAAGAGTTTCCAGGTCAGAGTGGACACTTCTGGCTGGGATGGTCAGTGAAATACTATTGGAGAAAGGTGGCCTGCTCTGCTCAGCAGAATTCTTCTGGAAAGTGACTGAAAGGTTGGTGCCACCTTAGCTAGTGTGTTTCCTAGTCTCCTCAATACTTTCTGAGCTTTCAGAATTACTATTGTCCAGTTGTACCTGGCCTATGTATCCCGACCACATCCTTTCCTAGCCTGCCATAGAATCCTGTCTTCTAATTTTTTTTTTTTAATTTTTTTTAAAATTTATTTATGATGGTCACAGAGAGAGAGAGAGGCAGAGACACAGGCAGAGGGAGAAGCAGGCTCCATGCACCGGGAACCCGATGTGGGATTCGATCCCAGGTCTCCGGGATCGCGCCCTGGGCCAAAGGCAGGCGCCAAACCACTGCGCTACCCAGGGATCCCAGAATCCTGTCTTCTAGACGTCAGCTGAGTCCAAGCAGATTTTAGCAATCCTAAATTGAACATGTAATTCTGTCTCTCCTTAACCTTGGACGGACTGCATTTGGGATCTAGCAACTCTTTCTGAAGATACCAAATACCAAGGTCTGAAGGACCTTTAGATGGACCTGCATTACACTAAATGCTTTTTCTGGCCCTTTTGTTATTCAGATAAAGAATAATCCAATTTCTCAGACCCTGTTGCCTGAACGTCTGCAGTCAAAGGCCAAATATCTCTGATTCCTTAGAAAGTCCTTCGAATCATCTTCTCGAGCACTGCGGAGCATACAGACAGTGGCAGCAATAGAGACAACAGTTTCAGATTAGTCCTCATTCATGTAGGTAGGCTTGCCTGAATGGGGTGTGCTTCAGGCTGCGTTGTCCCAGGGCTCTGCTGACCATGCTTCCAGCTATGCTTGCTTACTGTGGCAGCTCATCTTGAGGACTTACATGTTTTCTGGCCCACTTCTCCCCATAATGATAACTTCATGACATTAGGATTTTCTTTTTTATCCTCTCTCACTTCTGATCTACATTTTCACAGTTTCTCCTACAGTTCTCCTGTACTCCTGAACTCCTCCTACAGTTCTACTGAAGATGAATTGCCAGCTTTTGTCTGTCTGAAAAAGGTCATTGTTTTGGCCTTTATTTTAAGGAATTTTTTTGAATACGGAATTTTAGTATGGCATTTTTTTTTCTTTCACTGCTTTAAAGTTACTCCATTGTTCCCTGGCCTCCATTATTTTTGATGGGGAAGTCATCCCTCATTTTCATCACTGTTCCTTTTATGTGATGTATCTTTTTTCACCAGAAGCTCTTGAAATTCTTTTCTTTGTCTTGAGTTTTCAGCAATTCTACAATGATTTGTTTACGAATGGTTTCCTTTGTATTGATCCTGCTTGGGATTTGTTATGGTTTTTGGATCTGTGGTTTGGCACTCTCATCAGTTTTGGAAAATTTCCCATCATTATGTTTTCAAGTATTTCTTCTACCCCATTCTTTCATTTCCTGTTTGGATTCTTGACTCCTAAGTATGTATGTCAGACTCTTTGATGTTGTCCTACAGATCTCAGATGCTCTTTTTTAATTTTCATCACTTTTTCTGCTATGTGTTTCTGTTCGAATAGTTTATATTTACCTCTATTCATGATCACTGATACTTTGCTCTGCTCTTTAGTCTTCTGTTAACCCATGAAAGGGTCAATCCTGAACACATATTTTTTATTTCTTGCATTTCCAATTGGTTCTTTCATGGTTTCCAGTTCTCTGTTGAAAATTCCTATTAAATAAAACTTCCATCACTTAAAATATGTTTTAGCATATTTCTCAGAGTTATTTTTTAAGATTTTATTATTTATTCATGAGAGACACAGACGGGGGGGTGGGGGATGGCAGAGACACAGGCAGAGGGAGAAGCAGGCTCCAAGCAGGGAGCCTGACGTGGGACTCGATCCCAGGTCTCCAGGATCACACCCTGGGCCAAAGGCGGCGCTAAACCACTGAGCCACCCGGGCTGCCCCTCAGAGTTATTTTTAAATAGGTATCTAATAATCCTTATTCCTGGGATTGGTTCTACTTCTTTTGACTATTTCCTCTCTCGACCATGGATCATATTTTTTGGCTTTTTTGCAATTTGTAATTTTTCAATTGTATGCCAGACACTGTGTGTAAAAAAACAGAGACCAAATTAGATATTTATTTTACTCCCAGGACAGGGCTTGCCTCTTTTCCTTTCAAACTGTTGGTGTAATGTATAATTAATGTGGATCTGCACTTTGCTGCAGCTTCAGCTAGATTCAGTTCATCACTGGTTTTACATATTTTGAAGGAAGGATCCAGTTTCTCCCTTCAACAGGACTTTAGATCTGTTTGTGACCAGACTCCAGAGATCTTATAGCCTAGGCTTCCACTTTTCTAGCCATAGGAGATCTCTTTCTCCTGTAAGCCTGGATGTGTTTTTTTGGTCACTGTATAGAATTCTCCACCAATAAAATATATATATATATATATATATATATATATATATATATATAAAGATTTCTCTTTGCTCAGTTGTGCTGTTCCTCACTTTGTGTGCCACAGAAGATCTATATCCATCCTGCTACCTGGCCTATCCTCTGAGAGGCTTCTGCAGTGCTCTCAGTGAAGACTCAGGCCTATACACAGGTATTTCTCTCAGCAGGCCTTCTCTGCCCCTGACCTTTGGCTGCCACTCCTTTGCATTCTGTGAAGGCATGGTGTGCCTGCTAGGGATGTCTCTTATTCCTCCTGCATGGTCTCCAGTCTTAGGCAAACCCATCCCTGAGGGGCTCAGACTCATTTTTTGACTGGAGCATCTTAAGATTCTACTTTGTCAATGTAGACCAAATGTATCTATTAAATGTCCTTTTAAGAGCCCAGCTGGTCTTTTCTTCCTCTGTGGCAGATTTCTCCTTTTCCTGTTGCCCTGCCAGATTGGAAAGTAGCTGGAAGTCTTCCTTCCTCTCAGAAGAGCTTGTCACTTTTATTACATTTTTTTTTCATTTAATTTTCTTCCCATTCTCAGATCTCTGATGGGTTAAAAAAAACACAAACCCTGAAAATGTGTATCCTATTTGACTTCTTTTGTTACAGTGGGAATCTAGAAAATATTTTTAAAAGTTTTCTCCTATAGTTTACTGGTTCTCATTTCTGCAGTCATCCACTCTAATGTTTTTAGGCAGAAGCTTAAACAATTCTACTTACTCAACAACCCAGAGGCTGTGTGTATTAGGATTTGGAAGTACAGTGATGCATATTAAAAGATAAGCTAGTATAGATGTGCCTTCCTTTCTGGAAGGTGCATGCTCAGTGTAAGATCAGGGCCTATGCTTAAATATATATGTAGCCATACATATTGCAAAAACAGGTATCGACACATAGACACATGGAAATGCAAAGACACCCAATGGCAGGCTTTCTGACAAGTGATTGATTGGATTATTTTAAAGGCATCAAGTACAGAATGAGACTGAGAGGAATCTCAGAGTCCTCTCATTGAGGATGTGGCTCCCAGTCTTATGTACAAGCTTCTTCCCTACTGGAACGCTGTTTCTGGTAGCAGAGATAAAGTATTCTTTTTACAGTAAAGGAATGGGATCTAGTCAAGAGACCTAGATCTGGAGCTCCCGTCTGGATTATAGACCCATATGCAAACCAACATCCTCTTTGAGGTCTGTTCTGCATTCTAAAAACTAGACTTGTTTGTCACTGATTTCACTTTTTTTTTCTCTCAATGTTGCCTCTGGATTAAGAAGCCTCTCTCATTATGGCTCATCAGTGTCCTGCTGCTGAGGGAACCATTAGTACTGATGAATAGCTATCTCTTTAAATGTGCTGGGGAAGCGGCATTTTGAGAGACACTTCTTCCATTTATACCCTTTAGTCTTAGCTATAATTCATCAATTCATTCATCAACAAATGTCATTAGGGGTGGGCTACGTGCCTGGAACTGTGCTAAGCATTTGATACACATGGATATAATATGTACACAATTCCAGCCCATAAAGGAGTATATAAATTATTCACTTCAGATGAATTCAGTTTAACATTTACCAAGTTCTCCTATGTGCTGGGCATATGGCATAATGATTAGTCAGACAGGCTCCCCTCTTTTTTTTTTTTAAGATTTTATTTATTTATTCATGAGAGAGAGAGAGAGAAAGAGAGAGAGAGAGAATGGCAGAGACACAGGCAGAGGGAGAAGCAGGCTCCATGCCAGGAGCCCGACGTGGGACTCGATCCTGGGACTCCAGGATCATACCCTGGGCCAAAGACAGGCGCCAAACTGCTGAGCCACCCAGGGATCCCAACAGGCTCCTATCATCTTATTGTCCAATAGGGAACACATAAAAATAATTGCAGTACAATGCTTTAAAGTGCAGATTTCTCTGAGAATGCAGACTGGGAAGTGCTGAGTCTAGTCTAGTCTAGTCTGTGGGATTTGGGTAAGGCTTTCTGGAGATGATGATGCTTGAGATGGGTCTTGAAGGAGCCAGCCAGGAGTGACCCAGACCATTAATGCCTACTGATACCCATGCTCCTCTCCTTCCTCACTAACAGAACTGCAATGATGTGCCTAGATAAAAACTACTTTTCCCAGCCTTGCTTGCTGGCCAATGAGCTATAAGCAGAAGGTTTTTGTGGGCCTTCTAGGAAGCTACACACTCAGAGATGGTTTAGAAATAAAGGGCTGGGTGCTTGGCTCAGTCTGTTAAGTGTCTGCCTTCAGCTCAGGTTGGGATCCCAGGGTCTGTGGGGAGCCTGCTTTTCCCTTTCCTTCTGCCTGCTGCTCCCCCTGCCTGTGGTCTTTCTCTCACTGTCAAATAAATACATAAGATCTAGAAAAGAAAGAAAGAAAGAAAAAAAAGAAAGAAAGAAAGAAGAAAGAAAGAAAGAAAGAAAGAAAGAAAGAAAGAAAGAAAGAAAGAAAGAAAGAAAGAAAAGAGCAAGCGAGCAGGCCTGGGTCCCTGGTGATAATGAAAATCTAACACTATGCCTCAATTTCATACTTCTAGTCTTCTTCTATTGGAGAGGGAATGAACTTTTGTCTCTTCTAACGTCTGTATCCTTCACTTATTTTTATTTTTTTAACAGCCAAACCCAATCATAAAGCTAAAACTGATACACTAGGTTAAGTGAAGCTGGAAAAACAGACAAGGTGGCAGGTCTGGAGGAGAGTCTTTGAAGAAGTATCTGGAAGAGCTGAGGCACAGGGCCATGACCAGCAAAGTGGGCACCCCTTGAGTACAATGTGGGAGGAGCATGGTGGGTCAGGAGGCTGAAACAGTGGGTAGAGAGGCCTCCAAAATCATGTAAAAGAGCATATAGGCTTTATGCTGTAGACTGGTAGAGGTGGTCCCCAGATCAGTTTTAATCTGAGAAAATTACTTTAGGAGGAGTAGAGAGAATGGATTCAGAAGGGGCTTGGTGTTCATATAATAGATTATTGTACAGAAATAAGAAGCACAAACCCTTATAAAATAAATAAGTCTTGGGATGTAATGTATGGCATAGTGACTATAGTTAATAATACTGTACTGCATATTTGAAAGTTGCTAAGAGAGTAAATCTTAAAAGTCCATATCATAGGACCTTAAAAAAAAAAAAAGGTTTGTAACTATTTATGGTGACAGATTCACTAGACTTATTATGGTGGTCATTTCACAGTAGACACAAATATAGAATCAGTACACTGCACACCTGGAACTAACAGAATTTTTATGTCAACTATACCTCAATAAAAAGGGAAAAAGGGAAAAACCTATTCAGATACATGCAATAATGAGGTTGAATGTTCCAGGAATTATGGTGAACAAAAACAGATAGACAAAGAAGAGTACATACTATATGATTTTTTTTTTAAAGAAGAAGTTCAAAACTATTGAAAACTAATTGACAGTGATAGAAGTCAGAATAATGGTTACATCTGATCAGGAAGACACATGCAGGAGCCTTCTGGGGTGTTGTCAATGTTCAATTATTAGATATCATAGGCTTAGTTCATAAGATATTTATTTTTTTAATTTTTTTAAAATTGTTTTTACATTTATTTATTTATTCATGATAGACAGAGAGAGAGAGAGAGAGGCAGAGAGACAGGCAGAGGGAGAAGCAGGCTCCATGCAGGGGGCCCGACGTGGGCCTCAATCCCGGGACTCCAAGATCAGGCCCTGGGCCAAAGGCAGGCGCCAAATCTCTGAGCCACCCAGGGATCCCCATCATAAGATATTTACATTCTTGTAGGTAGAGATTGGGTGGAAGAGGAGGGCACTGTCAGTCAACAGACATCCAGGTCCCCTGCTCCCTATTCTGTGCACTTGTGTGCTTGTACCCCACCTGGTAACACCAGAGAAGGCAATGGAACTATTATTATTAGAATAAACAAGACCCAGGTGGAAAAGAGATCTTTAATCTCTTTCCATCTCCCCTCCAAAACCAAAAGAGGCAATGAAAGAATTATCATGCTGGAAAACTAAAATAAAAATTAAAAAATATATGTGTTTACTGTAGTTTTGTCAGAAAGGGCAACTGAGATGGAGTGAGCTCTGGATGGGAAACCAGGGATCTGGACTGACCCTCAGGGAGTTGGGTAAATAGAAGAGTGAGTGGACCCCGGGGGTAGAGACTGAGCACCAGTGTAGGAACACATAAAGACTGTCTCCAAAGTTGGATTCCACATATGCTGTATTTAAGTAACACAATTATAGGGTTATGTGTTATACATTGCCTTTCTTGGCTCTCATTAAGTATGGCCACCACCAAAGAAGACAGGCTACACTGGGATTGTTGTCTTGGCAACTCTGGGGAGTCTAATGGAGGCCAGACGTGGGAAGAGGCTTCATTTCAAAGAACGAAAAGGCAGAACTTCCAGGCCCAGGGGTAGGCAGCATAATAGGAAGAAGTTTTCCCACTGGGAATACACGCTCACCACTCCCTGTGGTCTGCAGAGACTAAGCCCTAAATAGCAATGCCGAGTGCTTACACAACCTTGAACTGTCAACCACAATAAATACATAGAGTTTCCTTTAAATAGCAGTGGTACCTCAATTCATGATAATTATGTTCCCAAAATACATGTGGAAGCATTAAAAAATAATTACAACATTTTTAATACTATATGAATTAGTGTTTTAAATACTAGAGACTTCAAGATTCTTTGCACACAGGAAGGAATCTTCAGGCAACCTAAATAACTACCCTCTAAGTTAGCTTTCTGACTTTATTTTGTCTCTTCCTGACTTTATTATGTTTGTATTTGTTGTCACCAGACTTGAGTCCTTTGTCGTCTTTGTTGTCGTCGTCGTCGTCTTCTTCTTCTTCTTCTTCTTCTTCTTCTTCTTCTTCTTCTCCTTCTTCTTCTTCTTTTTTCTTCTTTTTCTTCTTCTTTTTCTTCTTCTTTTTCTTCTTCTTCTTCTTCTTCTTCTTCTTCTTCTTCTTCTTCTTTTTTGAGAAAGAGAATTTTAAGCAGTCTCTACACTGGGCATGGACTCAATCCCACAAAACCAGGCTCAGTCCCATGACCCTAAGATCATGACCTGAGCTGAAATCAAGAGTCAAATGCTTAACTGACTGAGCTACCCAGGCTCTCCTTAAGTCCTTTGTCTTAATTCCACTTTACATTCATCCCTCATTTATTACATGTGCTCATTAATATTTTTAGATGCTTGAGATTAAAAACACATTCATTCTTTACTAAACTTTGCCCAACATCATCTGTGATTCTTTCAAATATTCATCTTTCAGGAAGGCCATGGTTTGAATGTGATGTCTAAGTCACCAAACCCCTTCCCTCCCATCCACAGTTTGCGGATTGCTTGGTTATTTATGACTAGAGACCTGGGAAGACCCAGCCTTGGAGTGCCCACATATATTCCTCTCCAGAAGCAGTACTCATGCAACAGTGTTTAGTTACATGTGCTTATGTGTGTAACATAGTCTGTGTGCTTAGAGTTTAAGGCCCTTACCCTATGTCAATCCAGACATCACCGTAGTGTGGCTCAGTCCTTCCCACACGATGCACCAAATACTGATTCTGTTGACTAATAGGATTGATTTCCAAAGCCACTTCCTTTTAGTTCAGGGCCAAGCAGTATACAAATGGGAGTTCCTCATCAGGCAAGTAAAATTGCTTCATGTGTTTTTCCAAAGACTCCTTGCCAAAATCCTACCATATAGTCAAATTTGGCATATTGTGGCAAGCAGAATAGCAGCTCCCCGAAGATGTCCATATCCTAATCCTTGGAACCTTGCATAGGGTACTTTACATGGCAAAAGAGACTTTGCTGAAATGACTAAAGATTCTGAGAAGGAAAGACTATCTTGGATAATCTCTTCAGATCATGCTCCAGGGATCCAGAGCCCCCAAATTCCCTGCCCAAATGGCCATGGGCCTGATCCCAGGGCTTATGCAGGCAGTTTCCTGAAAGCTCTCCTGAGGATAGACTGCACCAAGAGTGTGCCACCCCCAGCCCAAGTGTAGCCCAGATGCTGCTATGTGCTGGGGATGTGGACAAGGCAGGGCCCGACAAGGCGAAGGGCTGGGTTAGGGGAGAGGCCAACTCTTCCCAGTCCACTAAATTCTGGTAAAGAGTTCTAAACAGTGGGGAATTCTAAATCAGAGTCCCACCCACAAGGTCCTTATGAAGGCATATTTCCCAAGGTAAAGAGGATAGAATGTATTTTATTTCACAGTTTGCTGGCTTGCCTTACAATTTTTTAAATATTCAGATGTGGCTATGTGAACCTGCATTTGCTCTCTCAGTCTGGGTCCTCCAAATGCTAGGCCTGGATTAATCATTCCCTCTTATTAGAGGTAGAGGCACAAGATGACCAGGAGTTAGAGAAACAGAGTGAAAAAAAATAGAAAAATAGCCCTTAAAAAAGTCTGGAAAGAAATACAGCCAAACATTAGTAGAGTTTATAATTTCTGGATTTTGGGGTTACTGGGGGATTTTTCTTTTGCTCACAGATACACATATATACATACATAAGCGGTTTTGCAGTCAGAAAAATATTTGTTCATGAATTCAAAGCTGTAAGTATTCATTAAGTGACTAGCATAATGTTAGCACTTGGCTAGATATTGTAAGGACACAAAAACCTACCCCAACCAACCAAAACAACAAATCTTTGATATGTGAAAGAGTTAACAATGGAGACCCATGAAGTGGGTAATAAGGAATATATCCCTCCTGAGCATTTTTATTAGCAGCTTGAAAACAGATATTGCTAGAATGATGAACTAATTTCCATATGATCTTGAATTGGAAAGTATATAGAACACAGAATCAGGATTCAAAAGCATCTCCAGCAGTCTGAAATCATGGGCTAATGTTACAAGATGAACAGAGTAAACTTTTAAAGAGTAGTATAAATCCCAACACTAGAACATATGTGAAAACTAAACTGGCTGTGGGAGCCCTCGCTTGAGGACAGCAGGTGTGATCAAGAGAAATAATAGTATAATGTGGCTACAAGAAATTAATCTCAGGTAACATTAATAGAAAGATAAAGCACGGAATGAAGCAATGGATAGTTTTTCTTTGCTACGCTATAGCAAGACTTCACCTGGATTCCATTTAATTTTAACATCAACTTTGGGAGACATTAAAAAATATTGCAGCATATGGAGAAGTTCCCTGTCGTGAGAAATATTTGGAAAACCTAATCTAATGTTTTAGCCTGTTAAAATGAAACGAAGTATGCCTGTCTATTTGGATGAGCCTGTCTGGCCCAGTTGGTAATGTTCTGTCAATAGTAATGGATGCCATGAGGTGCAAGCATGTTTCTTATTTTCACAGTAGGACTAGGATTTTCTGAGAATTTCAGCACAGTAGAGGGAGGTTAAGTTTAGCTTGATGTAAAGAGATACACAGTAATAACTACAATTGTTTATATGGAACAAACACCTCTAGAGGAGAATGAGTCTTAATTGCAGGTGTCAGGATTTAAAGAAAGTCAATAAATGGCAACTTGCTGTCCCCATCTCAGTTTGAAAAGAAAGAGGGGGCAGGTAAGGTATGACTTTTATATATAATATGGCGAAGTTGGAGGATGTGTCTTACGTGCACGGACTAGTGGCTTTCTAATACTGAATTCCATAATTGAATTACCCACCTAAGCAGAGGCAGAGCTAGATTTCCTGGAAAAACAGCAGAACCTGAGGACTGCTCCCAAAACAAAAGAGTGGGTGGAGCATGGCCAGTTGACTTTTTCCAAAGTCATTGGTAAGTCATTCCACCTGTCCTGTAGAATGGATTTGAATCATGGCTCCATCATTTACTTGCCTCCTATAACTTCTGGCATTCAGGTGACGAATAAAAGTCACACCATGGAAGACCCTAGGACAGTGCCTTGTATGTGGCCAACTCCCGATAACTCTTAGCTGGTTAGATACCCAGTGGTTGTTCTCCTTCATCTTAGCCTTCATACTCCAACCACAGATTGTCTTATTTCCCATAGTGTAGGGGGCTATCTATGGGAGTCCATGGAGTCTGTGACCTTGGATGGGAAGAAGTTACATATTTATGTAAAATTGAGCATTTAAAACAATTTATGTAAAATTGAGCATTTAAAACAATTATGAATGTAGGCAAAAATGTCAGTAGTATCAGTGGTATCTGTGGCTTTGTCATAAATTAGAACCACCGATATTTTCATATCATTTTAGAGTTGCTGTAGATAGCTCGAAATGTGATTTATGTTCATTATTACTTCAATTTGCAATTGATTGCATGTGATCAGTGTTCCGTCTACTTGTGTGATGTAGCTGCAAACCATGGGAGAATGCAGAAGTCTCCTCTTCTTGTGTTGGAGACCCAGCCACAGGGTGCTTTCCCATGTTCTCATCTACAATTTCTTGACCATTACGGGGAAGGAAATGATTAAAGACAGTGTAACATTCTCATTCCAACCAAGCAGGAAGGCTCTTTGTACTGACATGTCTTTAAACAACAAGATTTAATTTTCCTATATTTTAAATGTATCAACTTATTTAATGCATTAGTAAACAAGCACAAATTACAAGTCACAAATTTAATTTCATTGTTTTTTTTTTTTTTTGTATATTTTTTGTTGGAGTTCGATTTGCCAACATATAGTCTAACATCCAGTGCTCATCCTGTCAAGTGCCCCCCTTAGTGCCCGTCACCCAGTCACCCCGTTCCCCTGCCCACCTCCCCTTCCACTACCTCTTGTTCGTTTCCCAGAGTTAGGAGTCTCTCATGTTTTGTCACTGTCTCTGTTATTTTCCACTCATTTTCTCTCCTTTCCCCTTTAATCCCTTTCACTATTTTTTATATTCCCTGTATAAATGAAACCATATAATGTTTGTCCTTCTCCGATTGACTTACTTCACTCAACCTAATACCCTCCAGTTCCATCCATGTTGAAGCAAATGGTATTCGTCATTTCTAATGGCTGAGTAATATTCCACTGTATAATTTTATTGTTTTGATAACTGAATTTCTTTTAAATTTTACATATTTTATCATATTCCATTTAAAGAATGTTATTCTAAGGTAATGCCCAAAGTTTCTATCAAGTTGCCAAAGGGGCCCACGGCACAAAATAGTTAAGAATGCTTTACTGGGAGTTTGATATTTTATATTAAGAAAATAATGAGATTCTAAGGACAAGTTGAGGCTTCTGACACATCTGCAGAAAATCGGAATTTAAAAAATTTAGCCGTATTTAGTGATTTCCCCCTCTAAGGTCTTATTTGTAAAGTTACTATTCACAACAACTATAATTGGAATATGTTTTAAAAGAGAACCCAGTTCAAAGATAGAAACCTAAACATTTAAAATGCCTTTCCCTGGGGAACTCCAAATATTTGTTGCCAGCTCATGTTAAACATTTTTTTGAAAGCCTAAGATGTTCCTTAGGGATCCCCACTGTTGATGACAGTGATTAAAAAGGCCATTAAAGATGGCTGCCAGGGAGGGGACGGTTGTGGGGAAGTCAGGGCTGCCTCAAGGCAGGAGAACCCACCGACTGGCCTCTTGGCACTTGTGGTTCTATCACACAGGGATCGATTTCTGAGTGCACTGCTGATGTGCTGGAAGGGGTGTGAAATTTCCACACTCTGGCTCTAACTGGAACGTTCCATTATTACAGTGGAATGAGACCATGCTTCACTGTCTCACACGCTCTGTGAGGAAGTTATCTAGCGCGAAAAGGAGGGGATGGAGATCGAGAGCCAGCTTATAGGAACTGCTAACGGAGTCACTGGTGGGTGAGCTGAGGTGAAATGGCTTTGATGCAAAACAACACATGCAGTTCTAATTAGGCAGTAAGACCGGCAAGGAAGTGAGCATTATGTCTGTTAATTAACTTGGATGATGCTGAATAGTGAGCTATCCTGAGGAAAAGCCAAGAGCGCTTAACTCACCAGTGTGGTTAATTATCAGAGAACACTGTTCTTGTGGAATTTCCTACCTAGTGTTTTAAAAAGACGTTATTTTGCTTTAAAAGTGTTAAAACCATTCAGTGACACCCTTGCAGGCTCCTGGCAACTTTGTGCTGGTGATGAAAAAATGGTTGGGAATTTTATTTAGTGCAAGGTTAATGAGTAATGGTGATGAGGATGATTTTCCCTTAACTCAGTGGCAGCATGCGAGACCAAATGTATTTTCTCTAACTTTACTTGGGGACTGGTCATAGAAAAGGTGAAAGGTTAAATTGCTTTGGTGTTTTTATACAGAGTACTTTCAAAATCATTTTTATTTTTCTGTATGATGGATGAGAAAATATGAGCATTAGAAAAAATAGAGAGGTCATATTATTATGCATAAGCACGACTGATACAAGAACTACCCTGATAATGGCAGCAAATCCTCTGAGAGTGTGTAGGCAGCTCCTTCCTTGTGCCCCAGCATAATCTGGGAGGGCAAGGGATCCACTGATTGGATGTATTGTAGAGGCAGAAGATGGTGACTAGTCTCTAAAGCAAGAAAGAATGATACGAAAAGTAGCCTTCAATGGGAAGATTTGTGTAAGGTATAATAAATACTTGTACATATCAGTGAACTGAATTTAAAAAGATAAACTGGATTAGCTCTTCTGAGGACAGTGAAATGACAGTGGGCATGGGTATATGAAGGATATCTTTTCCAAGGTTTGGTAATGGCTAATTTACTGACAAGCAATGATTTACTGGTTAGCCAGAGGATTTTGAGAGTGAAGAAGAAAATAGCAGTAGGTACTCCAGAATAGTAGGCATAACCCAGCCTGTCTTGGGCAGAACAGGATGTGTGGTTGTCATCACTTTTTACCCATAGTTCCTTGATTACGTGATGCTAATTCATGCACATTCTACCTCCCTTATAGTACCATTTCTGCTGGAATGTGAAAGTACATATGACAGGTATATTTTATTATTATTACCTATAAAATAATATAGGTAGATGGGCCATACTTAAAATAAATAACATTGATAATTACTATTGACCATTATTATACTTACACATGTATTAACAATTTATGAAATACTTTTTTTGGGGTGGGGGAGAAGAGGTTAGGGGAGAGGGATCTCCCCTAACCTCTTAAGGTTAGAGAATCTTAAGCAGGCTCTATGCCCAGCATGGAGCCTGATGTGGGGCTCGATCTCACAACCCTGAGATCATGACCTGAGCTGAAATCAAGAGTGAGATGCTTAACCAACTGAGCCACCTAGGTGCGCCTACAAAATGCTTTTGAAATGATTATTTCATATATTCCTCAAAATAGCTGGTAAGTGGCCTTTCCAAAAATTTATCAAACAAGCAAATAATAAGCCTTATGTAGATACACATATACACTAGTATAGTGATATATAGTCATTAGATATAATAAATATTTAGAATAATATTTAATAATCAGTATGATATAGATAGTCATTAGATATAATAAATATTTAGAATAATCTTTAATAATCAACAACAGGATATTACTCCTTTAAATGTATTCTAAGAAAATAACCAGATAAACTCAGAGTTTTATGCACAAAAATATTTTGTAAAGTTGTTTATAATAGCAAAAATGTTTAAATATCCTCTATAGATATTTCACCCAACAAATTATGATATATTTTTAAAATGGAACAATATATAGCAATTGAAGCAATTTATATATAAAATGCAACAATTTGGCTAGAAATTTAAAAATACACCTATTTGTGTATATATGTGCAGACCATTTCTGGAATGAGAACAACTGCTATTTGATTACCTCTAGAACCTATAACTGGGGATGAGTGGGTAGGGATAATAAATCCTTACATATACCACTTGATGGCATATCAAGTGATTATCACAATGATGAAATATAAAATATTATTATCATAACTATACTTATTATATACATATGTCCATGAGACAGATTTAATAAAACCACTCTATACAAATTAATATGTGAAATAACATGAATATTTTTAAAAATTTCAAGTGTAAGTTTGTATCCTAAAATGTCTGGAAAGACAAAAAAGTGGCAGTAAGTAGTGGGATTACTACTGATTTTACTACTTTGTATGTTAACTTCATACCTTTTCATCTTGTTTGAATGTGTTATACAGTTATATTTTATAATCACAAAACAAAGAGCAATGCGATTTCAATTTTGAGAAAATGTAATGAAGGATTCAGCAGTGCTGGTTTAAGTGTTTTAATTCAGTGAGGAAGGATTTAGTCCTGATGCTGCAACATTAACTTTCTCAGCATATGCTCCATCCCCAGGGAAGATGATAGTCAAGGGAATCTTGTATTTGTTGGAAAATAAGAGAATTAGGACTTCTTTTAAAAGAAAAATGATCTTACTGTTAGGTAATTTGATTTGCGCTCATTTTAGGAGAAATTTGAAATCTTAAAATGTACACCTCTCAAGTGTGGGTTGAAAACAGCAGATGTCAGTAGGCACCACGTCCTGTGATAATATTGGTTCTGTTCATCAACTACTCCAGCTCTGCTGTCCAGGTACATGGAAAGAAAGCACTTTCCTCTCCCTTAATGTTAGACTAGGCTGTGTGATCTGCTCTGGACAAAGAAGTATGGACATAGGAGTAGGAATTTTAGGGACTAGTGCACAATTCTCTTTGTGATTTTCCCTTTGGTGCAGAGGTAATGGGAGTTCAAGTCAAAATAAGACTCCTTGTATCTGTGTCCCTGAATGATTAGGGTGTGCAGAGCATTCTTGCCATGTGTGTTGAACAGGTAGCACAAGTAAGAAAACCTTTGGATGTGTTAAGCCACTGGAACTTTGGAGAATTTATTTTTACTGCAGCATAGCCTAGCTTATCCTGACTATATCATTTGCAGAGCCCAATGCAAAATGAAAATACAGAGCCCTCATTTGAAAATTATTTAGCATTTCAAGATGCTAACAACCACGTAGGAGCCCACTGAAGTTAAATGTCCATGAAGCCAGCCTGCTTTTCCCATTTCACCTCACAAAAATCCTGAAAAAAATGGGTCTTAATTCCTTTATTTCACACAGGAGGACATTGAGAGTCTAAGCATCTTGCTAACAATCACAGAGGATAAATATCAGAGACAGAATCTGATTACATTGGTATCACAAACATTGCTATAATGGGTCTATCATAGGTTGATGGATCTGGGCTTTGGGGCAGAAGGAGCCAAACACATCATTTCACGAAGCAGATGAGACTTAGGGAATATTAGATTCTTTGTAGAAAATCACATAACCAGAATCCTCAATAGAAGGTAAGAAAAGAGTTAAAGTCAAACTCATTACATACTAAGTGAATGCTTTCTTTTGCCAGAAAGTATAATTAGTAATTTCAATCCTTTATCTGAAAGAGTATCAATAAAAAAAGCAGGCACAGCTTTTAATTTCATTGCTATCACTAATTAGCATTAGAGAAACCATTTTCATAAGCAATGAACTAACAACCACTTGGTAACTGGAAACAAACTGATGGTACAGCTCTCTCCATGGTAACCAGACATGGGGAAGAACAATCCAGAACAACTAAGTGAGGATCCTGAGGGAAGGGATGGAGGTTACTTACTCATAACAGCAGTGTGAAGAAGCCAGTCATCACTGCCCTTCAACTTGATAAACCACAAAGGATATTGGAATATTCAAGTCAAGGCAGTGTCTTGAACAAATACATCCACACCACTCTTGAAATAATGTGTTCCTTTAAAAGCCATTCAAAACGTATAAAAGCTATGGTCACAGTAGGCTCATCCACTGAAAATCACATAGCTTTTCTTTGAGAATTTCTATCACCTTTCCACCCGATAGTACCTTCCACTTGACCCCCAGGATGGGAGCAGTCACAGGGTAATAGTAGCTTCAGGAAAGGTAAAAGAATATCTAGGAATATCTAGGCTCAAAATGAGTATAGGTAGTGAATTAGTTTTTTTTTTTTTTTTAAGGCAGCCATCATTTAATTATGGGTTTCAGGATCTGAAATCTATCATTCTATTTGATCTCTTTAGCATTGTTCTCCATTGGTTATACCCTAGAACATATTCGTGAAATAGATCAAATCCTGGGCCATTTTCTTCTCTTCTCATAAAAAGGTAGTTTCGGTAATTTTTCAAACAGAAGGAAGGAAGGGGGAAGAAAAGAAAAAGAATACAGTTTGTTACAATTTCTTTACAAACTTAGTGGGACTCTGGTAAATAAAAATGTTCACTTTGGAAGAAAGTACAACAATATCATAATTTACCAGTGATGGATTCAGCAAGTCATTTACAATGGAGAAGGTAGGTGATTTTCAAAGAAATACTTTATCCCAATTAAAATGAACAAGCATCCTCATTTATGAGAACTGTATATGGAACTAAAACAAGAATTTAACTCATGTTACTCAAATAGATTCATGCCAAGTTATAAATTAAAGTTTCATGGCTCAAGGAGTCATTCTAGGAAGTTTTTGACATAACATTTCCTAACTACTGCCCAATACTGACTGGTTAAAGAATATTTGTAGGATGTTATATGCTAGGTTACATTAGGATCAAGATCACTTCTTTCAAGGAGCTCATAGAGAAATTTGACCTACTCCCTACTATTTGGTCAATGACACAATTGTTACTGACACGAATGTGAGAACCTAAGTGAATAATATGGATGGGTATTTTAAAAGACAAAGCTAGCCATCAGAGAGAAGTTTGAGAATTGGGTTTTAAATACCTATTTTCTTTGTATAATTTTGAGTACCTTAGGAAAAATTGGGATAGAGTACAACTGCAAATCACACAGGCAGGGAAGCATGAAGAATGCCTTCTAATACCATTAATTCCCTTCAAGTTAGTCTGATTGCAGAGTATTTGACTTAGTTTGAGTACTTGGCTTTCCTTGACCATGACGCCAGTATGGGGATCATGATCTTACTTCTGGCAGTGTTTCTGGTTCTTTTTTTTCTTTCTTCCGCAAAGGTTAATTGAGTTTTCATAAGGATTTCATAGAGGACTTCCGCAACTTTTTGGTATTAAAACATAAGGCCATCTTATAACAGATTTATAATATGATGTTCATAAGCTTTTTCAGTATTTGAGTTTAGATTTTCAGTTACTGGTGTATTTAACTCTGAGAATCCACAGGCATCCTCAGCACCTTCCCTGAAATTAATCATGAAGCCTGGCATTTCGGAATCATGTGTTCTCCCTTGGCTTCTCTGAAAGTTTGAAAGTGAATTTGGTTTTGTGAATGAATGCTAGAGACCAGTGAAGTTCATGGACTTCTTAGAAAATCTCTACGTGTTCAGCAGGTGAACAATAGTTCTGATTTGTGACAATTAATAATTTGGTTTTCAGCAAAACAAAACAAAACCCAGAGACAATGAGAATTATGCAATATAGAGGCATTTTCAGAGCCATGTAATAATTGCCTGGATTGGCTTTGTTTTTAAGATCTACTCCAAAGCACTTGTTAATAGTTATACAAATGTTTCCAAGGGCTCCATTCTGGCCTCCCCTGAAAACCCATGATAAAGATTGAGTGTGGTTGAAAGATTTGTCATGCCTAAGTGCTAATTAGCCCCAGGGTGCTTGCCTCAGCATCCTGTCAGGCTTCTTCTAGAAGGTTAGGGAAGGGGTAATAGCCAATAGCATATGGACTTGCATTAATTTTCAGCATAGAAACCCGTGGAATGTCCACAGATTCCACTAATCTTTAACAAACTACAATTCTATCCTTACCTCAAACATCTGAAGGTGACATACACATTAATGCTTCTTCTCCCCTCCCATAGATGGCACATTAGGAGCTCAAATAGTCTATTACTCATTGTGACCTCTTTTACTTACCCCATAGGGCTTGGGAGTGGCATATTAAGGTCACAGCAGGATTTAAGTCTGAAGAAAACTTTTCTGGTTTGAGCACATGGCCATTTTCTGAATGCCCGTAATTGGCTTTCAAACTACAACCCTATTGCAATGCTGAGAAACACTGTAAACCCCCTGGTCTTCAGCAAATCTGAAGAAAGGCTTCGTCCTTATTATTTTTTGTATCGGTATTATCATTACTAATGATGACTAAGATGAGCTGAGTATATTATGTGTCAGGCCATATCCCGAAGGCCCCGGAAATGTCCATCCGTCTGATTGTCACAGTGACTCTGGCCTGGGAGATGGGTCTTGGGGTTTGTTTCTTCTAAAGATGAAATGACTGGAGTCTGCAAAGTTCAGGCAGCCTTCCCACAAGCTGCCAGGGCAGAGAGCGTGAGCTCAGGATGCAGGAGGCCTGATTCAGGGCTTCTCAACTTTGGCATTATTGAAGCTTGGGTGGGACAAGTCTTTGCTGTGGGAGCTGTCCTGTGCATTGCAAGAGGCTCACTAGCAGCCCTGGCTTCTGCACACTAGATGCCAGCAGCATCCCTCCAGACATTGCCACATGACCCCTGGGGAACAAAATCACCACAACTGAGAACCACTGGTCTGATGCAAAGATCTCTGCTCTTAGCCACTTGGCTCTATGGCCCACCAGCTTCTTGGATCTGACTGATTCTTTCCCTATTTCCTTGAGGGAAAAAATCAGGCCATACTAGCACAAGTGGGAAAAGAACCAATCAGATCAGCTTATGGCCAATTTCAACAGACCATGCATATTCGTCACATCTGAGCTTTAAGAATAAATTTGCATAAGCTGGTATGGTATTTTCAGTAAATCAAGCTTTATGCTATAACAAATGTGTTAATATTTTTGGAAGTCTATTATGAACTGAGTTAGCCATTCAAATGACTACAGCCTTAGGTCTTTCCATGAAATAAATTTGACTAAGTTCTCTAAGTAGGCAGAGAGTACTTTTTATTTCCTAGTCATACTAGTGCTTGGTGGATGACTAAAAAAAATGTCTTTAGATATTTCCATTAGCTAATTCTTGTAATTTCCCCAGTAATTCTTTCTTCAAAATAAAACCTGTTCTGTTTCCCTATTTCCCCCTTCTAATTCATTTTTGCTCTTGTGTGCATTCTACAATGGACAACATGAACACTAAAACCAGGCTGTTTCCTAACATAATAGTTGCAAATTGTAAAAATGTAGTCATAAATGAGAGTACTTCTAAGTATCATAATTAAAATATATTTGTTTAAAATTCATGGGCCACCTTGCATTTCCCCCCAAGCCATCCTGACTTATATAGGATGGGCGCAATGTTTTGAGGATGATGAGGGCTTCTGAATTTCAGATGCAGGATATATGAGACAGAGCTTCCTACTTGTGATGAATTAGTTAGAAAGCAATACTTCTATTGCTTGATACGATGATGTCTGAGTAGAGAGAGGTAGCCTGAGGAAAGCAGAACATTCTAGACCACACTGGAATAACTTGGAGACTTCGTACAATCCCACTGTCTTGGTGACGGAATTACTTTATATTAAAATTTTATGGAATTGAAATAAAGTATGGGAAAATCAGCTTAAAGATAAAAGCACTGATCAGTCTATTGAGAAATTTAAACATAAAAGTACACGCATGAGATTGTAAGGTCCCGCTAGGTTTAAATTATGATTCTACGGAGTACGAGAGCTAGAAGATGCCCAGAAGGTGGTCTAGGAGAGCTGTTCATGTTTTACTAAGGAGTGCCCAGAAACCCAGTTTTTTTTTTTTAAAGGAAATAAACTAATTTTTTCCCTATAAATTGAACTTATTCCTGTGGGCACAGACTTTTGAAATTCACTGTCATGGGAGATGGATGTAACTATATCTTATGTAGCTCTACCTTCCATTCAGTTGTTTAGAGCAAGCAAATGCGGATACAGCCAGATAAGTAGCAGCAAATAGGTATAGTTCTTTTAAAGAACTCACTTTGCAATTTCAGGATGCTCTTTATTAAACCAAAACGTAAGCCCAAGTCTATGCAACATCATTCATTTTAGTTTCTATTACGTCGGTATATGTTGTTTCTGTTATACTTTGTAAATAATTTAAACTATATTTACAAATGGAGTTGAAGTTAAACTGCATCCACGCAGCCCTAAGAATTTAGGAACACATTTTGACGATTTTTAAGTCAATACAATTTTTCGCACACGAGATGAGCTAAAGGACGTGAAGTCAAGAAGCTGTGGCCCAGGGCCCTATGTTGGCAGGACAAGAATCAAGACATAGGTCTCCGCCTTTCAAACTTGTGCCTTTTTGGGTTCATACTGCCTCTGTTATTAAAGTATTTAATTTATGAGCACAAAAAGTGAAACCTCAGGGAGGCTATTAGCAATTTACTATTTCCAGTTCTTTTGGGAATCTGTTAATTGCCCTTTCATAAATGCTGCTCATTATGATTAAGACTTTGATTAAATGTAGAAGTCTAGAATTTATATAATATTACAGACATATTTCATATGAATTTAAAGCACCAGAGCAGCACAAACTCTGCAATCAAATTTTTCAACATTATAATGTGAGCTTCTAATCAATCAAGGATTTTTTTGAAACTGCTCTGTGCTCACATGGCCTGATTTTTCCCTCAAGGAGCTTACAGTTTAATTAAGGAGAGCTCATATTTAAAACAATAAACATCAGTGTGTTAGTAATAATTCAGAGGAGGTGGAGGTCAGCTTCATGGAGGCCAGGAGAACTTGTGATGAAGGATGTGTATAATTAAGTGACAGGGAAGGAAAAGGATATTCTGGGTGAGAGGCAGTGGCAGTAAGGATGGCTGATGTTTATGGACTGTTGGCTATGACAAGCATGTGTGAAAGGCTGTACAAAGATAATGTTTCATCCTCAAGGCAATTCTGAGTTAAGTACTCTTGCTCAGCTCTTTCACAGAGGAAGACAGTGGGGCACAGAGCTCACTGATACAGCCACTGAATGAAGGGCTGGGACTCTCACCCAGGTTTTACCTGATGCCAGAACCCCCTGGCCATCTACTCTTCCCTGCTGCCCCTCAGTCATCTGTTTGAGCCAACCAAGGATGACAGATACTAATGGGAAAGGAAGCTTCCAAAACAAAGGGTGTGTGTTGAGAAGGTACTGACACAGGCCCAGAAGGCTGGCAAAAGGATTTTAGATTATAGTCTGTGGTTACATAATTTTACACTGCATCCTACTCAGGTTGTTGTTTTTTTTTTTTTTTTTGAGATTTTATTTATTTATTCATGAGAGACACAAAGAGAGAGAGAGATAGAGATAGAGAGAGAGAGAGAGGCAGAGACACAGGCAGAGGGAGAAGCAGGCTCCATGCAGGGAGCCCAATGTGGGACTAGATCCTGGGACTCCGGGATCACGCCCTGGGCAGAAGGCAGGCGCTAAACCGCTGAGCCACCCAGGGATCCCCCTACTTAGATTTTGATGGTCACAGCTAAAACAACCTCCTTTAGCCTCATAAACAACTACAAACAAAAATTAGTTGAATATTAAGTATTGACTATGTATATATACAATTATTACAATATAAGTATTGACTACATATATATGCATATATATACATTAATATACAATTTACTTATGGGGTAGGGACTGTGCCTTATTTTTCATTCATTCAAAAACGGTATGTCTTGAAGTCTTGCTGTGAGAAGTTTGTACTCCTCCTCCCCTGTACCCTGAATCCAGCATGGTGGCTGGTGTTAGGAGGTGTCCACATGTGAATGCTCGATAAATGAATGAGTAGTATTTCCTGCTCCCCCCTTCCTTCCCTTCCTCCCTTCCCATTGCCCTCTTATCTTTCTTCATCCCTGTCTCCTCCTCTCCCTCCTTTAAACAAGTATGTATCGAATGCTTACTAAACTGTGAATAGGACAGATGAGTTCCCTGTTTCCAAGAAATAGTGGGGAAGGGAAGACAAAAAATAAGTAAGGAGATTTAATACATAGTCTAATCCTAGTTGGTTATAAATGAGGAAGCAAATAGGGCTGGGTTATGGGCTGGGCCATGTCACAGTGGGGGAAAGGGGATAGTCAGGGGACTGTCTCTGGAGGGAACGCATGAACAGTCAGAGGGAGAGAGGAAGACAGCCATGCGAAAATCAGGGGAAGATGTTCCAGGAAGGGACAATAGAGGCCTTTGAAAGAGGACAGGGCTGATTCATTTACAGATACCATGAGGGGCCTGCGGGGCTGGAGCACCGCCAACCAGGGGGACGTGAGAGGGACAAGGACAGAAGGTCAGATCACATCAGTCTTTCCAGAATGTGAGAAGGACTCTGAATTTTGTCCCAAGCTGCTGGAGTCACTAGTTAGTGCAAACTTTAAATAGAATTCGAGGCACGTTCCTCTGTAGGAATAGAGAAAGGAGAAAGGACCAAGAAGGAATTTCTGACAGTGAATCCCAAGAAGTAAGAGACCACAGACTATGCAACTAAAGAACATGTCATCTAGGGGAGAATGAGTGTTGAAGGGACGTTGGGGTGGATGGAAGGAGACCGCAGCCCCTCTGCACCGAAGGGGCCAGTCCTTAGCTCTGACTGATCACCTGAGTCTCTGGGAAGACGCAGCTCAGGTGCAAGGGCTGGAAGAGAAACGTGAAAACAAAGGGAAAGTGGCTAAGGGTTTTCAAAATTAACCCGTTACTCAGAAAGGATCCTAAAAGTCAAGACCAGTTTTGGCACACTCACATGCTGTCCCATATAAGCTTTATTGTCTCTCTTCCCTCCCTGCCTTCCTTTAAGAAAAGGAACTTATATTATTTATACTTTTTGTACTTTACTTTGCCAGTAAAGTGACTATAGTCATGCTGAAAAAAAAAATCAGGGCAGTGTAATCACAAAAATATATAAATGGCTATCTTTGAAAATGGCCTATATAATAGCAACCAGGTTTATGATACACTTTTTTTTATCCTCCCAGGTATCAAATCTATGAATTATTGATGCAGAGATTCCTAGACTGTCATTATTATGACATTTCTGGTATATTTCCTTGTTGAATTGTCAAGATTTGGTTTATTAGCCCAAGGATGACAGTGTTTTCAAGGGAAAGAGAGGCTTTCAAAACCCAAACTATTACATGCAGGCTTTCCTCCAGGCTCTGCGGGAACTCCCCACTTCTTTGCTTGATGCTGATTATGCTAACACCAAGTTCTGGATTCATTTGAGTTCCAAAGGCTCCTGCCATACTGCTTCCAATTACTTTAAGCTGGGCATCCAATTCCCTCAGAACCTCCTCAGTTCTGTTCGCCCATCTGTTACTGCGGTGGCATTAAGCCCCAGAAAGAAGGTAGCTGTTCAAAATTCCAATTTAATGTAGCATCAAGAGAACCAGAGGCCAGCAATTACCATACAATGACATAAATATTTACTTCCTCTAGTTGGGTTGAAGAGAGAAGAGAAGGTGACAGAAATAAAGTGTCCATGGCCACGAAGACCAGAGTTGTGTGCCGGATTGGAGAGACCTACTTTTGTGGTAGTTTCTTGGTACAAAGGAGTCACACGGCAGGAACCTGTCTGTCTATTAATCTCTGTAGATCCTTTCACTTTCAAGAGATGTCATCGGCTATGTTCAGATCTCGTTATTGAGTTAAGCACAGAGTTACATACCTGTAGCCTGTTACAGTTTGTGAAGTCATTTGGTTCTTTGAGGTTTCAATGCATGTTGGGTGGGTGACAGAGCTGAGCAATGCCAGGACTGTATGCACTTCCTTGCCCTAAGCTTCAGGGGAGTTCTGGGAACCAGATACAGGATGTGGGAGGACATCAAGGGGTAGTTTGGGGCTGGCTCTACTAGACCTGGTTTAACACTGTTGGAAGAATGGTTACCATTGCTGCACAGGGGCAGGGTTCCAAATGTGTGGTGTGGGTCTGAGAAACAGATGCTCTAAGCGTGTGTCCTCCATCTCCTCTGTACTAGGCTGGAGACTTGGGCACATCCTGAGTCTCTCTGTGCCTCAGTGTTCTCATGTAGCAGGACTGGAGCACTGGTTGAAGACACGCACTTCAAAGTGGCTCAGTGAGGCTGACACCATGATTATTCCCTGGGACCAGGGGAAAAAAATGGTCCTCAGAGAGGTTTAAGCCATCTGCCCAGCATCAGGCACCTAGCAAGTGATGGACTTGGAATTCAAGCTCCAGAAGAAGTCTGGCTCCAGAGCCTGAGTTCTGCATCATCATGGTATTGGGTCTCTCCCGAGAGAAGCGACTAGCTCAGTAGTTACTCATTGATAACCTGAGGGATGGACAGATAAACAGAAGGCCCAAAGAGAGATGAGGGACAGAGTAGTGTGAGGATCTTACAGTGAATAAGGAGGGGCTGGATGGCACAGGGATTGGCGAAGTGCCAAAGGGCTGAGGAGGGACACTGATAACTTTGTTGCATGTCTTTTTTGGGGTTGACTCAGAGCAGAACATCTTGGCGTGAGATGGAGCGATGATGCACGTTCACCGAGAAGCAAAAGCACGTGGGCTCCACCTCCTTCTCTGCAGAGGAGACGCTTTCTGTCAGAATGATTAGTTAGAAGCTAGCAGTGAAGTCCCTCAATTAGCATGCCTTCAAACTGCCATATGTAAGTGACTAATGAAGTGACAGCCTGAAGGCAAGAACACAGGGCTAGCTTGGAAAGACAAGACAAAAGCCTGGGGAGGCAGCGCCACTCAATCAACGGTTTGCAGCACGTTCAAGGGTCCACCCACAAAACGAAATAAGCGCTTTCCCCCCTACCATGGAGACAGAGATCGAAAAATAATTTTTGACAGCAGTGTCTGATTTAGTGGATGTTTGCAGACGCACCCTATACTTAGTTTTTTTTTTAAATCAGATTTAATAGAACATTTTAAACTTTCATAACCACCTGGTAGTTTGCAAAAAATTCATGCACACACACACACTTACACACACACACGGACAGTAAAAACCATCCAGGTGACAGAGAAGATGTACTACAGAGATTCCCGGGAGATGCCATGGAAAAGGAAAGTCCTCTGTTGGGACTTTGTGATATTTTGTCAACTCGTGTCTCAACTCATGTCTCCTCGCATCCAGTGAGGTCTGGGTTCATGGTCTTGCTTACTTCAAAACCGTAATGAGGGATGCGGGTGGCTCAGTGGTTGAGCATCTGCCTTGGGCTCAGGGCATATTCCTAGGGTCCTGGGATCGAGTCTTGCATCAGGCTTCCTCCTGGATCCCTCCCTCCCTTCTCCCTCTGCCTATGTCTCTGCCTCTCTCTATCTCTCATGAATAAATAAATAAAAATCTTAAAAAAGAAAGTAACGAAAATGTTTTCCATCATCATGTTGCCTGGTGTCCAGGGAGAAGCCTTGGTTGATCCTTTTCATGCCCTCCAGGACAGGGACTCAATCTTAGGCAAAGGTTTGAACCCTTGTATTGCTTATGCTCTGCACTCCATATAGTTTAATGATCGATGACTTTTAAAATTTCAAAATTCTCCCTTAAAATAGGATAGGAGGTCACGAGGATGAGGAATTTATGCATGTCCTCATTGGAAGAAACTATAAACCCTTAAAAACTTTTCTGCTGGCCACAGCCCTCAGCCTGGACTCAACAGCCTCCTTGCTGTGCCACTAGATTATCCGCATTCTTCACTTTGAAAGGAGCCAATACAGGTTTAGCAAACTTCAGTCTGCAAATTACTTCGACCAACCCCAGTTAACCTAGTTTCAATCCCTGTTTTGCACAGAGGACCTGAATGAGAACTGCACTCAGGACTTTTATAATCTGCTCCCTTTGTCTCCTTTGAAACACAATTCAGGCTTCCATCTGAATCTGTGTTTCCTGGATCACAATTCTAATCACCCAAATAAGAGCCCATTTGCTTTAATTTCCAGTGAATTCTTTCTTGGTCAACAATCAAAACACCTGAAATCTGTTTGTACATGGAGGCCTCAGACTGAGCTGGATTTCTAGGTCCTTCTTCCACCGGTTCATCATTCAGTAATGAAACTGAATCATACTGTGCCGACATTGTGTTAGGTCTTTGCACCTATTATCCGATTTAACTGATGGGACAGTGCTCTGAAATGGGCATACTCACTTCCGGGTTACGGGCAAGGAAATGGGCTGGCGAGGTTTCAGTAGCATGCATGAGATGGCTGAGATGTATTTGAAGGACATTCAGCTTCTGGTGGACTCAGGTCTGCCAGCTCCACCTTCTTTGCTCACTCTCTTTCCTCTGCTGAGTCTCTTTGTTTCCTCACTTGCATCTGAAAACAATTCTTACAGTTTCAGTGTCCTGGCCTAAATATGCTTTTGGCAGGTGATCCTTCCCCGATTCCTTGCCTTTCCTCCTTGTCTCCCCTGCTACACTACACTGTAAGATTCCAGAGAAGTGCTGGACAATAAGAAATAAAATGAGAGCCACATATGTGACTTAAAATGTTCTGGTGCCCACAGTAGGCAAGTAAAAAAAGAAGCAGATGAATTAATTTTGGTAATACATTTTATTCACACCAATGTATAAAAATATTAATTTATACTGAAGTCTTTGCAATTGGTTTGTAGTCTATATTTACAACTCCTCTCAGTTTGGATCAGCTACATTTTAGATATTCAGGAGCCACACACAGCCAGTGGCTAGGCTACTGTGATAGCACGGTCCTAGAGGGTAGGAATCTTTGGCTGCTATAATGTCTGAGGGCATGTTACGGCTGCAGGTTACCTTCCTGATACTTATTCTTCATGTTTTCTACAGGATTAGAAGCCCTAATTGGGTGTGTGCCTGTCAGGTTAGAGACCGCATTGCCCAGCCTCCCCTGGAGTTCATGTACCATATGACTAGAAGTGGTCACTGGGATGTAATGCAAAAGTGAAGCAATTTCTGGGTTTTTCTCTTAAAAGGAAAGGGGTGTGCCCACTCTTTCTCTTTCTTTCTCCCTTAGGCTAATGTACAGATGGGGTGGGAGCTTTCTCTATCCATGTGGAAGAGGGCACACTCCACAGATAGCTAAGCAACAGAACCCAAGGTTCTGTGTTTCCTTTGACACAGAGCCAAAGGGAGGCCTGTATTTCCTATGGGGACTGTCACTCAAGAGAGAAAGAAGAATCTTTTTCTCTCTCTTTTTAAAAACATTTAATTTATTTTAAAAAGAGAGAGAGAGAGTGTGATTGGGGAGAGGAGTTGAGGGAGAGGGATAAGAAGACTTTGTTCTGAGTGCAAACTTGACATGGGGCTCAAACCCACAGCCCTGAGATCATGACCTGAGCAGAAACCAAGAGTCAGTTGCTTAAAGGAATGAGCCACCCAGGGACCTCAAAGAAGCATCTCTTTTGCTTACACAACTAAATTTTATTTTTGACTGTTATTTTAATTTACTTGCATCATTTCTAGAACTGGGTGCCCTGCCTTAGTGGAGCTATAACTCCTCCTTCAAGCCTCAGTGCAAACTTAGTTACCAGGGTGGCTTTTTCTAGATGTCCTAAGACAACATCCCCATCCCATGCCTCCATGAAACCCTGAACTCTCCCTTTCTTAGCATTCATGCATGGGGTTACTGAAAGAAACTGTCCCAACTAGGCTGTAATTGCCATGAAAGCAGGGACCATTTGGGGCTTGGTGCACAGTAGTGCTCCATATTTATTGTTGAACAGATAAATGTAAATCAAAAGGCTTAACGTATAAGTGAAATGCTGTTGCTCTTCAGGGTTTGATGGAAGTATCTGATCTTGGTCAATTTTGTCCAGTCATATCACAGAGCATCAGAATAATGTTGGCACACAGGGGAAGGGTTGAGCAGATGGATCTAGCTACCCAGGTGTTATGGATTGAATTATGTCCCTCAAAAAAATATGTTGAAGTCCTAAATTCTAGTACCTCAGAATGTGATTTTATTTAGAAATAAGGTGGTTGCAGATATAATTAGTAAGCTAAGAAACATCATACTGGAGGAAGGTTGGCCTTAAATCTAATATGGCTGGTGTCCTCATAAGAAGAGACACATAGGGAGCAGATGACTGTTTTGATGATAAAGGCAGAGATTGGAGTGATGCATCTGCATAAAGAAATGCCCAGAATTGCCAGCAAACACTGGAAGCTAGGAGAGACCAGGAAGGTTCTCCCCTGTGGGTTTTAGAAGCATGGCTGTTGGTACTTTGATTTTGGACTTCTAGCCTCAAGAACTCAGAGACAGTTTATGGTATGTTGTTACAGCAGCACTAGAAAACTCATACCCCAAGCAGGCAGCATCCTAAAAGAACTGCTCTGCCTACCTTTCCTTCCTAGGTCCCTGTGTACAGCCTCTGGCCAAGGGTCAGCCCACATACTGAGGCAAGGAGGCGATTCTGAGAGGTGGCCTATAGGATGGACACTTCTTAGCTCTCTGCCACTGCTAAAGTGGATCTTCCAGACAGGATAAGGAGGTGGCCAAGGAATGAAAAGTATCTGGACGCCCTAAAGTCATGTTCTGTGGGGAAGGAGGAGCAGAGAACAGGGTGTACCCACCACAGGGAACAGGATGTACAGAACCTTTCTGCTCACGCAGATGCACAAAGATTTCTCTTCCATGAAAGATCCTTCTGGCAAAGGCTATACTCTTAAGGGGAAAAAAAAATCCTTGCTCTTTAGTCTTGAACAGAGAATAAATTAGGGGAGGAAACAGAGGTGTATTACTCTTCTTTGAAGTTCTGTATTCTCATTGAAAAGAATCAAGGCTACAGTTCTCAAGCCTGCATTTGTCTGCAGTGGTTGTCTGTCTTTTTTTTTTTTTTAAGTAAAGTATTTCCCCTTCACAGGCTGCATACTTTGCACCACAAAGTATTCCTGGCTACTCTCTCAATTTGGAAGGCTAACTCAATGACCCCTTTCTATTTGACAGAATTCACATCAAAAGCAAATGATATGAGGCCGGGATTTTGCATTCCCTGTTGCCAAGGTGGGAGGGGAGACAATAGCAGTGCTACGTAGCTGTGATGGCTCCAACCTTTGCCAAGGTGAACCTTCCCTCAGATAGAAATGCTTGTGTCTGATGTTTTTCAATTATTTTCACTTAAAAGAAACACTTTAACATATTGAGTTCAAATTGCGTGATGGTAATTATCCTTCTAAATCTGATTAAGAGTCCTGATAGAAGAAACCTTTGTTTCCATGGGGGGATATTTATCATTCAATAGATAGGTTTCATTTTCTGTAGTAGGAGGAGAATTTGTATTATAAGCCCTGAGACTGCCTTCTTTCATTAGTTATTTATAAGACTGTTATTAGACTGGTAACATTCACATGGGAGAAAGCGGTAAGTTATTGTTAATCAATTTCTAATCTAATCTATCCATTACCTAGCTGATCAAGAATCATGCTCACCAAGGAGATTTTGATTCAGACTGCAAATCATGGTCCTATTACATATGACATTAATTGATAAAGAGAATGTTTAACTTTTTAAAAATTAGTATTTATGTTTATCCTATTTATTAAGTCACTTCTTTCCTCAAAAATCCCATAATAATTTCTTGGTCCGTAGTAGATAAAAAATAATCTGTGGCTTACAATTCAAGTCACCCCTCCTATACCGCACATAACCAGCTCTGGTGGACACTAACTGCTCAGAGGTATTTTTGGCTCTCTGCTCCATCACAGCTCAGTGGAGGATGGCCCCATGTTGCCCCTTTAAAGTCAGACGGAGCCAAATGACTTGTTTGGCCAATAAAACATGAGTGGAACTGACATATGTGGCTTGTAGGCCAGAGCCTTTAATCGCTGGTGTTCAATTCCTCGTCCCTACTTCACCCCTGCTCCAGCGGCTATGACACTCAGGGTGCTGTGGGTCAGCAGCAATGGACCCCTGACTGGGAGTGAGGTGCAGCAGAGCTCCCCATGAACCCAAGTGGACATGTCTCATGAGTGAGGAACAAACCTCTGTTGCTCTCAGACATTACAATTTTGAGGTTGTTCGTTACAGCAACAGTCTTTAGCCTATACTAAGACATCAAGGATTTTTTTTCCTTTAAAATTTCAGAGGCCAAATTCTATTTTCAAGTAAACTTTGACATGGAACACTTATGTGTAATATAAGCATAGATAGTCTCTGGAGGGGTGGGGAGGGGTGAGGTGGGTGAGGAGGAAGAGGATGCAGCTACTGCCTCAGTTTCCACAAGCCCATGAAGCTCCTCTGTAGCCTCTTAGCATATGTTGGAAGTCAGCTTGAAGACCAATGATCAAATCCAAACAAATCTTTCCAACTAAAATTTTAGTCTAAAGGTCATGACGGGATCTCGACCTGCACGTACATTTTGCTTTATTTTGGCCCAAAGAGTATTTTTAAAAGACTAGAAGCCAACATTTAAAAATTAGGAGACTACACATAAAATTCTGAATTTTCCTTGATATGGTGAAGAAGTAGGAAATCCCAGTCCCAGTTCATCATCACAAAGGGCTTGTTAGTTGCCATTCATCATTACATGTACAAGCCTGTTTCACTTAGAGAAAGATTTCTCTGTGACACATCCCTATCAAAAGTGGGAAAATATACACATAGAGGACTGTGTTTTTTTAAAACTCAAAGAAAGAGTGTATTTCTTTGTGGAGTGCATAATATTCCTAAGTATTGAAATGAAAACCAAATTTAATCAATGTTCTATACCCGTTGTCTCACTCACGCCTATTACTTGCTCCTTTCTCTAAGCTTTAGCAATTGTGACATCTCTTTAGTCCCTTACACATACCCCAGTGGCTTGATTTCTAAAAATGTGGTCCCTGAATCACCTGGGCCCAAGTCCACTGGCATGCTTGGGAGACATGTAGATTGTGAGTACCAGTTCAGACCTACTGAATTAGAGTTCACGGTGGGAGGCCCTGTAATCTATGGTTTCATAAGTATCTTCCCTCTCCAAAACAACTCTTAGGTATAAGAAAGTTGGAGAATTGCAGTGCTCAAGACCCCCAGTGGATGCCTGAGATCGTGGATGGTACCAAACCTATACATACTACATTTTTTCTTATGCATAAATACCTATGATGAGTTTAATTTATAAACTGAGCATAGTTAGAGATTATCAGCAATAACTAATAAAGTAGAACTCTTGTAACAATCTACTGTAATATAGGTTATGTGAACATGGTAGCTTATCGTACTGTACTTTCCCTTCTTGTGATGCTGTGAGATGATAAGTGATGAGATGAAGGGAAGACATGGACGTTGAGATGAAGGGAAGACATGGACGTTGTTATGTAGTGTTAGGCTGCTAGGGACCTTCTAACATGACATCATTTATCTGAACTGATGAAGGTTTTTTTTTTTTTTTTGGATGAAGGTTTTTTAAAAATATATTTTATTTATTTATTTATTTATTTATTTATTTATTTATTTATTTATTTATTTATTTATGATAGTCACAGAGAGAGAGAGAGAGAGAGAGAGAGAGGCAGAGACACAGGCAGAGGGAGAAGCAGGCTCCATGCACCAGGAGCCGGACGTGGGATTCAATCCCGGGTCTCCAGGATCGCGCACCGGGCCAAAGGCAGGCGCCAAACCGCTGCGCCACCCAGGGATCCCGATAAAGGTTTTTTTTATTCACTTTTGGTTTAAGAAACCATTCAGGCAGGTAGAATTTCAATGCCAAAATACCATGATTTCTGAAATGGAGGGTAGGAATGGTGACCCCTACAGGAACAGTGAAACAAAGTATTTGAAACTGTAATGGTTCTGGAGATTAATGAGCTGAGCATCTAGATAGCTTCTGAATGACACCCTCATTTCTCTTTCACTCTTGCTCATGCTGTATCATCTACCAAAAGTCCTTTCTCCATCTCCTTTTATTGAAGTCTTACCCATTTTTAAAAAAAGATTTTATTTATATATTCATGAGAGACACAGAGAGAGAGGCAGAGACACAGGCAGAGGGAGAAGCAGGCTCCCGCAGGGAGACCGATGTGGGACTCGATCCCAGGACTCCAGGATCATGACCTGAGCCAAAGGCAGACACTCAACCACTGAGCCACCCAGGTGCCCCTTACCCATCTTTAATATGAAAATTAACAATGATTCCTTACTATCATCTAAACTTGATTGTGCCAAAACAATCTTTTTTACTTTAATTTTTTAATAGGCTTTGTTTTTCAGAGCAGTTTTACACCTAACAGCAAAACTGTGAGTGGAACGTACAGAGTTCCCTTAGGCTGACTGGCCACACACGCACAGCCTCCCTGGCATCTACATCCCCCACCGGATTGGGGCATTTGGTACAAATGATGAGCCTCTGTTGATACACCATAATGAGCTGAAGTCCATACTTTATGCAACTCTTCGTGTTGCATATTTTATGGGTTTGGACAAATGATAATGTCATGTATCTACCATTACAGTATCATTACAGGGTATTTTACTGCCCTAAAAATTCTCTGTCTTCTGGCAAGTCATCTCTCCCTCAAACCCCTGCAACTGATCTTATTACTGTCTCCATAGTTTGGTCTTTTCCAGAATGTCTTACAGTTGGAATCACATAGTATGCAGCCTTTTCAGATCGGCTCCTTTCACTTAGCAATACGCATTTAAGGTTCCTCCATCTCTTTTCATGGCTCGGGAGCTCATTTCTTTTTTAGCATTTGATATTCCATTACCGTGCTATGCCACAGATTATTTACCTATTCACTTACTGAAGGCCGTGTTGGTTGTTTCCGAGTTTTGGCAGTTCTGAATAAAGCTGCTATAAACATCTGTGTGCATGTGCAGGATTTTGTGTGAATATAAGTCTTCAATGAATTTGAGTAAATATCGAGGAAGGTGATTGCTGGGTTGTATGGTGAGAGTGTGTTTAGTTTTGTGAGAGACTGCCAAAGGGTCTTCCATGCAACATGCAAAGGCGTGTTGCATGCCCACCAGCAGTGAATGAGAGCTCTTGTCGCTCCACATCCTCACCAGCACTCATTGTCAGTGTTCCAGAGGTTGGCCATTCTAGTAGGTGTGTAGTGGTATCTCATTATTTCTTTCATCTGCATTTCCCGGATGCCACATGATATGGAGTGGCTTTTCATATGCTAAGTTGCCATCTGTAGGTCTCCGTTGGTGAGGTGTCTGTTAAGGCCTTTGGCCCACATTTTAATCAGGTTGTTCATTCTCTTATTGTTAAGTTTTAAGAATTCTTTGTATATTTGTAACAGTCCTTTATCATTTATGTCTTTTGCAAATGTTTTCTCCCAGTCTGTGGAAAGCTGTCTTTTTATGGTTGGTTGGTTTACATCAGGAATCAGGTTCCAGACGAGGCCCAGATGTTCATATGGCTGTTTGTCTCAAGTATCTTTAATTTGTAACTGTCTCCTTTCGCTTCAGCATTCTCTTCTGAGCCTCTGGTGTGCTGTGGAGATTGGTCATTTGTCCTATTGTCTCACCTGCTGAGCTTGTCCAAGGCCCCAGTGCTTGAGCACCGCCCTGGGGTCACTGAGGGTCTGTAAACCAAGGTCAGGGGCTGGGCCATGCAAGAGGTTCCTTAAAGCAACATGGCCTCATTGTAGCATGATCCTTCATCAGGTCCTTCCAGAAGATAGAGAGCATGTTTATAAGATGTACCTGCTCTGGGGAAACGTTTGTCAGTGACAGGAGAGAGTCTACATGCTCTAGTTGTGAGCCAAGTGAGAGAACAGTACCCTAATTATTGAATCACCTGGACATAAAACTTATTTTTTATGAGTTGTGTTAAAAACCACTTATAGATGGCAGGAAGCAATGAAGTGTGTCACCATCATCCTCACTGTGAACGATGCCCACTATGTGCCATGCCCTATTCAAGGGTTCCTCATATGTCAGTTTATTGGCTCCTCACCCTGTGACAGAGGTGCCACTAGTCTCCCTATTATATAGTTGAGGAAACTGAGGCATAAGGAGACTAAGTAACTGTAAAACAAGTCAATACAATATTTCCTCTAAGCTCATGAAGACTTTGTGTAGAAAACTGGCAGCAACAAAAGGGCAGCTTCTTCAAATATGCATACTGGATGGCGAAGGACCAGTTCTAACCAAAGTTAGGAAGTATGAGAAATTCTTCAGTACCCTGAGATACTTGCATTCCTGATCCTTCTTCTCCAAAGCATCATCCCTGACTCCAGAATCTTTTCTGACATTTAAAGACATGGTATAATCTGATCTGTTATTTCTATGTGTTGGTCTTTGGGGATGGGAGTGATCAGTGTTCCCTGAGTGAGGAGGTGGGTAATTGACAGGGAAGAGAGACACAGGGGTTTGGGGAGCACCGCCTCAGAGGCACTTGTGCATTTATAGAAAGGTAATAGTTGTGACATAGGGTGTATTGTGTACTGGCTGCTACTAGTGAGGATGGAAAAGTGTCAGTAAGGGCTTAGGTGGCCTTGATCTACACAGTGGTGAGCCGGGGTGGTGAAGAGGATGGTATGGAACAGGCATGAGAAGTTGCTTCAGAGCAGATGTACTTGCTTCTACACCTGATTCCACTACTTGGTAATATGTGACACCTGGGATGTCATTTAATTGCTTCAAGCCACATTTTTTTTTTCATTTTTGTTTTTGTAGAATAATATCTGTTACTTCCTGAGTTGGTAGTGAGGATTAAGTTAGATAATATATATCAAACTTCTCAATCCATGGAAAATCCTACTATTTTATGGCTGTTGAAAGAAGAATCCCCGTGACTCTCCGGGTGTGTCTTCCTGCCTGAGGCAAATGCCAGATGTGTATTATAAAGTGCAAATTGATTTTCCTTCTAAAGAAAGAAAATGATTTCGAGGAAAATCTGGACATCATTTGCAATATGAGGTGGGTTAAAAGCAGGTGGAATGGGGTATGGTAAATGGCTTGCTATTATAGCACAGAGTATTTTGCAATTTACTGACATCATTGTGGAGATATTTTATCTTTTTTGGAACAAGTTATAAAAAAGTGTCTCATAGAAAAGCCAACACTCATGAAGTTGATTGTTTGCTAGGCACCATTCTTTATATACATTATCTAGTTCATTCTCATGACACATGGGGTAAGTACCATTTTTATCCTAAATAACTTCTGCCATCAGTGAGCTAAGTAAGCTTTTTACATTTTTAATTCATTTAACCACTATAATGACCACAGGAAGTACAGGCTTTAATTATCCCCACTTACTGGAAGGGTACAGAGGTTAGTGGACTGGCCAGTGTTGGGAGCTACTCTGTAGTTGAGCTGGGTTCCAAGGCAGGTGCTCTGCCTCTGGGGCCATACTTAAAGTCACCATATCTTTGGTGAAGTTCATGCAGAAGCAGTCTGGTCCAGTACTACAGTTACCTTTTTTAAATTTTTTTTAAGAATGTAAACATTATTCATGGCACTATAGGATAGCCACCATACAAAGTCAAACATGAGAATTCTTTTAGAATCGATTGTTAGGAAAAGCTAGCTTCCCCTAAGGAACTGGTATGCTTTTAATCTGATAATGACAACTGTGTCATTGGCCATGCCTCCTTTCTGTCTTGATTATCAAGACGTCTATGCTCGATTATAGCATCACCGGGGCCTTAGTGGTCAACATAATTCTTGCTTTACCAGATAATCTGGATTTTCAACCTTGACTTATGGTACATGTTATATTATCATGTTTATTCCTACAGCAAGAGAAAAGATATCAATACGTTTTGAAGGTCATATCAATGACACGGATGGAGAAATAGCAGATACGATTTTCATGTTTTTGGCTGTCAAAAGCTACAAGATGATCAATAGTTTAGATGTCTGAAGAAAGATCCAAAGAGTCTCAGAAGCTTGGAAGAATGGGCCAACACTAACTGCATAAGTTTGGTGAGCATGATTTAAAGTCATGAACACAAAGTTACCTGCCTGTCAGAGCACTGGAAAGTCTCTGCTCTGAGGGAGACTCTAGGGTAGGCAGAGTTGTCACAGGAACCAGTCAGGGACTCTTCCACAGGACAGCCCCCTGTCCAGCCTAATACCTTTCTCCAGCTCCCAGAAACACTACAATGAGTGGTGAGCCAGGTAGGAGTGGGTCAGAAGCCTTAGGTGAGTGGGGAGAGAAAAAGGATGGAGGACTCTTCATTCATTCCACACTTATTGACTGAGATGCCTGAGTCAGGAGCTGATAGAGGAGCAAACAGAAGGAGTGTCATGGCACTTCCATCTACATTAACAGTAACTCGGTAGAAGCCCAAAGTTAGTTGCCTAATTGATGAATTTGCTAACAAATGCTTATTGGACAACAAATGCTCAGAATCAGTCACTGGAGCTAACAAGGATAGTGGTAAGAGAGACCAGAGCCAAGGAAGGATGATGTGGGCTACTGAAGCCAGGGCCCAGGGCATGTGGGGGAGGCGCTTCCAGTGAGACTGGTTGGGAGGTGCCCAGCATACACTTAAGGGCACTGCCTGAATAAGGACAGTATTAATTTGCTACAAATTTAAATTTTGGGGGGTAAGTATGCTAAGGCTGTCCCAAATGCTATCACCAATATGCTATGCCAACCTAGTATGCAGAGAGGTCAACCTGGAGAGCCACATTTTAAGAAATATCAAAAACAAAGTATCACCCATTCAGGCAGGGCAGCCATATGAGGCCAAGGGCCACAGCATAGGAAACTGAAGGAAGAGTGGAGGTGAAGGTTTCAAAGACATGGACCCGAGAAAAGGACTACATGGACAGGTATGCACAACTACCTCTAGAAGCTTCCAGGAGTACATCTCAGACCAATGAGTAGAAGTTTCAGGGTGGGAATTTTGGCCTCGTGTCGGGAAAAACTTTATTTTTTATCCATTTCTTAAAATCACAATTCCTTCTAAATGACCAGGACTTCTTACTACTTGGGTGGATGCCTACCTATTGAAGGGAGGTATGTGGAGCTGACGGGTAATGTGTCAGAGGTTTGATGACGCATCCTGAGGTCCTTTTCAACCTGAGATTCCGTGGTGCCAGAAGAAGGCCCTGCTTAGGTGTGAATGAATTTGTGTCAGGTCTCTGCTGGGCTTGGCACTGGAAAACCTGTTCATCTCAATGGAACGGAACCACCCACGTGCTGTCAGACAGTGACTGGGGGTGGCCACCACCAATTACAACCTGCCATCTCTTCTGCCAGCTGTCATTCCATTGGTCAGGCCACCAGGGCAAGCCGCAGGGAGCTTCGGTGTACAGCTGAGCTTCCTCTTGGACCAAGGTCCCTCTCAATCTGGTACACAGCTTTTAGGAAGGAATTCTTTCTTCTCCCAAACTCCTTCTCCCACGCCCTCCCCTCTCTTCCTGCCTTCATCTCTTGTCTTATCTCTGTTCCTGAGGGTACAGTGCACAGTTGATATTTCTGACCATCATAGGGGGTGTTTCATCTTTTCATACCTCCACCTCTGTACTCACTGCAAGCTCCTTCCGGTACTTAGCGGAGTGGATTTTGATAATAGGTTTCCACATTGGGCTGGAGATGTTCCTCCCATCCCCACCCGCAGAGTGAGCTCCTTTTTCACCTTTGTAGGCTCTGTGCAAAACACAGATTCTGCGACATAAATAGGTGCTCAATGCATAATAGTAGAGGAAATGAGTGACCTACCTTTTCTGACACAGGAGAATGCTTGTCTATATTCTTATTTTTGGTAGCGAAGTTTCTGACAAAACGTATCCATGGAAACACTTCTCTAACAGAAGTATTACATGTGAGGCATAAAAGCGGCACCCTTTTATAAGTGCCACAGAAGACTAATAACTGTTAGTTTGCAATCACAGACTACAAAAGAAATGATTGCATGAATATCTGAGATTCCAGGTGTTAATTCAATAGCAAAAAAACGTGTGTCTCCTTGTCATTTGGTTTCTGATGGCTAGGAGCTGATGTATCCTTGATTTGAATACCCTAAAATCAGATTCAAGACCTTCTATAATTCCAGAGACTCAAAGGAATAGGTAATACCCCAGAGGTCATCCGGCACAGATTCCTGCCCTTAGGCAGAATAGGATAGAAAACTACTTGTCAACTCTCTATCCTTAAAAATCCTCTCTCAAGGAGAATAATAGATATGAAAACTCTTTCTACATTGAAATGCTTCTCCTAAGGGATAGCCCTTATGGTCCTGACGTTCTCCACTCTACATGAAGAAAAACTCTCCCCTGCTCTGAGCAACTGGACCATTTCCCATTGCTCTGTCCTCGGTTAAGCAAGAGAACGTTGGTCAGCATCGTCCACATAATGTCCCCTAGTACATAATATACTGAGTAAATCCACCCAAGTCTTCCTTTTCTTCAGATTTAATAAGTCCAGCTCCTCAAGTCTGTCCTCATAGACCAGTTTAACAACTCTTTAATCATCTTAATCATTTTTTTGTCACTCAGATGAATCATTTCCAATCCATCTATGTCCCATTTACATTTTTTTTTTGCCCCAAATTAAACACTAGGGTGATATGGAAGTGACCAGAGCGAAGAACAAGAGGATGGTTTGGCTGTTCCTGGATGTTATAATTCCATGACAACGTCACAGAAACAGTTGGCATCTTCCTTTTGGTGAGAATACCCCAGTGCTAGCTCAGCAACTGTTCCCTGGCAACTCTGCCTTCTGGATCTTTCTCAGCAGTGCTTGAGAAAAAGTCTTTAGTCCCAGTATGAACTGTTCACTTGTCCATTCAGAAAGAAAATGACCTGTTAGGATATTACAAAGAATGGCAGAGCCTCAAAAAGAGAGGTAGCCAACTTGAGGACCTCTGGGGACAGGCAGGGAGCCTGAGGGGTCCGGAGGGCAGCGGGCTGGGAAGGTGGCACACCCAACACCTACACTGCTTCAAGGAGGGGCTGCTGCTTCACCTTGAGAGGATTTGTGTTTTGTTTTTGTTTTTTGTTTTGTTTTTACATGAGAATGCCCATCTACTGTAGCAAGAGCTGCTGCTTCTTCTTTTTTAAGAGAAGCTATAAACCTATATTTTAAAGTTTAAATATTCCAATTAAAAGTGAAAATTAATTTTTTTAAAAAAGGAAGCCACTGTGCAGCCCCATCCCATAAGGTTCTCAAGGGCATGTCTGCAGGCTGGGTTTGGCCATAGGCTCTTGGATTCATTCCCCTGCTGGGATAAGAATCCTCTATCTTCCTTGTTTCTGTAATAAGTTTCTGAAGACTGATGCATCACCAAGAGACATAGTATTTAGACACAAATATTTTTATAAGAGTGTATCTTAAAAAGAAGATTTTAAAGGAAAGGAACTTAAGCTTTTCACTCTCTACTGATGGAATTCTAGGTGTGGTGGCCGCTAAAATGATAAAAAATCTGTAGAGATGAACCTCCTTTATGCTTTGTGATAAATCAACAATCCTGGCGTGTTGAGATATTACAGGGTATGGAGCCGTGTCTGAGATGTTCGATTTAAGTTGCTCTTTCAAGTTAATCAAATGTGAGACCAACACACCAAAGGCAAAGCTTATTGAAGAAATGTACCCATTTGTGTTTAGTATCCTAATTTTCAAACCCAGCAGGTTCCATTTATTTACAAAGGTTGGTCTAAGATAGAATTCTCGGTGTAGAAAAGCAATTTAACCAAAATGCTTTACCCTAATTACACAGCACAGCTATTTGCATAAGTAACCAGCCTGGGTCTTCAGAGACCCAGAGTCAATGCTATTAAAGCACAAGTTATGTTTTTGATAACTCTTAAGAAAATCATAGCGAGTTAAGAATTTACATTTTCTATTTCTCTAAATGATGGCAGGTGTAATGCTATGTCACTTGGGTAACAAGTCTCAGAGACATTTCTCCATGGGGAACTGGGTTGGAGCTTGACCATTTCTCTGTGGCCACTGTTTCAGGGAGGGTGTTGGCAGTGTCAGTGCCAAGTCTGGATAAAGGAGAGAGCTTTTTTGCACCAAAGAAGCCAGTCCAGACATGATTTTCCTCTACCAATAGGGAAAATGCTATTTTTAAAGAGGCCACTGATTTTTGTTTGCTGTAGAAAATGAAGCAATCGCTTAGGATAATGGACTCCAATGGTAACAAAGGATAGCTTATCTTAAAATTTCATAAGACATATTGATAAACAGTGACATTACTTACGAGGAAGGAAAATGAGTGTTCTCTGTAGAGTTTTTAAAAATCAGATGAGATGATCTCTTGAAGAGACTGGCCCATGAGGCTGGAATCACTTTGCTTTGAAGGAGTAGTTCAATTGGATGGACTGGAAGGATGATGTCAGTTTAAAAATAGAGGAGATGAAGACAAACTAGACTCCTTTTTTCTCCCTATGTATGTATAGTTCAGATGATTTACATTTAAGGTATCAAGGTGATACTTGGCATTTTTCAATGTTCCCTTCCAGTAGAACATAAGCTCCACAGACTCAGGATTGTTGATGCAAATTGGAGATGAGGTCTTTGTTTCTAGACTCCCAGGTAATTGGCAATGAAACTAAAGAAATTGAGCACTATGAAGGAGGAGCAGGAAACTGATGTATCTTTCATGGACTCCATAGCCATATCTGACATGCTTGCTATTCCTGGAAAGGCTTTCAGCCCATGACAATTGACGGGACACATTAGGAAGTACAGTCATACTGTCACCAATCTATTCAAGAATGCGAAGCCCTCATGACATGAGCAAGTAACAGTGCAGACCTGCCTAAGTGACTGGACAATTCTCTAAAGGAGTATGACTATATTGCAGCTTGCCTTGGCCAGAGGTCAGGCTGAAAAAGCCCAACCTGGGCAGCAAGTTGCCAGGTTACTGTGGGATGCAAATGGCAGATGGGTTGATCTTGGGAAAAAAAAGTCTGCCAACTGGCATGGAAAACATTAGTCTGGGAGAAGAATGTCTCACTTTGAGGAAGACAGCTCCTGCGGTTCCATTTATTACATCCCCAGAAAGCCAGGGCTTGCCATGCGAGTTCAGTGGTGCCCACATCCCCATTTTTCCCAACACACACATGCATGCACACACACACACACATCCTCATCTCTGCACACAAACTTGCCTGTCAAGGGCCAACATGCTGGAATAAAGTTGGAGCTTGATGGGAATAAAAAAACACATGTACTCAATTTACTCAAGGTCAGTCTAAAAATGGAAAGAGATCCATGAAGGATACTAAAACAGTATTAAGGGTGATTTAATCACTTTTATTAGTAACAGAATAAAAATACTCTAAGAGCCCTCTGAATGCTGCAAACATGATAAACTAGAACATTCCAAACCCAGAAAAATGGTTTAAAACAACTGGAAGAAAGTGACCAGTCATCAAAATTAACCTCCACAAAAGTCAAATTGAAGCAGAAATACCCTTTGTCCAGAAGGGAGGCTCTGAGGAACAGGAGCTCAGTGAGACTTACTAAAATAAAAAATAAAATGTATTGCTGATAAAATATCAGCAAATTCATGTCAAGAAAGAGAAGACTTGACAAGCCACGAGGAGGGCCACATAGTGGTAAGAACCACACATTTACTGTGCAGTTTCTCATGGTCATCATGATAGGCTTCCTTGGGTTCACCATCTTGAGTAGAATTTCAATAGTTATCACCCAAAGACATGGATTCCCTGGCAGACAGGAGCCACACCATCCACATGCCAGCTCCAGGCCCCATCCTAAGGTGCATGGTGCTCCTTCAACATTACAGGACTTGTTCCTGAGCAGGGCTCTGTCCTCTGTCCCCGATAGGACCCCTGTGAAGTCCATGGAGTCTCGTAAATTGCTTCAGCCACTCTTGGTTTATTTTGGCACAAATTAAGCAAACCTTTATTGTTTGGAAGGAGAGGCCTCTGTGAACTGAGATCTTCTCAAAAGCAGAAGCTTGTTCTCTGTAACCCTAGTATCTAGCACATTTTTTGGCACACTGGGATCTTGGGAACTGAGAACAAATGATTGATTGGAAGAGTGAATGAGTGAATAGATTAGCAAAGGAGGATCTTCCTTTCTCCCATTTCTACAAACTAGATGTATTTATTCAGCCAGGCAAGGACTCCTTGGGCTTGGGCATGCAAGTGCTGAATGCTGAATGTGGCCATATAATCCCAGGTGCCACTATAAATAGGCCCTGGACTGCATAATAGCGTCAGACTATGTGAGGTGAGGACTGAGTTTCTGAACAGGTCTCTGGGAGCAAAGTTTTATTAGGGGGTGAGAGGGGTTATGGGCATAATGGGTTAAGAGGGGAAGGTATGAAAACAGTAATACTGGGGTACATTAATTTGGGGATGAACTTGAGCAGGTCCAAATGCAAGGGACAAAGATGAGAATGATGGAGAAGAACCTATGTTCTAAAGATCTGCATCTCTGAATAGGTTGTCTGAACAGTGGTGATGGGAGAGAAGGAAACCAGAATGGGCAGGTACATCTCTGTGATGCTTAGAGCTGGCATGGGACCCTATCTTAAGGAGTGTGGGTCCGGGAGGAAGGTGCTCAGCTACTAGACTAGAGGAACTCTCTGTCCCTGAGGGAAAGGAGGCCAGGAAGGATCTGGTTACGAGAGAGTGGGTGGGGTGGGACGCAGACATCGGTGAGCAGACTGGACACCATAGTGGTCAAGTTTCTCAAAACTGCTATTGCTGCCAAGGCCACATCAGGCTCCCTTGCACCTGAGGACTAGAAGGACCTGAGGCCTCATGCAGGTGAGCTTTGAGGTGAGAGGTAAAGGTCTGCCAGGTAAAGATGGACTAGGGAAAACACGATCTACACAAGATGCACCAGAGCCATTCCACTCATGCCTACCCCCTCCCAAGAGCATTGAACAAACGTGCAATGTCTCCACGCCACTCTGTAAATTGTGTTGTTGAAACATTAATTGACCATGCTGATAAGTCCCAATTTTATTGTTATACTTTCATCCAACTTCATGTACTGAACATCTATCACATACACAGTACTGAGGAGACAAATGTGCACCCATCTTTTTTCCTTCTGTGTTTTATAGGGAAATACATTACAGTGTTATAGACTGTTGATAACAAAAGGAGCAAAAATGCCTATAATATCGCCATATTAACCCAATAATTTTCTCTATTCTGGATTTCTTTTTTAATCCATGTGCATACCTTTTAGTATAGTTATAAACTATATAGTCAGTAGAATTTTGTGGGGCTGCTTCTTTTATGGCTATATTGCCTTTAGGGATAATTCCTCCTCTTCATGTGTTTAGTTGTGGGATGTGAGAGGCCACCAGAGTCTGGATTTCAGCATTTAAAGGAGAATCATTTAAAACGAGGAGCAAATTGGGTTATTTCATTTGTGTTTCACAGGAAGCCATATCTCACTGGGCTGCCATAATAAGTAAAGGGAATTCTCTCTAGCACTGATTTGAGTATGGGATAAATATAGATGAAATTGGAAGATCACATTGCCATTTTGAGAATTTGGAGACTATAAATCTGATGGCACCTACTTATTCATCGGATAGCTTTCACCTTGACAGGACTTGAAGTTCTTCTAATGTAATTTTGCTCAATGAAAATCATCACTGCTTAAGTACCATCACCTGGTATAGCTAGATATTTAAGGAAAAGAAAAAAAAGGCTAATGGCTTTTCACACATGCACTGAAAAAAATTAATAACCTGATAATCTCTGGCAAAGGAGATAATTTTTTCTCTCTCTAAGACTGTGGAGTTCAACATTATGTGATTTATCTCAATGACCTGAAAGTACTGCATGTAATTATTAAAAATAACCATCAACTGAGCTTTTCAGAAGCTTCATTTAGATATTCCTAATGCAATGCCAAACTCATGCCACTTTACTCCACACAACCTGAGACCAGGTCATTACCAGCATTTCAAAGATGGGACTTTAAGGAAAAAAAGTGCAGAAACACGATTCTTGAAAAAGCTGTCATCTCAATGGACGCATTTATTATGAAAATTGAGTTGATGCTTCTAGAGAGTTATACTCATTTTACGTCTTGTTCTAAGAAGTCACATTTAATCCACAGGCTGAACAACTAATTTTTTTTCTCATTAATGAAAAACGTGTAATATTATGGAATTCATAGTAATTGTGTTGATTTCAATTGGAGTGGTGTGGAGCAGACAAGTTTCACAAGGGTCTGCCTTGGGAAAGTGCTACCAGAACAAGTAATTCTGTTGGCAACATGGGAGAACATTTAAATCACTGACTTGTGATTGCTCAGGGTAAGTCTATTTGTCTGGGGCAGAGTTCCATGCAATTGACTTATTTATTTAGTCCATTTGTTCTGACCAATCTTCATGGATCTGAGAGCAGCAAGTTGATCCAGAATCACTAAGTTTTGTTACTCATAGGTGATATCACCGTGGATCAGAACCACTGAATCTTTCCATCTCAAGGAATTCTGCTTTGGTAAGCACCCAGCCGCACAGTGATAAAGTGGAATCAGGAGTTGGGGTGGTAGTTACACATGCACACATGTGATCTGGTGACACAGAACTATACACACAAATGCCAACGAGATCAGTTTCAGGGTGTTGATACTGTACTGTAGTCATGAGAGATGTAACCACCAGGAGAAACTGGGTAAAACCTTACCTGGGACTTCTCTGTGTTATCTTTACAACCTCCTGCATATTTGTAATTATTTCAAAGTATGTTAAATCTAGAAGATTATTCTTTCCCAAAGAAGAATGAAACTGATAGAAGTTGGTAGCTCTGTGGCTTTGAGCCGGAAGGAGATTTGACTGTGCGAGTTGGGATCTCAGGAAACATAGTGAAAGCCACTGGCCTGGGGTGGATGTTGGGACAGTCACTGCCTCACTTACTGGCAGCTGAGCAACGGGGCAGGAGAGGGCCCTAGGGGAGTGTGAAGGTGAGACTGGCCTCTTCACACTCCTACTGCCCACTGAATGGAATGAGGTGTCCTGGGCCGGGTGTGCAGGAGGAGGGCCCAGAGACAGCTGGCATGTGGCCGCAAAGACTGGACACGGAGGCCCAGCACAGCTCCAGAGTGCCAGGCACTATTTCCTCTTGGGTGGGCAGGGTGCTCTGGGTGAGAGGGGAACCCAAGTTACACTCCCAGAGTCACAGCTGACCCTGCTTGGCCCCTCTACTTTCTGGAAAATAGCATTGCTCCTTCTCTGCCAGCACCACATCCTCACAACCACATGACCTGAACCTGGCTTCAGCTTAGCTAGCCTTCCTGGAAGCTGGGATGGCAGGCCCCATGCTGGTGCCCAGGTGGCCCTCCCTGTACCCACTGCAAGGTTGCCCAAGCCCCCACTGGAGTTCAGCTCCCTGCATGCAGGCACTGCCCCCTTGCTCTTCCAAGCATTCTCACCCATCTACAGCACCCTACAGTACCAGGTGCCTGGCTCAGCACAGGTACCCAGGAATGTTGCCTGAATCAAATCAGATGGAAAGCAGCTCTCAGAGCAGCCCGCCACGCAGCAGTAAGGCTGTAGGAGAGGGAGGCTGAGTACAAGAACATCTCTGTCCACACAAATGCCCAAGCACACACACTCTGACAATCACACTCGAGTCCAAATGCAAGTAAAGGGAAAACTCCTTCTCTGGACACCTGAGAGACACAAACATTTATGGTGTAAGCCACTGTCAGAATACAAGGACAACAGCCCCACACCGAATTTTTGTTTTGGGAGTGTAGGCTAATGGAGGCGCATGGCACTGGTAGTGGAGAAAGCAGAAGGGTTAAGACCCAGTGGATAGGGGGTTTGCCTCTCCAAGCTGCGAGGGGAGAGGGCTAGTGGGAGGAAGATGAGGGTACAGGCTGTGGCTCTGGGCAGCATCTGAAAAGAGGATGGGAATCCACATGGGGATGTGTTCTACCGGGGAAGGATGAAGCTCTGGCCTTGTTTGCTGAGACATGTGCTACCTGCTTGAAACTGGGCTTAGAAGTTCAAGTGACGCCTGGCTGCTGGTAGCTGGGCCTTCCTGCCCCTTCAGTTCACATCAGGCCTGATGTCGTGCAGGCCACGGGGATGCAGCTGCTTATACGCAACACACCCAGTGATGTACCTTGTGCTGTTCAAGGCTCACCCCCAAACCCTGCTCACCTTAAATATCTCTCCCAGCCTGATGGGGCCATCTCCCTTTCCCAACCAGAAGAACATATTATTAGGATGTCTCTGAATGATGAGAGATGGGTGTCTCTAGTAAAACACAGATACGCATGACTCAGAAGGAAGGGCACTGAATTTGTCCTCCAGACTTCGCTTATTGGTCTAAGTAACATTGATGGATTATCTGAACAGTAATGCATCTCCCTAGCAACTTTGGGACACCCAGAATGAAGGGATGTGCTAACAGACTGAGTGGGTTTAGTATGATCAGACCCAGGTGGGGTGACCCCAGGTAGACCCAGGAGGGCTGCAGATCAGGAACCACAGGTGAGGAGGTACTTGAGAGAGCATCATCACAGGGAATGGATTTAGAAAGGTATGTGCAAATCTTTCATCTTTTTCCTTTGCAATTTTACAGAAGGTGAGCTGCCATGGTATACTCAAAAAGATTCCACATCAGACACAGTGGATGATCTCGTTCTTCTAGTACCTTGGAGAATCTAGAGCAAATAGAATGGTAGCCTTCAGAGAGATTTCAGTCTTAGTCTCCCGCCTTCACCCAGGACTGGAAGAAGGATGCAGTGTCCATCCACTGAAACCACCTTGAAGAGAATGGGGTTTGGTACCAACTGGAGGGGATTTAGTAAAGGGAAAACTCACCTAAATTGATTTTAGTTTCTTTCTAAGGTGGAGGGGCAGGCAAGGTCAAAAGGCAAAAGTGGATGCAAGTGGCATAGAAGGGAAGGAGCAGTGAGGTAAAAGCTTTGCCAAATAAGAATCTCACCAGGAGAGACTGGCCATGACTCATGTGCTGTTGCTATAGGTAGGTAGGTAAATACACGGTTTACAGGCCATATTTAGGTAACTCCAATGACAAATTTTTAATGATGGGTTGAAACCCTTATGAACTTTCTTCACTTTCTTGGTTTTTCTTTCTAGGCAAGTTAAAAGATAATCAATTCTTTATTCTAACATATTCTACGAGGAGAAAAAAAAAATTGGCCATACCTAAAGGTTAGTAATTAGCTAAATATCAACAGAGAAGATTATGGCTAAAGGTATCCTACAGTTTTTGGTTCTGGGTTTCATTTAATTGGTAACTTGGAAAGCACCTTTGAAAGTAGGCCCATGAATTTACAGATGGCTCTTCAAAATAACTTGATTACTGGAAAAAGAAGAATCTAAAGTTTAATGTAAGTCTAACTTATGAGAAAATTGGTCTCCACCAAAATACAAATGTAGTGAAGACATTTTACATAAAGACTACATAAATTCTTCATAGTCATCTCTGTATTGCTAACACAAAGCCTAGTATCAATGGTTGGTCAGATAGCCTAGTATCTGACACAGGGTCTGTACTTATAAATGCTTGTCAAAATTGACTGCAAGGTATAGTCAGATACAGAAAAGATGATTGGGCATTATTACCAATCAAGTAGTTTTTACTGGTTTCTTCCACTATGTGTGCAATCGTTCATTAAACCTTGGGCCAAAATGAGTTAGTTCTCTGTAGGGTCTCAAAGTATTGAGAATCATGAGCACTGATGCTTACAAGACAGTGCTAGAAGTGGGGGTGAGTCTTGGTTGGGTTGATGAAGCAGGAGGCTTCTGGTTCTAGACAGAATGATGAGTAAGAGAATGATAAACAGTGGCTCCATATGAGCAATTTATTATTCAATTGCCTAAAGACATTCATTTTGTACCATAGAATAATGTACTTTCTATTTCAAAGAATTTGTTACCGATCCATCTTTAAGGTCTGACAAATTTTTTAGTGAAGCCCCATAAAAATCATCCAGAAATTCAACTGCACAAAAGAGTGGATTAAAGACACAGTAGTTGTCCTGGGGAAGTTCTCTTTCTTCTTGAATATTAAACGTGCCATTTTTATATATGGACAAAACCCTAAATAACCTACCTTCAGAGACACAGACATTACTTCTTACTGTGTGCCTAGTACAACATCACTGCCATATTTTAAGGAATGCTGGATTCTCCATGAATGTTAAGACTGCGGTGCTTTCTCATACACATTTGTGACATGCACGCTCTGATGGCAGGCAGCAGGAGCTCATGCAACCATGGCCCATTTGGGAGGTCTTTTCTATCTCTGGATTACCAGGCCTCTCAGTCCAGTTACTGGGGCCATAAAGATCCTTCCTATCAGAGCCAATGTGAGCATTCCTTGCTCATCAGACACTTCAAGACAAGTCTCCAACACAGTGAACATGGACTTGGTGTCTGGTCATTGCTTTTGATGTATGGTTGAGAATTAGTCATTGAACATGCATTTCAGCAGAACCACCATGCAAACGGGCATCTTGGAGTGCTTCATTCAAGAAAATCACTACATTCAAGAAAATCACTTTATTGGGCTTGGGTAATGAGGCAGGAGGGATGTGGGGGGCATGTTTTGATATGGTGCATGTACGTTAGTTCTCCTTGGGGAGGTACTTTTGAAAAAAAAAACGAGTTGAGTTTAAGTGTGATATTTAACTGAATGTCTCCAAATTGTGCTGCCTCCCCAGGGCATTAAAAAAAGACATTAATAATGTGTTTGTTCTTGTCAGAATGTCCATCAGGAAGCCTGAGCTGTGTGGAGGGCTGACTCTCCACAAGACAGCAATGCCAGGCCTGTGGGGACGAAAAGGAAAGGGCTGAAGATGGATATGTGCTGCCTTGTTGGCAAGTGGTGAGGACAAGTGAGGCGATGGATCAGTAAGATTTTCCATTAAATCAAGAAAAACACAACTTGCCCCTAACATCACCTCTGATGGCTTCTTAGACCAGCTGCTTCCCTGACGCCCTACTGAGGAACAAATTGCTTTCCTAGCAGGACATTTGGACACTCCTGCATTAATAGATATGGATCCCAGCATGCCGAGCCAAGCGAGAAGGCAATTTAATATGAGCAACACTGTCATCCCAATTTAGGACAACAGCTAGGATGCCCTCCAGGGCACCGCAACAGCTTCTGGAAGTACACCACGTAAGATATTCTCACTGTCTTAAGGCTATAGAAAGCTGGTATTTCCTGTAAACAGTCAGACCAGGGATAATGGGAAATGTAAGGCAAAGATGACAGCAGCAGGGCACTCTCTGTGAACATCGGTCCCAATTCAGGTGGCTGTCACTTCCGCAGGGAATGGAGACCGAGTACAGAATACCTTGTATGCACCCCAATCTCATCACATGAACACAGGCAAAAGGCCCGGTGACACCAAATCAATAAAGGAGCGGGTGACACTAGATGGCAGATGGCATATAGTCAGGTCCGACGGCATTTCAAAGTGGCAGAGGTAACCCCATGTTCTCATTGGGCTATTTATCTATCCTCGATGCGGTGCAGACAAAATCAAATGGAAGCGTCTTGTAATGCATCTTGTAACTCCAGGCTGTGTGTAAGAGAAGATGTTTTGCAGTTGTTTTTTTTTTTAATACTCTAAACATGTTATGTATTGGTACATACTTTAATAATGGTTTCTATTTTATTTTCACTGCAATAAGGACATGGCTGGATCCAGTGTATATATTATGCCAAGATTACATTTGTGACAAGAATTATCATAATAAATTAGCTGCATGTACAACTTTCAGAATCTGGAGATACTGAGTTTTTACGATCTTCTAGCGATATCCATCGATAACGCCAGTGTCTGCTGAGTCAATGTCATTTGTTATTAATCAGATTAAGGAGGATTCGCATACAAATTCAGAAGAAAATCTATGCACACGTTACAAAAATACAAATTTACCTCCTTCTAGATGGAACATCTTGATAGAGACACAGCAGATCCGTATTTGAGCTCCCTCTCGGAAAACGAGAGTCACATCAATTGCAACGCTTTCCACAGTGTCGTTTTGTATTAGCCACATCACAAAGCAACGCATCTGGTCATTACTGTGAATGCTCTGCCCTAGAACTAGCTGTGTGACAGGTCACAGGTCATCATTATTATGTTTGCGTGTCCCCACTGCTAACATCGATGGTATAGTGGAGACAGTCTCTCCATTTCACACAGCTTCCATGAGACAATATTGTCTTAAAATAATTTCATAGGGGTTTCTCTTATCATTGGTGCTGTTCCCTTCCTTCTCCTTTCCTGCAAATCTTCATATACCTGTAAACACTAATCCTCTCCAAAACCCAGTCTGAGAAAAATCCCCAAATATGGGTAAAACCTCTGATTGAACGGGAGCCTCAGAAGGCTTAGGAAGCAGCATTTCTATCTCCTGGGTTATCTGGGGAAAAAACTTGAGCATAATTCAGGCTGTGGATTTTTAAAAATGACTCCTTTTGAGGAAGTTCTCATTTTTCTTTATAATTAAAGATTTTTAAACATAGAAAACCCTTCACTTGTTTCCATTACTGCCCATCTAGTGAAAAGGTAAGAAAACAATAACCTGGCTTTCCTTGCATAGCTCTGTCACAGCACTTAAAAAGCATGTTGGAATCTGGTAGACTGGAGCCCCAAGGGTAGGGAGGGAGGTCTAGTCCCCTGGTGCCACCACCTACTGAATTGTCTAGCCCACAATAGAGGCTCCATTCATACTGGATAGAAGTGATCTGAACTAAATGCTCCCAAAGAGAAAAAAAAAAATCATTTTGTGTGCTGATAGAACCAGAATTAGGTTAAATTTAAAGTTTTGAGTTCCAGAAGGATTGTGGTCCTTAGAACTGAATTCCCTTAAAATAACAGCAATTTCACCTCTTTTGCCTAGGGTAGCAGAACCAACTCCTTGAAGGTGAAGAAATACTTCTTTAAGGGAACTTAAAGATGAAAAGTCCTAAAAATTATACTTTCACCTATTACCAATGCACAAAATGAGAAGAGTTTTTTCTTGGAGTGAAATGTTCACCTGCTTTCCTTTAGATTGGGATGCATGGACAGGACAGATCCTATTAGAGAGTGGAGTTGGCTGTTGTCTCTGTATTCATTTGATGTACAGGATCATAGGAGGCTTGATGTGAAGCCTGTTTTTTTTTCTTTTTTTACACATTTCCAAACATCAATTACATTTATTTTAGCTTGTTTTTACCTCTTCCTCCAAAGCAAATAATATTCAATCCTTGAATATGAAAACAAAACTTTAGAGTCATAATAACATTTATTGATTGCCTGTAGTATGTGTGCATATGTGTAGGGTTTTGCGTGAGACAGAGAGAGGGCATAGGGATGTGTCATATGAGGTCATCCTTTGCAAGACAAGAGAGGAAGTCTTGCATATAAAATTCACTGTGCAGAGCTGCAAGGCTGAACAAGTTTAGGACCTGTCCTTTTTCTGTCTGAGGATGAAAGTCCCCCTCTTCCAGGCTCTGTGGGCATCCTTCCTGTTGCCTGGCCTGCCAACAAGTAGGCTACTCCAAGCCCTTCCCCAGTACACCTGTTCTCTGCTCTCTAATGACCAGCCTGCAAGGGTCAATAAGTCAGGGGGTTGGGAGCATAAGATCAGTTCTGACCCATGGCTCACTTTTCCATAGCCAGTCCTAGGGGGAGAAGTCAATAATCCTCCAATCCCACTATTTTTTTTTCCTTTTCCTCAAAGGACTTATGAGAAAGAAATCAGGTTAAAATTTATGAGAAGGGAGGCTTGGTCTGTTCAGTGCAGGCAGAGGAGAGAGAGAAGTAAGACTCTCCTCTTGGCCTTGTGACGATGAGCCCAAGGAACAGCAGGGCATTTTTAGCTCATCTTTCAGGAGTCATTTCCTGGATCAAATTTCCATTCAGCAAAGTAATCCCCTGGAAATGTCCTCTTCTATAGGAGATGGAGAATGAAAGGGAGAGCAAAATGATTTGTTAAAGATGACTGTCACCCGGGAGAATTAGAAATACGCTATGTTCGATAACCTTGATACCTTTAGGTCTGGACCCGCCAAGTTTGTCCTTGTCTGGTACAGATGACCTTGCCAGTCAGCAAACTGGGTGGAAGCAAGGAGTCAAGTCTTAGGATTTCCCCAGAGCCCATCCCCCTATTACTCATCAAGGCTTACATGGTCCCAGGCAGTGTACCAAGGGCTATCCTTATAATCTTTGGGACTTGCAATCACCCCATTATGCTGGCATGATCTTCATTATTATTATTAATTATTACCCTTCCTGTTTTACAGATGAGCTCAAATGGGTGATGTGACTTGCCCATGTACTCATAGATAGAAAATGATGGAGTTGTTAAATAAAGTTGATTATTATTATTTTTTTTCCTCACACACAATGCCACCAAACCTAGAGATTCAGTGTAACTAGCAACCGTTTCAGTATACACTGTCTGAAGATTTCGTCGCTGAGAAGCTAATTCTTTATCAGATTTATAGGTTGGAAACTTGATTTATTTTCAGGGAAGCTCATTCTAAAAAGGATTTGAGATGGTCAAATTACCTACAGTTATAAAAGTCAACAGAAAATGAAATCAGGATAATGGAAAAATCAATCAGAATAGTGAAATAGAGCCATATTTAGAGTTTGCACCCAGAAATCCTACCCTGTTACGATTTGTCTCTGAGAATTCCAGATTCAAGCAAACAAGAATATGGTAAATTACAATATTTGTATTATTCATCAGACAAAACTATTCTTTCAGTAATCTTTTAATACTTACTAGGTGCCTGGCTCTAGCATGGGTGCTAGAAGATAAGCCCACCATACACTAAATATCACCAGAGAGTATTTCTTCCAAGGACCAACCTGGATCATCCTTATTTTGTCTCCAAGATGAGGTACAATCATGTGGCCATAACCACACCAGGGACTCAAGGGCAGAGCTTATCTCTGTATTGAGGTTTGAAAGAAATTTCTACTCAGATTCTCAAAAGGCAGCATAAATTCACAGTAAGATTCTGAGTGCCTCTGGGTAGATTAACTGCAGGAGAAGTACCATTCTCCATCCTTCCATATATCCATATCTTCACCAATTCTAGGTTCCCTTCTTTCCACACTCCTTAGGCTAGACTGGCCTTGTGATTTGTTTTGGCCAATAGGATGGGGTGAGAGTGACAATGTGCAGTCCTAGTCCTGAGCCTGGCCTCAAGAGGCCTTGCACACCTCTGCTCTCTCATGGACCCCTGCTTCTGGCCATGGGAACAAGGTAGCCTGGCCAGCTGGAGGTTTAGCAATCACAAGTAGCAGATGGAAGGCAGCTCACTTGCCCCAGGCAGGTCCCTCCACCAACCTGCCAAGTACTGCAGACACTGAGTAAGCCCAGCCAAGATCAGCAGACTGGTTGAGATTAGCAAAAATGCCCATTTGAACCATGGATTTAGAAGTAAAAATACACATGTAGTGTATGCCACTGAGATTTTGTGGCTGCTTGTTACAAAGAATTATTGTGACAACAGATAGTGGCTATAGCCTTTTGGGGTATAACACCAACGCAAGGTTTACTTACATTTGTCCAGGGGGGAGGAGAGCAACTAGGGAGCATGAGGAGCAGCTTCCTGTGTAGTTTGATTCAGAGTTAAATAATAGAAAACCTTCAGGGATGGGTATTCTTTATGTCATTCTTTATAATATCATGGGAGGCATAATATCAGCCCCTCAAAAGGCATCTGTGCCCTAATCCCTGGAACCTGAGAGTATCTCACCTTTCATGGTAAGTGACCTTTGCTGATCCATTTAGGGTTAAGTGATGGGGGGACTGTTCTAGATTATTGGGTGTATCTAGTTTAATTATCAAATCCTTAAAACCAGAAAACTCTCCCTGCCTGTAGTCTATAGAAGGTATGACTACAGAAGAAAGGTGAGGGAGAGGCAGCATTACTGGTTTGGAACAGGGAGGGAGCAGCCATTGCCCAGGGAAAATGGGTATCTCTAAAAGCTGGAAGCAGCAAGGAAACAGATCCTCCCGTTTGCAGAGCCTCCAGATCGGAAGGCAGCCCTGCTGATGTCTTGATTTTAGTTCGCAGAGACTGGTATCAGAATTCTGACCTCAAGGACTAGAAAATAATAAATTTATATTGTTCTGAGTCACCAAGTTTGTGACAATGTATTATAGCAGCATTAGAAAGCTAATACAAATTTTATTTTTGACAATCTTACTTTTGACTTTTAAAGTGGACACAAAAATCTAAGATCGTATTCTCTGGTAAAAACTTGTCTTCATAATATGTTATGTAGCTAATTAAGGACAGGTACATTTATCACCAACTCTTGAACAGTGGATGGTGGTGATTTAGTGCAAACACTAAGATGTTTGCAGATCAGATGTAAATCAAAACCGAAAGTATCTTGATTCAGTGATGACAAATACCACCGGTTGGAACTCCCTACTTAGAGTGCTCTGTGTGGCCTGGTCAGAAAATGTCAGACCCAAATCGGATGAAAACTCAAGGTTGTTGAACAAGTGGAAAATGGGGCAATGGAATGTCTTTCTCTATGTGACAAATGGATTTATAAAAAAGTCGACTGTTATCATTTTGGGTAGAACAGGAAGCTTTGGTAGAACAGGAAGCTTTGGTAGAACAGGAAGCGTCTCCCTAAGTATCTGATATAATTTGAACTTTATTTAGTTCAAATATATCAGTTTATTTATTTATATTATTATTAGTTTTTTGTTGTTGTCACTGTGTATTGCTTCAATCATGCCTTGGTGAAATGTGAGTCATTACACAAATATAAATGACTATTACTTGTTTTGGTTGCTGCAGGTGTTGGTAATGTAATTATTTTTGTTGAATTTGGTCCTCAGTGTGGTTGGATTTAGGCCCATTTTTTTTTTCCCTTGCTAGAATACCTCTCCAATTTTATGTTGGAGGTTGGTAAGCAAACTGGATTCCTAAGATCTTCAAAAGCTTCCTTTCAAGGCTGATTTTCTGAAGCATTCTGTATCTCTTTTGGATAGTATGGGACTTTTTTTTTTTTTTTTTTTTTTACTTTATTGCTTTTATAAACTCACCGTGAATCTCGTGCAATGTAAACCACAGCAAGCACTGGATTTGTATGAGAACTGGCGAGATAGTGTGTGCTGGTGTGTTCAGGAACCTAAAAGGTTCCTGCTTGACAATGGAGGCCTTGCAACAAACAGTCCTAAACAGACAATAAAATCGGAGATGGCACCATGAGGTAAAATAAATAGGAAAACTGCATTCCTCAAAGACTTCTTAAATGAATTCCAGCCCCATGAACCTTACTAATTGTTCTCATTCTTTACAACTCTGTATATTCTTTGTCTTACAGTCACTGCAATTTAAATTACCTGAATGCATCTCAGCAAGATTAAACAGAGATATAATAAAGATAAAATAAAGAATTCTTAGTGAATGGATGCTTTAGAAAGGGAACAATGTGAAAATACTATAGTAATATTGTCCCAACTAGACAATGAATTTGAGAGATGCTTTATTATAAAACTAGATGAGGGAAATGATCAGAAAGCAAACACAGGAAAAGCTTAGACTATCAGGAGGCATGCAAGGTGTGACTCCCAAGCTCTAAATATTAAAATATGGGCAGAGACAAGGGCATCTACCTGGACTTGGTATATTTAAATATCTGGAATCTTGGATGGCTATGATATTTAATTACACTCTTGCATTTAATGAATTGCACCAGGAAAGGTTCTGTGTTAACCTGGAAATAACCTGTTCTAATTGTAAATGCTGAACACGCTTTGTGTGTTATTTTGCTATAGAATAGCTTATAGATAAAATTAATAAAATAATTATTTAAAATTATTGGCAAGTAGTATGATATTCTAAATGATGTTACTAATATACATCCAAATTTGTATACAAATTTTTAATCTAATTATGCTTAAAACCCAAAAACATAACACATACAATATGGAAGGCTAACTGAAAGGTAGATTTATGTCGTCTATCATCCAAAGCTGTCTCTGTAGACTCCCTGGCATTGTGTATGTTCTAAAGACCCCTGCTCGAATATAATGGTGATCACACACAGAGTAGGTGCTAGAAAAGCCCACATGCCACTCTCTTGAAAAAATTTAGTCTTGTAAACGATACCATCCTGGTCAATTTTGAGGTAGAAAGTTACTAAACACAGAGCTAGAAAGAAATATGCATAATTAGCTCTTATGAACAGGTACCGCCAGCCTCTAACTCCAGTAGACCACCACACAAACACACACACACACACACACACACGCACGCATGCACACACCCAGAGACTCGTTCAATGTATTTCAGTTGCTTATAGTACTGTACTTGGTTTAGATGATGGCATCTAACTCACTTTGCAAAGTACGTAGGCTACAAGAATGGACACAAATTCTCTTAACTACAGATAAACTCAATCATGAAAACTAGTAAGTCATCATTCCTCTTGCCATGTTCTTCTCCTTTTCCCTGTCACCTTTCCTTTTTTTTTTTTTTTGTCCTGTTCCAGTCATCCTTTCTTTTTTATCTTCTGTTAACCATTAGAAACTCTCTAATATCCTTAAATAAAACATACATGTAGTAGTAATTGCCACTTGGTAGGGCATGAGGGGTGGGCTCTGATGTAATTCTACATTATTCAACATTAATTCACATTCAACATTAATTAATTAAGCACCAAGCATGAGTTTTGAGCCAGGCCCTCCATGTACAGTGGTATAATTTGTGCATTGACAAAGGTTTAGGCCAGATGAGCTTGGAAACTGAGGACTTTGGCAATGGTCTTTCTTGACCTTTTAACCTGAAGGAGGCTCTGCCCACATGGGGAAGAGGTGTCTTTTAATTTATAGCAAGAGGGTGTCTGGGGGCCAGTTCTGTGACCTCTGTCTGCCTGAGGGAGTGGGGTGTGGGTGGGCACCTTTTAAAATCTCCCTGGGCAGGCTAAGATGACACAGACTTTAGAGTGCACTGTGTTACCTTTCCTGGAGCTCCTCATTATTCCCGTGATGAGAGTTTAACCTTGTATTTATACCCCAAAAGTCCCAGCAGATCAAGCTCCCAATCTTTTTTATGAGCCTGGCCTCTAGGGAGCCAGATTTTCTTTTCCGACTGTACCACTGAACCAACTGGCTGAAGAACCCTTGTGTGAGATTGGAAAGCACTTTATAGAAAGCCATTTCTCCAGGTAAGCTTAGGTTCCAGAATGGCCCCACACATTACTGCCCCTTTAACATAATACCGCTTTTTAACATTTCTTTTCTCTTATTTAGTCCCTAAAGATTTAGAATTAACTTGAATAAATTCTACTAATCTGAGACAGTGTTTTCAAAATCTTTTTATCCCTCCAAGTACTTCACACATACTAAAGGCTTAACACACATTTGTGGAATAGAAGAATTTACACAGACATATGCATAAAATACATATTAAGTATTAAAGTAATCCTTAGCATCAAGATTTTTCATTTATGACTTTACTCATCGAAGTATTTAATTTTAAGACAGGATTTTATTCTAATTGATATTTCCTGGTTTCTCCTTTTTGTTTATTCAAAAATACTAGCAGACTTACTAGTAGGAAGTACAAGTATCTCCTGAAGTGTAAAGAAACAGTTTTCTGGGGCTGTCATGAACACATAGCTGTGGAAATGTAATGTGGCCTCTTGTCCCCTCCAAGAACTATCACTCTCCCATTCCATTTAAGAAAGGTGGATTCCTGGGTCACTCTGGAAAACAGTGCAGAGATTCCACAAAAAGTTAAAAATCGAGCTACCCTAATGACCCAACAGTTGCACTACTAGATTTTTGCCCAAAGGATACAAAAATATTGATTGGAAGGAATACGTGCACCCTGATGTTCATAGCAGCATTATTTACAATAGCCAAATTATGGGAAGGGCCCAAGTGTCCATCAACTGAGGAATGGATTAAGAAGATGTGCTATTGATACACAATGGAATACTATTCAGCCATATAAAGAATGAAATCTTGCCACTTGCAACGACATGGATGGAGCTAGAGAGTATTATGCTAAGCAAAATCAGAGAAAGAGAAATACCATATGATTTCACTCATATTTGGAATTTAAGAAACAAAACAGATGAACATGGGGGGAGAGAGAAGTAACAGACTCTTCAGTACAGAGAATGAACTGAGGGTTACTGGAGGCGAGGGGGGGGTGGAGGGATGGGTTAGATGGGTGACGAGGATGAAGGAGGGCACTTGTTTTGATGAGCACTGGGTGTTGTACATCAGTGATGTATCAATCATTAAGTTCTACACCAAAACTAATATTACATTATATGTTAACTAACTAGAATGTAAATAAAAACTTGAAAGGGAAAAGAAAGAAAGAAAGATGGACTCCTTAACCCTTTAAAGTGAGTATTCTTAAAGCCTTCAATAGTATTCTTGAGCATCCAGGCACTGATGGGAAATAAGATGGGAACTCCCAGTGTTCCACTGAGGAGAGATTCTGGAGACTGGGTTGTGAGGTTTCTCTCCTCAGAGGCCCCCAGTGGATTTTGGGCGGCATACATATAGTTGGTCCCACCAACACATATTGGTGTCTTTATATCTGGGAGTCTTCAAGAACATCTTGATACAAAAAGTTGCTATAAGATACATGAGTTGTAGATTCTAGTAAGAAAGGTTTGAGGTTAGATCCTGAGTAACTTCTTGTTGGTAAAGGTAATTAAATGTTGCTTCAGAAGATGATTTAATTATCTCCTAAGTAAAGGAGAGTCTTTGGGCGCCTGGGTGGCTCAGTTGTTGAGCATCTGCCTGTGGCTCAGGTCGTGATCCTGGGGTCCTGGGATTGAGTCCTGCATCAGACTCCCTGCAGGGAGCCTGCTTGTCCCTCTGCCTATGTCTCTGCCTCTCTCTCTCTCTCTCTCTGTGTCACTCATGAAAAAAAATGCCAGATTTCAAGTTGTACTACAAAGCTGTGGTCATCAAGACAGTGTGGTACTGGCATAAAAACAGACACAGAGATCAATGGAACAGAATAGAGAACCCAGAAATGGGCCCTCAACTCTATGGTCAACTAATATTTGACAAAGCAGGAAAGACTATCCAGTGGAAAAAGGAAGTCTCTTCAATAAATGGTGCTGGGAAAATTGGACATCCACATGCAGAAGAATGAAACTAGACCATTCTCTTACACCAGACACAAAGATAAACTCAAAATGGATGAAAGATCTAAATGTGAGACAAGAATCCGTCCAAGTCCTAGAGGAGAACACAGGCAACACCCTTTTTGAACTTTGCCACAGCAACTTCTTGCCAGATACATCCACGAAGGCAAGGGAAACAAAAGCAAAAATGAATTGTTGGGACTTGATCAAGATAAAAAGCTTCTGCAGAGCAAAAGAAACAGTCAACAAAACTAAAAGACAACCTACAGAATGGGAGAAGATATTTGCAAATGACCTATCAGATAAAGGGCTAGTATCCAAGATCTATAAAGAACTTATTAAACTCAACAGCAAAAAACAAACAATCCAATCATGAAATGGACAAAAGACATGAACAGAAATCTCACAGAGGAAGACATACACATGGCCAACAAGAACATTAGAAAATGCTCTGCATCACTTGCCATCAGGGAAATACAAATCAAAACCACAATGAGATACCACCTCACACATGTGAGAATGGGGAAAATTAACAAGGCAGGAAACCACAAATGTTGGAGAGGATGCGGAGAAAAGGGAACTCTCTTACACTGTTGGTGGGAATGTGTACTGGTGCACTCTGGAAAACTGTGTGGAGGTTCCTCAAAGAGTTAAAAATAGATCTGCCCTATGACCCTGCAATTGCACTGCTGGGGATTTACCCCAAAGATACAGATGCAGTGAAATGCCGGGACACCTGCACCCCGATGTTTCTAGCAGCAATGTCCACAATAGCCAAACTGTGGAAGGAGCCTCGGTGTCCATCGAAAGATGAATGGATAAAGAAGATGTGGTCTATGTATACAATGGAATATTACTCAGCCATTAGAAATGACGAATACCCACCATTTGCTTCAACATGGATGGACCTGGAGGGTATTATGCTGAGTGAAGTCAAATTGGAGAAGGACAAACGTTATATGGTTTCATTCATTTGGGGAATATAAAAAATAGTGAAAGGGATTAAAGGGGAAAGGAGAGAAAATGAGCGGGAAATATAAGAGACGGTGCCACAAAATGAGAGACTCCTAACTCTGGGAAACGAACAAGAGGTGGTGGAAGGGGAGATGGGCGGGGAGATGGGGTGACTGGGTGATGGGCATTGAGGGGGGCACTTGACAGGATGAGCACTGGGGATGAGCGTATATAGTATATGCCAACGTATGCTATATGTTGGCAAATCGAACTCCAATAAAAAATATACAAAAAAATTGAAAAAATAAAATCTAAAAAAAAAAAGTGAGTCTTTGTCTTGAATGATTAGGTAAAGTTTATGTGAGGGTGGACAATGATTCTTGGAAATTAGACCAAAATTGAGGAAAAACAAAAGCCAAATAAATAAAGCCTTCCTTAAAACCTTTATTCTGCGTGCTAAGGGAGAATGAAGTAATTGCTTGGCATACAGTTTTACCTTAGAAGGCAAAAACCTTGTTTCACTTTATTTGAATTAGTGTTTCTAGGTTATCAAGAATTATCTTGTTTCAATAATCTTAATTTAGGAGTCTGTTATTTAAAACAGCTGTTGTGCAGCAGTGTGGCACACAAGCCACAACCGTCAGTTTCATTTTGGGTCCCTCCTCAAGTCAAGTACATCTTCCTGTTCAAGTACAATGCATTTAGGAAAGGGTCTCACTATCCAACATCTGACTTGAGTGAGAGTTGGTGATGGATGCCTGAGGAATGTAAAGATAATGGAGTGGTGCCCCAAGGCTGTTATTGAAACCCTTCAGAGGCCTAACCTGGTAGCACAAATGGGTCACCTTGCCGTCCTGAGCAAGTCATCTGCTTTAGTGACAACAGAGCAGGCAAGGAAACTCAGAAGCTCAGGTGTGGAAGAGACCTTTCTGCAGGAGCAAACAGGTACCGGGGAGATTCAATAACTTACCCATCACCTCACAGCCCTGGGACAGAGACAAGGCTGGTCTCTCTTTAAATTCATACCATTTTAGTTTTGAGTGATAAGACATCTAAGCCTCCATATTTAAGCTAAATATGATCTACTTATTTATACAATGGGGCAATTCGACTTAAGTGAGGTTACTTTGAAAAGGTCTGTTCTGTATCTAAGTCATCTTCTCCAAAGGAAGGCATAAATAATATTTTCCAAATCAAGACACATTTATAAAAATTATTATCTCTAGCTAGAACTCTGCAAGAGTTAAATATCCTTTAATATATTTCTCACATGTGGGAAGTGGTGATTTAATTGCTAACATTTTGATAATGAAGGGAAAGATCATTTGATAATAATTAATGCCAATCCTCCCAGGACCATTTCCATTTACATGGTGTGTAAACAAAATAATGGAGGAACATTAACCTGTTTCTTAGAGCACCGAAAGCTTATTAGATATAAGAACCAAAGAGCAGCAAAGAGCATTTTATGTAAGAAGTAGTTTTTAAAAACTTTCTCCATTTCGCACACATATTTTTTTCTTTTAAAGATTTATTTATTTGAGAGAGAGTGAGCATGAGAGAGAGAGCACTGGGAGAGATCACTACTGAAGCCGAAGGCAGACTAACCACCCAGACACCCCTATTTCACGCACATTTCTTATTCAGTTTTGAATAAGTGCATGAGTTTCTTGCCATCCCTCAAATTACCACTCGAGATGTCCTCCCCAGAGGTGCTCTTGGACAGCAGGGGAAAGAGTACGCATGCTCTGACTTGTCTTGAAGTCAAAGGCCAGAATCGAGGTGCTAATTTAGAAATTTTCTGAAGATGCATATTCTTGGTTCAGTGTAAAAGTGTGATTCTTCACCCAGACCTACCCCAAACCGTCCAGAGAAATGTATCATCCTTACCCTGTGACTGCATATCAAATTCTGTAACAGACACTCTGGTTTGAGAATCACATACTCACTTTTTTTATTTTCTTAAGTCCCCTCCCCGAGACCAGCTGGGGTTGAACTGCTTCAGTCTGTCTATAATAACAGGTGCAAGTCCTCTTACTTCCTTGCAGAGAAAAGACTGTTAGGCTGCTCTTCTTCCAAGAGCAAACCAATTCTTGGAGAGCTTCAACTATTACCTTTCTACCAGTAACTCTCACATCTTCAAAATGATCCTAATACATCAAATTTCAATTTCATATTTCCGGCTACCTGCAGGATATGTTATCACTTCAGACAGAACATAGCACTCATCACCATTTGATATACTGTTTATTTTACTCAAATGTAAGTTCCATAGGTTCCATTATTTGCCCTGGCCTTAGAAACTACTGTGCAAACCCCCCAGCAGGCTTGCTGAGGAACTCCCCGCACTCACATATCCTAGAGATGTGGTGATGGAAGAAGTCAACTCTATGAGCCCGAAAAGGCCCCAAGGCATGGAGTCCAGTAAATTCACCAATAAAAGGAGGAACCTGGTGGAATCAGAAATAGGTTCAAAAGGTGAGGATGTGGCACTTGTTTCTCTCTGGGGGGCTGTGTGTCTGCACATACACATACACCCCCGAGATGTGCACGGGAAGCTTTGGGCCACTGCAGGTCTGTGTCTCACCCACAGACTTAGATCATATCACCTGATTGTATTAAATCAGATGAGTGCCCATTAATTTGCTTCACCTGTTGCCCCTGACAACAACACTCCCTGGAGGAAAGCCTGGGCTGAGACAGTGGGTGACGTTCAGCGGTGTCCCAGGTGAGCCCGCTGCAGGTCGTAGACCCCAGGGCAGGCAACTACCTTGTTTGTTCCCACCAGCCTCGTGCCCTATGCCAGGGGAAGCCCACCTAGCATGGAGTGCAGGGAGGGTACAGCAGAAGCCAAGCTGTGAGTCACAGGGGGAACACACCCCACACCTCTGGTCCTGGGAGGATTGAAGCTGGTGTGAGGATGCTGATGTGTGGCCAGTGCCAGGTGTTAGAGAGAGCCACTCTGTGTTCCTGCAGGAAGTTGAAGGGGACCTTGCATGTGGCAAAGGATGAGCCATCAGGGGAGCATGCAAACCTGCTGTCAGGTTTGGCAAAGGCCACCAAGTGGGGAGAATGGGAACCAACAGGAAAACCGGGAATGCTTCCTGCAACCCTTCTGCTCCTGGTGCCCCTGGGAGGGGAGAGAAGCGTGGCATCTGGTGCCACCACGGAGGCAGTGCCCATGGGCACAGCTCCAGAGGACTGGGGAACGAGGAAAATCCAGGCTCCTGCCAGCTCCAGGGTGAGGGGGACCCAACACCCACCCATGGACGCATCCTGCCTGCCCCTGTTTGCAGCAGAGCACCCACCCCTGGGAGGGGCAGGGTCCGGGGAAGTTCACAGGCAGCCTGCCAGAGAGGGAACTTCTAAACTCTAATAGCGGATATGCTAGTACATGACCTGAGTCCTATTTTGCAGGCTTAGGAAATTGAGTAGTTTAGGGATGAAAAAAAGAAGAAGACTAGAAAAGAATGGCTTTGAGAAATATTCTGGAACTTTTACAATTTGTCCTACTTTTAGGAGTAAGTAAAAGTCTCTGTAACCAATCAAGAGATCTAGAAAGGGCACCAAGGGAATTAGATTCCAGAAGTTTTTAATCAAGAAGGGGTTTTGGTAAAAATGTCTAAAAAGTTTCACTTTCATACTCTTCCTTGTGGTATGAATGGTGTGTGTGTGTGGTATATGGGTGTGTGTAACGTGTGAATATGGTATGAGTGTGCTGTGGATGGTGTGAGTGTGGTATAGTGTGAGTATGGTGTGGGTATGGTATGTGTGTGTGGTATGAGTGTGGTACGGTGTGAGTGGTATGGTGTGAGTGTGGTGTGAGTATGATATGGTATGTGAGTGTGGTATGCTATAGAATATGCAGTATGAACGTGGTGTGGTGTGTGTGTAGTGTGTGTGTGAGTGTGGTGTGAGTGCAGTATGGTATAGTATACGTGGTGTAAGGGTGGTATGATGGATGTGTGGCTTGTGTATGTGGAGTGGCGTATGGTGCAGTGTGTGTGTGTGGTGTGTGTAAGTGTGATACGGGTTTGTGTGTGTGAGGTGTGTTGTCTGTTCAGGAACTAGGGAGGTCAGTTCCAGGATGGACCGTGATTCTCAAAACACTGCCAAATGGTTGGGAGACATTTAAAATATCTAGGGTTATTATACATTTTAGTTTGTGCTTCTTACTTTTACATTTTTAAAATAGCTTTCTTTAGGAAAACACACTCTTGCTAAGTAGAAAGTCACGCGGATTAGAGAAGAGAGATGTTCACGTGGCGACATGCCTGCAATGTCATTGTCACCGCTCCCCAGCTCCCAAAGCTTAGAGAGCTTCACGCAATGAGTCTTTCACTTTATCCTGTTCACTGAGTGTGCGGACGCTGAGATACCCACGCAGAGAGGGTGGCTGGCACCGTCCACTCCTTGCCACCTGCTATTCCCCAAATATTATTTAAAAAAAAAAAAACCCTACAATTACCAGCTGGAAATGTTTTTGCCTGAGGGACTTTTAAATAGGAAATCCTCTTATACAATTTTATGTGTGTTGGATACCATGGTAAGTGCTGAGAAAACAAAGAGGAATAGTTGATTTTGAAGACTATTAAGTATGAAGCACTTAGTTTTATTTATTTATTTATTATTATTTTAAAAAATTTTGTTTATTTATTTGAGAGAGAGACAGAGCATGGGGGCAGGGCCAGAGGGACATGCTGAGCATGGAGCCTGACTCGGGGTTCGATCATGACCTGAGATCATGACCTGAGCCAAAACCCAGAGTCAGGTGCTCAACTGACTGCCACCAGACACCTCAGCACTGGTTTTCAGATAAAAGAATAAAAGGAAAAAAAATAAAAGAATAAAAGGCAGTAAATTGTGTAGCATAACAAAGATAGGTGAATAAATATTATATAGTGTACATTGAATTGTTATTACACATTCTCTTTTAAACATTATACAGAATGTGGTTGTGAATTTGTCAATTCCTGAATAGCCTCTAAACTTCGAGAGGGATCTAAATCTTCCACAGTCTTAAGGTATCCATTGGGAGTGAAATTAATATTACGAAACTAGACTCCCTTAAATGTCTGAAAAACTTTTGTACAAAACAAAATAGATAAATGGTTTTGCAAGGTTGTTTGGAGGGTTAGACTGATTGGAGATAACACTGGCCACAATGGTCTTGGTGATGTGGGAGTGCTGGAATGGGAGGCTCTGGGTGGACTGGGGGGTGGGGAGGATGCTGATGCCTTGGCTGCCTGCAGAAGCAAGGCTTAACCAGAGCCAGAACCCTGTACCCAAACCTGAGAAGAGAACACTTCAGGGCAGCGCCTCACACACAGCCAATAGGTTTCCCCAAGGAAGGCAATCTCCTGAGCTATAGCTCATCAAATAATTGCCGAGCAAGCTCCTGACCACTTGGTCATGGAGTGGTACCATGGCATGGTACCGCCTGATTCGAACCCATATACGCTCAAAGAAACTCCTGAAAAAAATTTTTTTTAATGTGCCTCAGTTTACCTTTTAACAGTGACTTCAGGAATTTCCCCTTTCCATCCATACGCCATGCTGGCACTAAATTACTTTTCCAGAAGCTCTGGTCATGCTTCTGCCTCGAAAGGCCCTACCTGGTCTCCCAGGTCTGAGAAAAAGTCTCATATCCTACCTGCAACCCATGAGAGCCCCCTGAGCCTCGACCTCCCTCAGTCACCTGCTCCTTACTCCCCACTCAGGTCTTTGCAGTCCCCACCTTCTGGGCCTTCACCCTGGTGGATTCCCAGTGCCCAGGAGGGAACATTTCTTCATCCTTCCAGGCCTTTAATGAAGCCCCCACCCTCAGTTGTTCAGAGCTTTCTCTTGTCTTGCTGGAGAATTCAATGTCAGCTACACATACATGCTAGAAACCCCTGCTGGACACTGAGGATCTGAAAATGAATAGGCTGCAGCCCTATTCACCCCATCAGGGGCCCACAGATTAACTGGGGTAAATGGTTTGTGAACAAGCAAGGTGGCAAGTGTTAAAACGAACCATGTTCAAGGTGCTACGGGAGCTGGGCAAGCATGCCCTGAACTCTGCTGAAGTTCCATGGCACATAATTTGGCATGATTCTCTACTGCCATATGGGTATGCTGTTTTGTGCATGTGCGTCTTGTTTTCTCATTTGCTTCTGTGTTCCTTGAGCGTGGCACTGTGTTATTGCCTCTGTGTGCCCATAATGCCCTGTACAGTGTCACATACGTACCGGACGGTCAATTACTGCCCGTAGAATAAATAAATGATTTTCCCTTACAAGTATTACTGACTTATTTTAAACAGAAGGAAGGATCTATTGAATATTTTTTCTCCCCAGTGAATGTTTCTTATTAGAACAGCTTAGTTGCTGAAAACAGCATGATTTCTAGTGATTGCAGGAGAAGAATAAAAGCTAAAACTCCTAGGACTACTGTGGCAAATGTAAATCAGAAGCTGATATTAACTCCAAGTGAAGTCTCATACTCAGTTTGTAACTCCAAAAGCTTTAATCTGTGGTATGGGTGGTTCTTATGTAGTGAAGCGGTACATTTGCATGTAAAATTAGAACAAAAAGATCAGTGTGTGAAAACTTCAGTCCAACCAGGGCATTTTCTGGAATTGTACCCATACTCTCAGTTTTTGGCAATCCTGAATGCTAACTCTATTTATCTGCACCAATTCAGACAATTATTGTGGCAACACCTTTGAATGTAAGGGCTGAAAACCACTTTATGGGTATTTTTTTTTAAGATTTTTATTTATTTATTCATGAGAGACACACACACACACACACAGAGAGAGAGAGAGAGAGAGGCAGAGACACAGGTAGAGGGAGAAGCAGGCTCCATGCAGGGAGCCCGACCTGGGACTTGATCCCGGGTCTCCAGGATCACGCCCTGGGCTGAAGGTGGCGCTAAACCACTGAGCCACCCAGGCTGCCATCTTTATGGATATTACTGAGAGATGGAGATCTAATTTTTCTGCCTTTGGAGAGAAAAAGTGAAAGACATGTATTGTTTAAAGAAAAAATCACCAGGCAAGCACCTGGTGTTGTTAGAAATAAAGTGGTATTCTGCTCAAGATGTTTTTCCTGCATGAAAATAGAAAACTCTGAGAATGAATATAAGGGGATGGTGTTTGAGTGAGGATGATAGGATGGAGAGGACTTATGGCAGATGTGGGAGAGACTGACCTCTACCCCCCACCATCCATTTGCCCTTTCCTATCTGGTAATAGTTTAGTTGGACACATGGTACCCACTGCCTTTGGGGCTCGCTGTGTGGCCATGTAACTAGCTTCTGGCCTGGGGGTATGAACTGTGTGGGTTTTAAGGAGTGGAATGTCCTCCTCTTCCCTGACTCTTTGGCACCATGTATGAGGGCAACTGAGGACTTCGTGGGGACAGAGCCAGCATCCAGGCTCAAGATTTTTATGAGAGAGAAATAAACTTCCGTCTAGTTAAGCCACGGCTGTTTTGGGTCTCGATCACACACCATGGAACTGATGGCTGAATAATATAACGGAATGCATGACAATCCATTTAGCCAGAAGGAATGAGGAGAAATTGTTTATTGCTGATTTTAGCTACGGTGGATACACAAAAATATTATGGGATAGATATAATCTGAAGGATATAATGTTTGCTACTAGAAAGGCCTTATCACATAGCTCTTTATGTTGTTATCTGCCCAGAGTTCTGCCCAAATGAATTCCTTTGGTCATTTTGAAGATAATGCCCATGGACCAGTTAAGAGATTTTGGCTAGAAAAATAGCCCGATTCAATGGACTTAAATAGAAAGGAAAGGTATTCTCTCCCATAACATGATCCAAAAACAAAGTGGCTTTTGAGCTACTTAGCCCAGTAGCCCAGTCAAGGTCAGAAAGACCTGGATTTTTCCCCAAACCATTATAAGTAAGGGCCATGGGAATAGAAGACTGTTCGGTCACTCAGGATTTTCTACTGATTTGGGTATGAGCCAAGCTATCCTCCCCAAAGGGGAGGATACTTGAAGAAAACTCAGTGTTCTGTGAGCAAGAACAAGAGGGAGATGGGTGTCAGAGGGAAATCTCCACTGTCCACTACAACCTGTCTATGCAGCATTCCAACCATGACCTGCTGGGAGCTCACCCCGGCTGGGGGTGGCCAGGCGCTCTGGGGTCATGCTCCAGCCACAAGCAGTCTTATTTGTGGAGGCAAAGTAAGCAGCCTGTTGAGCAGACATCTTGCTGATTGTTTTCTTAGTTTTCTAGGGGTAATTTGTGTCCTTTGCCAATTTACAACTGTATGTCAATAGTACTGAAAATGGTGTTCAAGATATGAAAGGCATGCCCGGCAAATGTTTGAGCTATACCATATTGAACTGTAATGCTTTTCCAAGATTGTACTAAAACAATCTTTGGCTTCTTTAGAATGAACTAAAAATTCGTACAGCAATGGGGCCTCCAAACAACCAATTTCCAGACCTTTTAAAAATCTGCTGTGTTCATAATGGGAGGCAGTTTTTATCCAGCTCTCTATGGGAAGTTCCAGGTCAATAGACCTAGTCTAACAAAGATCTTATCTCCTTAATCCCATCGTTCTACTTCAGCCTTTCTTACTGATTAAGCAACTCTGACACTTTTCAATAATACAATACAGCTTCTACAAGAGCCAGGCCATGTCTTCACATAAAGCAGACTTTCAGAAGTTTCCTCTGATGTGGATTTACTTCTTTGCAAATAGCAGCCATCTTCTGAATAGAGCTCTGTTTTCTACTCCCTCTTTACATGTTAAATGATTTACGTGAATGGTCTAAAGAAGGCTGACAAGTAAGTGGGTGATTTCTCTTCTAGGAGGCACCTATTCCAAGCACTTCATATTCTTGAAACATCCAGCAAGTAAAATTCCATCCTATTTCTGCAAAGGACTAACTTATTACCTGATTGGACTCAGTATCTCTTCTTTTACTGTGTCCTCCAAATAATTGGAAAGTGCCAATTTGCCGGCTGGCATACATGAAGAGCTTCAAGTTCACAGAGAAAGAGAGGGAGTAGCGAACACTGGGCATTTGCTCAAAAATTCTTTAGGGATAGGCGACATTCTGTAAGTGGAATGGGTTCTATCTGTGGAAGTAGCTGCAGAAATAGCTAATTCTGATTTCCTTTGAATTATGGACCTGTTTAACAGTAACACCTTGAGAGGAGCTGGAAAAAAAATCACGTGACATTAAATTCCCAGCTGTCACTGCATGCTGGACAATAAATCACCAAGGCTTTGGGAAGAAGAATACATGTCAGGAACAATATTATTTCTAAAAGAGAGTGGCGAGGGGTATGGATGGAGGAAGAAACAGGCTTTCTGGGCCTGCTTCTATGAAAGGGGTAAGAAAATTGCTTTCTTTTTGGAAGTGAGTGCAGTAATAGGTCCACTTGACAAATTACTTTCTAGAGCACATCAGATCGTGTTATCTCCCTCTGTAAGGATTCCTTCTTGTTTTCATCTTTCATCTGACCGTGGTTCAGATGGGGCAAAGCTTTTACATTTGGCCTGTGCCTCATCCATGGCTTCTATAGTCTTAATTTTTTTTTCCTTCTCCTTGAAAAAAATTCTTAAATAAAATCAACATGAAATGAATCTTATTCTCTGGTCACAATATAGACATTTAAATAGATGGATGGACAAAAGCCTGGGTCGCAGGCTCCGGTAGGTCTTTCAGGTATACTTCCTATGAGTCTCCAGTCTAGGGAGAAGGTGGGAGTTAAGATCATGTTGGGTCAGTTCAGATTTGCCTGGGGCAGCCTTCAAGGTCCTCTCCTTGGGCCTCATCCATTCTGTGCTGAAGAGGCAAAAGACGTTTGAGGACCTCACCTGGTGGAATCTTTGGGCCCAATGAATGTAAAGCAGGGAAAGAGTTAAGGCTGGGATCCAGGGAACACAGTTTATGGATCCATCATAGTCCCCTGGGGACCACTGACAACACCAGCCACTTGTCTTCACCCAGGAAAAGCCCTGTCCTTGTGCAGGAATTTTCACAGAACTCATCTAATAACCTAGAGACGTAGCTTTTCCAGGGGAACGTCTGACCAGTGGTGAGAAATGCATTACCCTCGTGCTAAGTGCCTGTTTCACTTGGGCCACATTGTACTCTGTCTCAATTTCATTGAAAATAGGTATAAGCAAAAACAAAACAAAACAAAACAAAAACAAACAGAAAACAAGAAAACACACCGTTAAGACTAGAATTCCTAGACTACGAATTTGTGCAAGGTACCATCAGAAAATATTTGCCTTTAATTTGGGAACTACTTAAACTACTTTAAAGCTACACAAAAATTAAAATTCACGTATTTGCATGACTGTTCAATGCATTTGCTGACATGTTTCATAGAACTTATTTTGAGATCATAAATTAAATTTCCTAGCAGACTTCACTCCCATTTTTCTTAAATATGTCATTCAACTAAATCAGTATGACAGTAGAGTATGCTCTACACAAATTAATGCTTGAAAGATGCCAAACCGGACCACCTGCATCTCTAGCTCCTTTGAGTGAATGGTAGCAAGTGTTTACAATTTGGTTTCCCTGTCCTTGATCTTTGCTGATGGAAGCCACATTTTCTCTTCCCTAGTCTAAACCCAAAGAAAAACTATGTCTGAAATGGTGTCAAATTCTACCTAATTTAGTTATTGATTACCTCGCTTTTATTTCTAACAAGTACCATTGCTATCTTTTTTTAAAAAAATAAGAAACTTAAGAAACAAAGAAGTAATTCATAAAGAAAATTCTCTGTTATAAAAAGTAAAAGTAATATGTCAACATGTTTAGAAACGTCAAACATTACAGAAAGTTATAAAGTAAAAGACAAAAACTTTCTTTCCTATATCCCCACTTTCTCTATCCAAAGGCAACCACTGTTAATGATTTCTTTAATGCTTTCCAGAAATTATTTTATGTATTTACAAGTATCATTTTTTTCTTGCTCTTTTTACTTAATCCTATATATTAAAAATTGTTCCATATCAGCACACAGGTTGACCTTATTCTTTTTAACAGGATGTTTTATTCTATTGTATAGATATGTCAAAATTATTCTTAACCATGATGATGTTACTGAAAATTTGTTTCCATGTTTTTACCTATTACAAAGCATTGCTACAAAAAATATCCTCCACAAATATCCTGATAAATCTTTGTGATTATGTCCATAAGGTCTATTTCTAGCAGGATCACGTGACTATTACACCTATTGGAGCAGGTGTAAGGATTTTGCAACCCAAGTTAGGACACAGAACTTTGATCTCCAAGGATGATTCTGTGATAGGGCTGAAACATGATCATAGCCTTATAATCCTGAGTGTAAATATCACCACAAAGGATGGAGAATCAGAAAGTATAAGGAAGCAACTGAAACAATGATTTCAGATCCCTGAGGCCATTCTCTAAAGGCAGAGTGAAGGTAAATCAAGAAACCCCAGTGCACAGGAAGGAAGGGATGATGGACCCCAGGCCCTAGACCAATTATGTTGGAGGATTTAGCTCCTGCAGGGGCTGCTGTCCAGGAGAGCTTATGAAGAGAAAAGAGCTGGAGGCAAATCAAAAAGACGAGGGCATAATGTGTATTTATGAGGCTTCTACCACCAGGTGATAGAAGCCTGAGAAATAGTGGGGGGTAAAAAAATAATTAGTATAATGAGGTGAAGCATGACTGTCTGTCCCCAAGATCTACCAATGGCCTCTGGGAAGGCCAGGGAAGGGAGGCCCACCATTCAGAATGCCAGGTAGGGTAACTTGTCTGGTCATCTTGCACATTGCACAAGAGCACATTGTTGTGGGCCGGGCCCAGAGAAAACAAGAATTGTTTTCCCACGTCCCACATTGTTGGTGACTGCATGTGTCAATGTGCTGCAGCCATTTCTGGCTGCATAGAAAACAGGAACCTCCAAAACCCACAATTCCTTCCTCATTACTATAATGTCCTATGCAGTTAACCATTTATGAGGTTGACTATGTTAATACCTACTATGTGCAAATATATTGTTTACCATAGTATCATTTCTTCTATGAAGTTTGAAAATCATGGTTCATTGAATACAAATCACTTGAAGGCAGTGATCACCCACAACTGTAACATTTCATCCTATCTTGTTTATGGATCTGATACCCACAGAATTATATATATGGCAATAGCTGCTTAAGACAATGGAAAAGTTTTCACTATAAAAATATGCAGTGTCAAAAATACATCCACAACCAATAGGGTATACATTTTTTATAAAAATAATATTTTGGGGATCCCTGGGTGGTGCAGCGGTTTGGCGCCTGCCCTTTGGCCCAGGGCGCGATACTGGAGACCGGGATCGAATCCCACATCGGGCTCCTGGTGCATGGAGCCTGCTTCTCCCTCTGCCTATGTCTCTGCCTCTCTCTCTCTCTCTCTCTCTCTCTCTCTGTGACTATCATAAATAAATAAAAATTAAAAAAAATAACATTTTGTTAGTTCTCTACAAAGAGGAAAATGCTGTAGGTAGATCTCATTAGCTCATTATAACTGCGGCACACTTGCTGCTCAGCACTGTCCATTTAAAAAATAAAGCAAGTGCTTTCATTTTCCCAAATTGTTCCATGGAACATCTATCCTATAAAATGCACCACACAAAAGGCAGTTCTTGCTCTAAAGAGTTTAGAAGATGCTGCTTGTGGTATTTGACTTGTTCAGGCAAAATGCATGTTTGCAGATTGAAAGCTTTAAGTCTTATGGAAAAAGCCCCCTCTGTTTAACCTAGCTTAACATGTGTTTCCAAGCTGTTTGGTGATGGACCTCTGCCCAGCCTCTCTGCTTCCACTACAACTTTCCTTCCAGTAATATCCCCTGGAACCTGTGCTGAATGAGCCTCACTTGGGAAAATGCTGTTCTACATTTTGGTACTTAGAGGAATTGCTTTAATTTCTGGAAAGATTTTTCTCCTTAACTCGATTGGAAGAGGTTGCAGTGTTTGTATGTGAGACACAGGAAACTTGAGTTTGCAGAAGCTACTCTTTGGGTGATATTCTAGTGTTTCTCTAGACTCATGCTGTCCATTAGAACTTTCTGTGGTGACAATGACACAATGCTTTACCTGTGGTCCAGTAGTAGGAAGCCACATGTGGCTTGAAAGCCACTTGGAATGTGGCTAATGTGACTTAGAAACAAATTTTAAATTTTATTTAATTTTAATTTAAATAGCCATCTGGCTAGTGGCTACCATACTGGACTGCAGGGCCCTAGAAGGAGGTGAAAGCAGGATCAAAAGAACTGCATAGAAACTATATTATTTTCAGTAGAAATCTGTTTTCTAGAATGTTCTAAGCTCTCTGGCAGCTTGTAGAGCTAAAGAAGGCTTCTCCATTCCACCTGCCACAGAACTGATTTCCTAACATTATTCAATGAGATGAAGCTTACCATTTTAAAAGAGTATAATTATTCCAGATTTCCCTTTATTTTAATAACAACAAAAAATAGCTAAGGACACATGGAATGGTCAGTGGTCTGTGTCGGATTAGAAAATACGTATTTGTATTTCAAACAACAGGACACTTTCTAGGAACATTTGCCAATTGATAAATGTTTCCCAGAGGAATGGTATGCAGAACTTGTTTGTACATTTGTGAACGATTTCTTTAATTAAAATAAATATTCTCCAAAGCTTTCTATCTTTGCACTTCAAGCTGTCTCTCATACAGAAAGTCTAGCGACACTTGTTTCCTATCTGCAAATGAGCCAATCTTAGAGTTTAAATTAGATTTCTGGACACATGTCAAATAAACATGGAATGCATATTTTTGACATTTCATAACATTAACTTTCTTTTAAAAATACTTTTTGATAAAGAACATCTTGTATATAAAAGAATAATGTGTCAACAAGATATGATTCCACTCTCCATGTTTTGCACAGGCCAGGTGGTTGAAGCAAGCCACTTATGACTACAGCTGGAGCTTTACGCTTAAACAGTTACATATAGGCACAAAGAAAAATACCTGTCCTTTCTGGTGTCTCCTTGAAAACATCGGAAATATATGTGAAAGCACTACATATAGTGGAGTCTAGATTTCACTCTCTAGACTTCTTTTTTAAAAGGGAGAACTCAATATAGTTTTCAAAATACTTCATACAAGTTATAATTAAATTTGGTATTTTTATAAAATTAAACTATCTTTAAAGTATAGGATAAGCAACTATTTTATTTTTCCTTTTATTATTAAATATTGACTATCTGCTTATTTCTGAGCTCCATGTAATGCAAAAGGGGTTCCCCATCTATTTATTATAGTTTTTAACTCAATATCCGATCTTTGAGTGAAAGACTAGGTATCTCTATTTGTCTTCGTTGACTTCTTTCCTATATAAGAACTCAAAATGAGGCTTGAACCCTGATCTAAGTACAATCTTCAATGATATAATAACGCTACTGTTATAAGTAGTTGAAAATCACCATTTTGAACAAAAATTTCTTTGCACATAGCGGGTCTTACCCCATACCTACACAGATCTAGCTCTAGGTTTGATGGAGCCTTTCCATCTTTAAGTACTACAATATCAGAGGCCCTCTTCAAGGAAAATGCAAGAGGACAAACTTGGTAAAAACAAGAGGTTTGTGCAATTGGGGAGTCCATGGCTGATGCTTCATTAGCAATTTGAGAAATCTGCCTTGGCAACACGTGCTCTTCATTAAAGTAAGGAGGGCCTGCCTACCAGGTGCTTGAAGAAATTCTTTCTTATTTCCTTAACAAATGGTCAGTAATATGATTTTTTTAATCTGTTTTTTTTTTCAGTTGTTATCTTTGTCCCTACATTTCTAATTTAAAACAGAAAACTCTTCATCTAATTCCTAGTATTATCCCAGATCAGAAATTCTCTCTCAGACATATAATATACCCAAAAAACACCAAATAAGATAATGATGTTTTATTTATGGAAAACTCACAACATTTGATTGCCTTAGCTTTCTGTATTCCCAGGTCAGTGAGTACTAATATATTCCATATTTTGTTGCTGTTTTCCGGTATTCAACACGTCAACATTTTACATTGGAGTCATAAAAGTTAGTGAGATAGTTCTGATGAATAGCAATAAGGCAGAGTAAAGAATAATGCATAACATGAATTCCTTAGGAAATCAATTAATATTTTTATAAGCAGTAGTAAAAATATGATCAAGGCTAGCAGAGAGTGAGGTCAGGCTATTTGATTTCAAAATACATTCTTTGTTAGGTTCTGTCTATCAATGTGAAAATATTCTGTGCTCCTGTCAAAACCAAAATCTCAGTACCCTTAAGACTTTTATATATCAGAATGTACAAAATTCTAGTTTGGCTACATAGCCTTTGACAGGTACGTAACTGTAACTTTTGCAGTACTTTCAGGTTCCTAATTGACTTTTTGTGGATCTCTGAACTTAGTATATTTTCTTCTGAATTATGTATTATGTGTGCAAGTCAAACACTGTATATTTTGTATTTGTTGATAAGGTTCTTGTAAGCAATTCTAATACTGGGGTAAATGATGATTAATATTTGAAAATAAAAGTGATAGTGTATTCATATTATTTTTACATTGTTTATATCCATCCATTCATCCATCCATCCAATGAATGTTGAACTCCAAATACATGGATTTACTGAGGACAATAATGTCAAGATTATAAAGGCATGTAACAAGTGTAACACTTCAACTTGAATCCTGGTAATAAATTTGCTGGAACCATCATATATCTATCAGGCTTTCTGAGATGTACTGACATTATCATTTAAATGGAAATCCTTGTCCTCATTTATTAGCTAATGTGCACTGCTCTGCAGGTAACAGTTCAGCCTAGTGATACAGTAGAGCAAAGGATCAGGTAATCTTATTTTCCAATGGACAGTATTATATGTTTAAATAAGAGAGTCATAAATACTAACCTAAGCACCTATTTTAAGAAGCCAATTAAAAACCTGAAATCTGTTCCTTCAGATTGTATTATATGTTTCCCTGTTGTATGTATTCACAGGAGTCGTGGATGTATGAAGGACCATCTAGGTGTGTAGTGATAAGCTGACTGACTGGAAGACTAGAGCCACCCAAGCCTGGAGTAAGTACAACACATGGAGCTGTGTCTCAAAACTGAAAATGGGTGGTCCTGGTCACATCTCAATGCACCTGTAAGGCCTAATTTTATAACATCAAGCACTTCTTGGATACCCAGATAATAAGAGCTGCACTTTTTGAATCTGTTGGTAGGTGAGAAAAAAATTAAGCACAGGTAGACTCACAGATACCTTACATTAAACCCGTAAACTACAACCTGACAACCAAAGAGGTTAATGATGGCTAGAGCTTCATCACATCCAAAACTCTATGATTTTTCCATAGCTTTTTTATTAATGATTTTCCTTGAATCATTGATCATGTAGGATGAGGTGCTTACTACTTCCTGAGATAGCCCATTTTATTGTTGGTTGTCCCTAGTGTTAGGGCAAAAGGTAAGCAGAGATTTATCTTCCTCTAACTTCTACTTTTTGGGCCCTGTTCTGTCTCTAAACAAGCTGAGCTAACCATGATTTCTACCATACGACAGCTTTCCATTACCACCCTTAAATCCAGAAAAGTTTGGCAGCTTATGAGAATGAACAAATCTTAGCAGGACTCAGAAAAAGGAGAAGAGAAAGAAGGAAAAAAGTGAAGCCAGACAAAGAGCTTCAAAATCTGTTTTAATAATGGTCCATTTATATGCTATAGCTAGCATACAAATATGGCTTAAGGTTATTGACCAGTCACCTTTTAGAGGGACACCACATTGGTTGTGCAACTTACCATGTCCTCAAGGATAACTTTCCCCAGGACAAGCCTAAGTGCTCCTGTTGCACAGGTCAGCCTGGAATAACCACCATGTTATTTCATAGAAAAATCCACTAGGATATTCTGAACTGCAGGTATCAAATTTCCTGTATAATGACCACAATGTGAATGAATGATATTCTGACAAAGTACTATGTAAAAAAAGCAACTCTTTGAAGGGCTAAAATTCATAGATACCTAATTCCTTGCTGTAGATCTAGCTTGATGTGGTTTGATTCCAGAATATTTGGAAGAGAAGATCAAATGATTATCCTGAACAGAGGTTTTAGGTTTTTGTTTTTTTTTTTTTAATTCTGGGTCTTTCAAGCAAGCTTTTGGTAAACATTGATTAAACATTTCTTTAAATATTAAATATAAATACATTGTATGCTAGGTACTGTTTTAAACATTTTACATCTATGATCTCATTTCATTGTCATAATAGTCTTATATGGGGTTGCTATAATACATCTTATTTTAGAGATGAGGAGACTGAGACACAGAAAGATTAAGACCACTAGTAGTTGGTTCAGCCAGGATTTGAACTTAAGACATCCAACTCAATCTCCTTTTTAACCCTACAGAGTCCCAAAAAGCAGATTAGTTGGGTTAACAACCTTTTGTGAAAGTTGAGGATTTGAAGGCAAAGGGCAATGATGAGGTCGATTTATCTCTGTTGAGAAGTCACGTAATAGGAATCAATGTAAGCCTGAATAAGAGTATGGGGGCTGGGGCAAAAGGGCAGGGATAGAAAGGAGAGCATCAAGTTAAGTGCATACTTTAGAAAATTATTCCTCTGTTCTCTTTCCAAGTTCTTCATATTGTAAACCCTGATGGTTCAGGAAATGCTCATGAATTCTTTGATATTCTTTTCTTTAAGATGGAGTTTAACTATCTTTTCTTTGAGGGTGGCTGAATTTTGCATGTCAATTCTAATGAAAGAAGTGAAGTGGAAGTGAAGCCTTGGAGATCAGGTCACACAGGTGCTGTGACTTTCTCTTTGCTCTGTCTCTTGGATCACTAGTTCTACATAAGTTAGCTGCCATCCTGGGGACAGCCTAAGAAGAGGGTCATGTGGTTTGGAACTATGGCCTTTTGCCACTAGCCAGTGAGGAAGTGAGCTTTTTTGTCCTAAACTCATGTGAGAGAGCCATTTTGGAAATGGATCTTCCTGCCCCAGTCAAACCTTCAGATAAGTGAAGCAACTCAGTTTGACTATGGCATCATCAGAGACCCTGCACCAGAGCTAGAGCCACCCATCTAAGTATTATGGACTCTTGATGCCCAGACTCTCTGGGATAATAAATGCTTATTAATTAAATGGTTAAAATTTGGGGTGATTTGTAAGCAGTAATAGAGAAATACTATACAAACTGACAAGCACACTTCTGAAAACAACAAAACCAAATAAATAAAAATAAAATAAAACTCATTACTTAGAATTTCAAAAGGAAAAATATCCTGAAGACAGCTTTTCTCATTTAGGTAAGGTATGCCCCCAAACTGTTTAACCCAAAGGTATCAAAGCAGTTCAATTCACTCCCAAAGTAATTTTCTATGATTTGAAGCTTAAATTGTATGCTACTTCTTTACTTTGTCACATTGTACAAAAAAGGGAAGATTTAGCTATTCAAAACTTAAAATTACATAAAACCTTCAAAGTTCTTTAAAGCAAGGTGAACAACAGAATGCAGAAGATGTGCCAAAGAAAGTCTCTTTCTCATAAAGATCATAAAGAAATTTAAGACCTTAAAATCCAGCTTTAGAGAATGGAACAACAGTAGGCAATTAGCAGGCAGAAGCATACAGTTTGGATATTAGTTAAAAACTATTGTGACTCATTTTAATAGAAAACATTCACCAGCATTGTGGTTTCCTAGAATTTGGCAGCTTGCTTAGGCCCCACACAATTGGTGCAGATGACACAGTACATGATGATGCTCTTGGCTGGAAAGTGCAGTTTGACATCTGTAATTTCTAAAGCTAGCAATTATAACTTGTGTTTCCATTCTAATGTAATCATGATTATTAATCCAGAGGCATTTTTTTCCTGAAGGGTCATCATGGTATCTCATTGCTTTCTAACGTCCACTTCCTCTACTATATGGCTCAGCCCAGGGCTTTGCAACCCCACTGCATGACAGATAGCTTTACTGAGGACAACAGATGTCAACTTACGCATAGATGACTTACAGCTCTCAGCCAAAAATTAGGCCCTGGCAATATGCCTCTGCCATCAACACTCCTTCTACAAAACTCCTCATGAAGTAGCAATTTTAAAAGAAATGTTTTCCCATCAAAATTCAATAGCATTTTATAAGCACATACACTTCCTTCCTTTCCTGGCCTGCATGAAATCTAATATCAGGATTATTATCCATTTGTCATTTCAACCTATAATTTAGCAAGGCTTTTTGTGTTTGAGTTATGCTTCCCTCACACCTTCCCTGTCAGCTTGCAGCCATAGATTCATTCAAGAGGCTGCCTGGGTCATATTGGTTGACCTCTTAGAACAAACATTTTCCATGTTTCTTATTCTGCTTCTCTAAGAGGCACCATTAGTTTTGCTCATCTCTATTTAAAATGATTTTTATGATACAATAACATTTCAGGTTTTCCATATTAATCTTCATTTTATTTCTTGAAATACTTAGGCAAACAATTCTGCTAAGACATCACTGATGGGAAATTCTCTTTTGCCTTTACTCTGTCTACTTAAAGCCAACTCTGAAAAAATAATACATTTTTTCTCTGAATCAGCTGAGCACTGGAAAAAAAAGTTTAAAAGTCTGGTCTAGTAATTCACAATGTCTTAGAAAAAACACTGTGATAAACAATTAGAGCAGAAAATCTTAATATAACTTTTTCCTTCACATCAATGAATATATATGTTAATATCTGGGATCCTATATAAGAATTTAAAGGTCTATTTTTTTTTTAAGATTTTATTTTTAAGGAATCTCTATACCCAAGGTGGGGCTTGAACTCACAACTTTGAGACAAAGAGTCACATGCTCTTCTGAATGGGCCAGCCAGGCACCCCTAAAATTCTGTTTTGTTATACATCAGTTCAAAGATATCTGAGTACAAAGGGAAAATGAAAATAAAACAAATATATAATCATTGCCAATTCGCTAAAACCAAACACACACACATCAACACCCAGAGGTGTGGGTGGTACTTACCCCACAGCCAAGATCATTACTCCCTTCACAAGTGACCTTCCTCACGCCTGGCTCGGGAAGCAGTCCAGCTCCACAACCAGGGCTGGGGCACAACACGCCCCCCATCTGTAACACACACTCTTCAGCACCATATTGCTGGTATCGGTTGTACTGTAAAAAAACAACATGAGTTTTGAAGAGTGATAATGCTACAATGTGCTATTTTAGTCAAAATATTAATAGCTGGAGGTCTGTGGGCTTTCTTGTTAATCTGTTTTGGTAAAAAATGAGGTGGGGTGGGGTGGACAAGGTATGATCCAACATAAAGGAAAAGGCCTTCCCAACTGTGATTGGTAAGCAGATAACTTTGCATTTCTAGGAAACTGGTCCTAAATTCCCCGCCCCCAAGGTTGTTGTTGTTGTTTTTAATACTACTACTATCAACTGCATTTAACAGTCTTGTTTCATACAAATTTTAGGAAACATATTTACTTTTTAAGTTATGGACACATAATGCATCATTATCAATCTCATCAAGTAGTCATTTTCATGCTTCTATTCAGGACTCTATGCCTCTATTTTAAAACCATTTTGAAAATAGGCCTTAATATCCAGCCCACATGATATCTGAGCAATACTGAGCACATTCAGCTTGATGAAGAGATTCACATTATTCCTTTTATCATTATTCTCTTTCTTAAAGCATGCTTTCTTCTATCCCTGATTTCCTCATGCCATTTCGTGGCTTATCACCCTCTCTGGTTTCCCCAGCCTGCAGCATAAAGCCACACAGTACAGTTTCCAGGGCCTTCCTATCACTGCCCTGTTATTGTTCTCTTTGTGTTATTTGATCATATTCACTTCTAAACTCAAATCAAGTCAAGTGGATTTGCTCAACTCTAAATTAGTTTATGTGACATTTGGTGACAGTCTACTATATGTCAGACCCTACAGTGGTGCTGGGGATACAGTAGTGAATAAAACAGACACCTTTGCTCTCGTCCACATGCCTATAACAACAAATGCTGAAAGGTTATATTTCAGTGGAAAGGAGAATAAAAAGCAGAGAAGAAGCAGATTTTGGAGAAGATAGGGACTATAATTTTGAAGAGGTGATTAGGGGGAAGGGGATGCCTCATAAAGAAGGTATGTGTATTAAAACATCTAAGGGAGACTAGAAAAGCGAACCACATGGCTACCTGTGGGACTGGACTTTTGGGCCAAGGATAGAGTGGTACCAAGATGCAGAGGCCAGAATGTGCTTGGTGCTCTGAGGTGCAGCAGAGGCCAGTGTGGCTGAATGACAGCAGATAGGGAAATGATGCGGACAGAGAGCTTTTGGGGATCTTGCCTGTGTAGGTCCCTGAGGGCCATTAGGAGAACTCTGGCTGCTATTCTGAGAAATATGGGAACCACAGAAACTTTGGAGCTGTGGGGTGACATAATTTCACTAATCTCTTAAAGACAAGCATCTGGCTGAAATATTCAGAATTGACTCTTGGGGGGGTGGAGGATGGGAGAAAGAAGCAGAGGGGCAAGCAGGAGGTTTTCAGTGATCCACGTGAGAGATGACAGTGGCTTGAACCAGCAAGCTAGTGGTAAAGGTGGGAGATCAGCTGGATATATTTTAAAGGTAGAAACAGCAAAATTTTTAGGTAGATTGGATACATGGCCTGTGGAAAAAAAAGGAGTCAAGCATGAATGTAATGTTTTTGCCTGAGAAGATAGGACACACATACATACACACACAGAAAGAGAAAAACAGAGACTGTATTACTGGGATGGGAAGACTCAGAAGAAGGTGTGTCTGTATACGTGTGAATGTGCATGCACATCTGTGTGTGTGTATAAGTTGGGAACTGCAAAAAAGAGCCATTTCCACTGTGCTCATCTTCAATTTGATAAACTGCTACACAGCCAAGATTCTGAATGGCTAATGGGATATATGAGTTTGGAGTTGAGGAGAAAGGTGTGGGTTGTAGATACAAATTTTGAAATAATATGTGCATGGAAGGCTGGGAGAGAAAGGGTTAGCATCAAGCCTTCCATGCATTTTCTCATTTTTCTGGCCCCAGGAAAGAAAGATGACTTGGTCAGATCCTCTTGTAAACATGCTAATGGTACATCCATACAATGGCATTTACTAGAAAAGATTTCTTAACTATGGAATACATTAAGCAGGAAATACTTATGTGATGAATGATTCCTCGAGTGATGAATGATGAGACAGTTTATATAATTGAGAGATGTCATGTTAATGATCATTCTGTGAGCTTCCTGGAGACTTCATTTATTAAGTCTGGCCTAAAGCACACCCTAAGATGCTGAGAAGTGACCTAGGAAGCCACGCCAAATGACCCACACTTCTCTGTGCTTTTTGGGTACCTCATTATTACCTGTATCCTTGAAGTAATTAGTAAAGCTTGACCCAAGGTTACATCTATGATTCCTGCGAGTCTGACTTGACAATCTGACTCTGTGTTCTCAGTAGTCATGAGGCTGGCTGAGACTAGCTAACCTTTTCTAGGAAAGATGAGAAGGAGCCAGCAAAGGGGACTGAGGAGGCAGGTGGAAAATGAAAAGGATGTAGGTATCCTGGAAGCCAAGGAAATGAAATTCTTCTAGGAGGGTGTCATGATAAATTGTCCTAAGAGCTACACAGAAGGCAATTACTGAAAATTGGTTGGAGTCGGAAATGCAGATGTCACTGTGATCTGGACAAGAGCCATTTTCAGTGGAGTCATGGAGCCAAAAGTCTTAGTGGAGTCAAATGGAGTCAAGACAGATTTGGAGGGAAGGAATTCTAAGAGGTGAGAATGGGTACTTCTTCCTGTAGGAGTTTGGCTGAAAAGGAGAACAGAAGCATAGGAGAGCAGCTAAAGAGGGTGGTGGGATTATAAAGGATTTTTTGAAATTGAGGAAATAATATAAGGGAATGAGTGGAAAGAGGAGAGGAGAGTATTGATGATGTCAGCTAGGAAACAAGCTCTGTCCTTGGGCAGAGGGAGGAGCAGGATCTCAAGCATGAGTAGAAGGGTTGGCCTGAAGGGCATAAGGCCGCAGTCCTTAGCAAAGGAAGGAAGGGAGTATTTGGGCCCAGGGGCAGACAGACAAAGGAGGTGTTGAATATTTGAGAAGAGAAGAAAGACATCAATGACCAGGGGAGAGGAAACGGATAGAAGGAGCTAGCATTATTGCTAGGCAGCACTAAACAACCCATTTGTAGGCAGAGATTATGCATTGAAAGGAAAACCAGTCAGCAGAATTTTATGTTTCTCTACAACACATGGCTGCTAAGTGCAGAGTAGGCAGGAGGTTGGATTTAAGCCAGGTGGTAAGGAATAAGAGATAAGGCACTCCTCGGTCCCTCCCACCCCTACATGGCTTTGGCACACAAATATCCCCTCACACGACTGTGAGTGATTTCAGTACATATGTTTCAAACCCCTCTGAGGTGTTCAGCTCAGTGCTGTACCACTGGACTGTTCAACCTTTATGCCTATCCAAAATGGGTATTAAGTTTTAGTTTTGTAAGATGAATAAGTTCTGGAGATCTAATGCACAAAATGGTAATACAGCGAATGATACTATATCGTACACCTGAAATTTGCTAGGAGGGTAGCTATTTCAGTGCTTCAGGCTTTTACTTAACATCTGCTATATCTCCTTTCTTCTACACTGGTTCTTAAGAACACAGAGGATGATGGAAGAAAACTATATTCCACGATAGCTCATTTGCTTTATCTCACACACATACAAGGGTATTAGAATAACAATACCAGTATCACTATGAATATGATTACTAAAAGCCTCACATATATTTTCACATGCTATACAATATCTCCTGCCAAATTTTTCTAATAATTATACTCTATGTGCATTGTTGAAGCATATGGCCATTCCATACTATGCTTTCTTTTCCTTAATTTTCATGCTATCTTGGGTCTACACACACACACACACACACACACACACACAAACATATCTCATGTTCACCCCCAGTCCTAATATTGGCATCTCTATGGCAATTTTGGTTGTTAGAAGCATGTTCTCCAGTAAATTCCCCAGAAGGAGTATATGAGAAAAATATTCACTGAGGTCTTGCATATGTATTGGTGATGGTTCCTTTGGGGCCTTTATTCTTGAAAAGTAATTTGAGTGGATATAAAATTCTGGCCTCCCAGGTTTTCTTCCTTGAGCAACTTCACTGTATTACTTCTTGTGCTTCTGGTGGAAGGCATTATGGACAAGCCTGATGACAATCTGATTATTTTTTCCCTTTACACATTGAGTTGGTAATGTTTTCACCCAGATGCCCAAAGGATATTTTTTTTTCTTTAGAATCTGGTAGTTTTGTAAGAATGTATCTTGGTGCTGGTCATTTTCTGATCAATTTTCATGATTCAAGGAAACTGCATTGAATTAATTTTCAGTGTTTGCTCTATTTTCTTGCTTTGACATGTTTCTTACAGGATTTCTAGTATACATATATTGGATCTTCTTTACTCACCCTCTACATCTGTCAACTTCTCTGGAATCTGTCATTTCACTTTACTTTCAGGTTTAGAAGTTTCTTCCTTTTCATTTTCTGTTTCTTTTAAGACAATATCTGTTATTTATTTGTATTTGTATGATTTCTTTATCATATGGTTCCTTTGCAAATAGTGACTTTAGTCTCCACCTGACTAACATGCTTTTCTTACCTCTCAGGACATCATTCTCCTCCTCATTCTCTGTAACCTCTTAAAAACTTTGTGTAGGATTTAACCTTGCTTCTCGCTGTTGCACTGTTTTACATGAGATCAGTTCTAAGTAAACTTTAGAAACAAGGAGGATCCAGCATAGCTCTTGGTGGCTCAAGAGCTTCCTCTTCTGGTTTGTGGGGTTCACTTTCCATGAGCTCCCAGAATTATTACCCCACTTTTAACTAGATTTCCTCTTTCCTCATCCCCTTCTCTATTCCAAACACATTTCTGCTCAGTGTGAGGCCTTGTTTCCAAAGATATCTTTGGCTGGTTCAGTTTTGTGAGCCCAGGGGACCCAGATTATTCAGTCCCTTCAGATCTTAATGTAGACCTTTTGCACACCCACAACCCCCTAGTGCTTTTTTGTATTTGTTTCTCCTGAATTTGGTAGAGTATCTTATCCATAGTGTAAATAGCAAACTGTTGTAGGATGAATTAATGGAATCTAACTCCAGTGAGTGTCAATTAATTTAATTCTTCTAACAAAACAATCAATGGCAATGGGAATTAATAAGAGTGATGTAGGATGGTTTTCTATTTTAAATAAATGGCTCTCAAGCAATTGGCTATTTTCTGATTTAGTGATAGATCACCCAACTACTTAATTTAGTTAAGTGATTTTACTACTATGAATGATAGCTATTTTATTAAAGATACTTTTTATTTATTCATGACACACACACACACACACACACACACAGACACAGGAAGAGGGAGAAGCAGGCTCCCTGTGGGGAGCCCGATGTGGGACTCAGTCCTGGAGCTCCAGGATCATGCCCTGAGTTGAAGGCAGATATTTCACCACTGAGCAACCCAGTCATCCCTGAATGGCAGCTTTTATCTAGGAAGAAGTTAACCTATGGACAAAGTCCAATAACACTTTAGAAATTCTTGCTGACAGTATTCACAGTGGTCTTAGTTACTGATGAAATGTGAAATTATATTTTTCTTTCTGCTCATTAGCTAAGGAGCTTATAAAAATGACTTAATTATAATTATTCTATTTGTGATACACTCAAGAGAATTTGAGCATATGATTTCTTTTCTAAAGACAAATATTTTAACTTATATACCTGTAATTTCTGATAATTAAAAAGTACACACATCTGAAATAAAACCCAAGCCTACTGAGTGCTTTACAACTGTTTTTTTAACATTGTGAAATTTATAAGAACAAACATGTGACCTAAAGACAGTAATGAGTTAGTAGTCACAGAAAGTTTCATATGCTAAGGAAAGAAATTAGACATGTAGTTATATGTATGTCATTAGAGATACTTGGTTCCCTTCAAGGTATGGCAGACATTTCCATGGATTCCTTTCAACCACTTACTGGCACAAAGTTGACAATGTATTGAAAGAACCCAACTATTTATTTACTAGAGAGTTTTAACAAATTAGCACTAAATAGGGCAGAATATGGAGATTCATCTGAGTGCAAAATACACACAATAGTGGTAAAGAGATAAATGGACTCCAATGGGGAAAGTGAACAGATACCGATCTGTTGACACTACTCGCATAATATGCAGGTGCTTTTTTCACTTATCAGTAATGGCATTTTAGGAAGAGAACTGAAGGAACATTATTATTATTATTTTTTATTTTTAAAGATTTTTTTATTTATTCATGTGAGACACAGAGAGAGAGGCAGAGACACAGGCAGAGGGAGAAGCAGACTCCATGCAGGGAGCCCGACATGGGACTGATCCTGGGACTCCAGGATCATGCCCTGGGCCGAAGGCAGCGCTAAACTGCTGAATCACCCGGGCTGCCCTGAAGGAACATGATTAATTTGCAATGTGGGTAAGTCTGTGTAGAATCTATTCTCAGGTGAGCTCAAAATTTTCTAAAAATCCCTTACTTACTATTTATCTTTGGAATCACTGTGACTGTGTGCGCACCTGTGTGTGTGTGTGTGGATGTATTCGTCTTAACCTGCCAACAAATGTTGCTTAAGATATTATTAAAACTAGTCTGCAAATTTATGGATATACTTTCATAAAATGGATAATCCACAGACAGATAACTAAGATAATTTAGAGTGACAACATGGTATTCGCAAAAATTTTTTGAAAGTGAATATTAACAAAGCATTTCTCTAAGGAAAAAAATTTTTTTAAAACATTTCTTACATTTCATCAGATTATAGTGAAAATGCATTCCATTAGTATGACCTACCTAGGTAAAAATCTCAACTCATTGCTATGGTCTATATTTTATTTATTCGAGAAATAAATTATTCAGTCTTTATGTGTACTCCCACGGATATTCCTAAGCACAGAAGATATTCCTTTTAAAATGTAAAGTTCAGACAAGTTTCAATAAACTGATATTTTAAGAATCTGAATAATGAATCATGGGAGAGTATAATCAAATAGAGGTTGTATTTTGGGAGTCTGCGGGTAGGTAGAAGAATTGAGTTGGGTAGAATATTGTTCTCTAATGAAGCAAGGTTCACATGTTCAAATCCCACATGGGGCAGCTAGCTTCCTCCTTCTCGCTGGCCACTGACTGCATGCTAAGCACTGGTGGTCACTTGAGGAGTCGGGCTGGGAAGGCCCCGCACCTGACAATCTTGTACTCCTGGAAAAACACCCAAAACACCTGTGTGGGAAGACATGTACCTCCTTGTTGTGATATCTGATTTGCATGCTTTCCTAAGAAAAGAAAGCAAAAAAGGAACCTCAAGTTTGAGATTGCAGGAAATATAAAGTACAGGAATACTATAGTGATAAAACTGAAGTCTGAGAAAACTGGCAAACGTTCTGTCAAATGAGTCACAGCTTGTCAGCAATCCCAGAGCTCCATGGCAGCCTTTCAAATCCTCTGAGCAGGGAAGGAGGCTGTTTTTGTTCTGCGGCGGAATTTTTCAGAATATCCTTTTGGGGGCACTCAGGTATAGCTACAAGACAAACCCAACGGAGTAGGCTGGGACCTGTCTTGCTTTCCCTCCTTAAACTCTGGATTTTGCTAAGTCTTAGCCACCAGCACCTGGGGATTTCCTCCCTGGGTCCTCCCTCCTCAAATTCCCATCAGAAATGCCATTTGCTGAGCTACTATTCTTTGCCAAGCCACTGCGCCAACACTTTGCCCATGCAGCACCTTCTTTGTCTACTCTGGGAACTAAAAGGATGAAACCATGGAGTCACACAGAAGTTCAGTCTTTTGTTGAACTTCACGCAGGCAGGACACCTCTGATCCCCGATCAGAAATCAGGGCTATGGCTCTAAAGACCACTCTTTCTCCAATACCAAGCGGCTTCCACTTTCTGTTTTTTCCTTTTTATTAAAAAAAAAATGTTTTTAGGGTCACCTGGGTGGCTCAGTGGTTGAGCGTCTGCCTTTGGCTCAGGTCGTGATCCTGGGGTCCTGGGATCTAGTCTCATGTCGGGTTCCCCCTAGGGAGCCTGCTTTTCCCTCTCCCTCTGTCTCTGTCTCTGTCTCTGTCTCTGTCTCTCTCTCTCGGTCTCTCATGAATAAATAAAATCTTAAAAAAATTTTTTTTCCAGCTCACTCTTCCTCAGTCATCCTTTTAGAAAATAATGAAAAATAGTTTCTTATGGAATTTCCTCTTTGAATAAAAAAATCTAAAATAACCTCCTAGAGAAACACACATTTATGATTAGTCCATTTCTCCTTGGTATACGGAGGATGCCCTATTTTCTATATGTGTTAGAACTGGGGGAAAAAAACAACAACCTGACACTCGTTAAATTCTCAGTAACCTTAATCTTATTTTTCCTCATTTGCAGGTAGTTAGCCCTGGGGGAGTTGGTGACAGCCTCTGTGGGTGTGCCTGCCACGTTCCTGTTTGTAGTCTCTGTTTTGTTGCTAATAATGTTTTCTTCATCCCTGGACATCTGTCATTGACTGATGAAGTAAATTGGCTAGAGAAAGGGCTGGACCTTATTCACTGCATAGAAAAAATAATCATTAGGATGGCTGAAATCAGATGTAAGGAGAAAACAGATCAAACAACACCTAAAATATAATTGGAGCAATAGACTGTATCCTGGATTGCAATTTACGAAGTTTTTTCCTTTTTATTTTTAAATTTTTATTTGTTTTATTTTTTTCAAAGTAATCTCTATGCCCAACATGAGGCTCAAACTCATGACCCCCAGATCAAGAGTTGCATGCCCCACCACTTGAGCCAGCCTGGGGACCTGAAGTTTCTTCTTTTTCAGATGTTCCTGATGACATGATGTCAAAAAAATACTTTGACTTCCAGTGGTTATGGGATCTTCTGGAAAGGAGGTCAAAACCAATTGGCTTCTTCATCCCTTGTCCTTTCTATGGCCATGGCAGGGCCCCCAGGAAGGCAATGCTATGGAGTGGGGGCTCCTGCTAAGTGTTTTCCTCATGAAAGTTTCTAACAGTGAATGTGACACCATAGACTTCTGGAGGTTTTGCAAACAGGACTGCTGAACACATACGGGTTTAAGGGCTGTCAGCATAGGGCATGGTGGCCCATGGACACATGTTATTTATCCTTTACTACAGTCCCTGAGACACAGCTTTGAGTAGTACTACTCTTGGCCTCCAAATTCAAGTGCCTCTGACTTCCTCCAGAGGCACTGTGGTGTTCATCACCTCCCACCTCCTTCTCCCTGTCTTTTCCTGGACTTTCCTTTCTTTTAACACATTTCCAAATGTTGGAGCTCCTTAGGATTCACCTGGCCCCTTGTCTTTAATTCCCATTTGGCAACTGCCATGGATTTAAGATACCATCTGCCCAGGGTGCCTGGCTGGCTCAATTGGAAGACTATATGACTCTTAATCTCAGAGTCATGAGTTCAAGCCCCACATTTGATGTAGAGATGACTTAAATAAACCTAAATAAATAAATAAACAAACAAATAAATAAATAAATAAAATGCCATCTGTGTGCCAAAGATTCCATATTTATCTCTCCATCTCTGACCCCTGACCTCTGTCTCCTCTGAGCTCTGAATCATATATCCAAATCCTGACTTGCCTCCTTCTCAATGCTTTAGGCCTATCAAATCTGTTCAGAGGTGAGCCCCAGCTTCCTCACCTCCATTCTCACCTTCCTACCACCTTATGGCTCTCGGTGAGATAAAACTGTAGGACTCCTTCAGCTTATGAATCCCTGAGACCTGTGTCCTACCTCTGGATATTCACTTCCTTCTCTTTCCTCTGCCAACTGTCTTGATCCAGATGTTGTCCCAATTGGAGCAAGACTGACATTCTGGAAATGTAATTTAGTTAATGCCTGCCCCCTGCTTAAACTTTCAAGAATTTCCTATTGAACTCAATCAAATCCAAATCTTTTTTTTTTTTTTTTCAAATCCAAATCTTGATCATGGCCTACATGGTGTGGATGGTCTTCGTCTTTCATCACTGTCCCTCTTGCTCATTATCTTCCAGCCACATTGATTTTACTTAGTGGCTTGAACAGAACAATCTCTTTGCCTCTTGGGTGTGTGTGTCACTGAACATGTGCTTCTCTCTGCTTTGAATGCTCTTCTATCCAATACTGAGATCCCAGCTCAGTGAATAGTGGGTGCCTTCTCAAAATTTATGGATCCTTATCTAAAATACGTCAAATCTCAATCACTGTTTGTTTTCAACATAGCACCTACCATGATTTGTTCTTGTGATTTCCTTGTTTACCATTTTACCTAACACTAGCACAATAGTAGTACAATAAAAGATAATCACAAAATATTTGTGGAATACATGAATGTTTGAATGTTGTTTCTTCATAATTCTGGTGATTAGTGATTGAACCTAAGGTGGGGGAACCTGGTATAAGTAGAGGTATTTCTGAAATGCCGTTCTTCTGAAGGCTCTCAAAACCCTATGGACTGACAGATATTATTCCTGGTGGGGTTTTCTGTCCTTTTTTTTTTTTTTTTTTTTTTTTAAGGCTCACCTTAAACTTTGGAGTAGCTTAATTACCTACTATGTGATGATATCTTTGCCAATTAGATTGGACTTGGAGGGATGAAAGATGCTTTATGAACGTGAATTATAAACACAAGTCAGAGACAGGGCCAAAAAGCTAATATAAATGTGTTACGTTAAATTACAAGGAGTTTTAATTATATTTTTATTGTAGGAAGGTAATTATTTATAGTGTTTAATGATTTATCTTTAATCTAGATCTCAAAAATCAAGGGCCTTTTAAGGACCAATGAAAATGGAAAGGAATCACATACAAAGAAATGAGATGACTGATAAGCATCTATCTCCACCATCCAGCAATGGATTCAGTAATTAAGCAGTATCTGTGTGCATCTTATCAATTCACTTTTAGGTGCACATCACACTTATTTTATTGCCTACCTTGTTGCTACCACTTCAATCTATTGAGTGTAAATAATGCAAGTAGTATTTAAATCAGAAACATTTTCGCGTAGCACTTAATATTTGCAACTTACATTGCAATCCTATTGATTCACAAAAATTCTAAGACATGGCTGACCATTTCTCTTCCTTTTCTACGAATGGAAAAGCCACATTAGTGAGCGACTGAAGTGATGTGTCCAAGGGCACTGGTAACACACATTAATATAAAATCTCATTTTGTCAAGTAATAAAATTTGCTTCAAGCATCAAGAGAGAGCCTAAATGCTGTACCAGCTCCCTGAAAGGCTGCCCTACCCTAACCTGCAGGAGCGGTGGGGCTGGAATGCTTTGCTTTCTCTCTGGAGCTCCAGTCACCATCTGCCCTGAGGACACTAGCTTTTGTCATGTATCATCAGGATAGAAATGTCCCAGACTGACACCTCCGGTTAATATCAGTCCCTGAAGCAGTTCCTGGCTCCCCTGTCATTCTCCTATCAGACCCCCATGCCCACGTGGTTCCGTACATTGCTTTGCCCTACTCTGCCCTCCAGCTGCCCCAGCTCCTGCCCCTGTGCTGGGGAAGCCAGGGCCAGACAGTCCTACCTGCCCTGTGACTTCAATCTACACCTACTGTTCCTCTCACCTTCTTCCCCCACTGAAACTGGCTTCTTCCCTTTGACACCACTTCCCTGGCAGCTCCCTCAAATACTTTCTGCACTTTGTACCACCAAGCATTGCTCTGCAACGCTCTAAGTAGAACAGTTTTCTTCTCTCCTGACACCCTTTGAGTTTCGGACCACCAGGTTCCACTGGGTGCACTTTCTCCTCTGCAGGAGCTCCTGAGCCTTACCTCCTTCAATTTCTCTCTCCCTGCTCCTCCTGCCCCCATTTCTTGAAGCTTCAGTTTGTGGCTCACCAGCACTCTTTCCCAGTCTGCTCTGGTAATAATTCTGGAGGATCTCAGTGTCCACATGGGTCACCCTTCCAATGCCCTGGCTTCCCAAACTTTTGGCCTCAACTTTTCCAGTCAACTTTTCCTCTATACTAACTCGGCCACCAGCACTCCCGGCCCTCCCCTGACCCTGCCATTGCCAGTCCCTGCAAGCCTCCGTAATCTCAATGTCAAGAATCCCATTCTTTTTTTTTTTTTTTCAAAGATTTTATTTATCTCTTCATGAAAGACACACCGAGAGAGGCAGAGACACAGGCAGAGGGAGACGCAGGCTCCCTGCGGGAAGCCCAATGTGGGACTCGGTCCCAGGACCCTGGGATCATGACCTGAGCCGAAGGCAGATGCTCAACCACTGAGCCACCCGGGTGCCCCAAGGATCTCACTCGTCAGCTAGCACCTACTTTTCCAGCTAAACCTTGCTAGTACTCAAACTCTAAAATCTCTTTGGACTCACTGGGACCTAGAACTAATGGACCAACTACCTTTCCCATTCCCCTTTCTTCTCATCCCCCCCCCCCCCACTCTCTTGTGTCCTTGGGGACAGGGACATTGTTCCTGACCATCTCTCCTCTCCCCTATGTCACCAACCCCTACTCCTTTACAGAGTCACTCCCAGTGGCCTATAAACATGCCTCAGCTTTTCCTGTAAAAGAGAAAATTATCTTGATTCCATATTCCCCCACCCCAGCTACCTCATTTCTTTGCTTTCCTTTACAGCTAAATTCCTCAGAAAAGAAGTTACCTACATTTGTTGTCTCCCATTTCTCTTCCTCCTCTCACATGAACCCAATTCAAGCAATTCAAGCAGGTTTTCCCTCCCTGCCCTCTCTCCCCCATGGTCAAAGTCACCAATGACCTCCAAGTTTCAAATTCCATTGTTCATTTCTCACTGGGCTGGTGCTTGGTCAGCAGGAGGCATGGATGATCAGTCTTCCTCCTAGAAATGCTTCCTGCCTAAGGCTTCCAGTTCACACCCTCTTGCATTTCTTCTCACCTTACTCCAACCACACCTTATATTTTATACTTTTTACATGAAATGAGCATTACTGATGGTCACTTCAGAACTTCTGTACTCATTTATTCCCTAACTGTACTCAGTTCCTTTCCTAGATGTCACCAGGATGCTTTCCGGCACACCCTTTATGTCTTTACTGACAAATTACCTGTTCAGTGAGGTTATTTCTGACCACCTGATATAAATTTCACCTCTTCGAAGCCCCAGCTACCACTACCCTCTTTTTGGTTTTATTTTTCTCCATGGCCATAATAACCACCTAACATAATGAATATTGAACGTGTCTGTGTGTACATAACATCACAGTTGTCCATTGGTATTTCTTTCTCCCTCCTATATTCCTATAACTGAGAATGGTATCTAGCACCTGAGTAGGTAGGTGCTCAGTAAGTATCTTCTGAATGAAAAGAAAGAAGGAAGGAAGGAAAAGTGCTTTTTCAGGAAACAAAGATCAAATTGTTGTGATAAACCATGACCCCATGTTGCACAACTAATCAGAATAATAGTGATTTAGATTGTGGCTCGATTACAATTCTAGGAGAATGCAAAGTGGCCTGACTTGTATGCAAATCCAAGGAGATGATTACAGTTGGCTTCTTTCCCTACTAATCACCAATGACTCTAACACAAATAGGGAAATAATTTGCAAATATTGGTACAAGTTAGAAGAGAGGGCTCCATTATCTGAGTGGAAATGTCAGGGCAACAATCAGTAATTCTTACTTTAAGAAATCTCTCAGGCTTTCGCAGGAAAATGGCTGGGAGATACATGTGTTTTCCTAAATAGGTATGTTTGCAGGAGTCAGTTATTAATTCTTACCTACAATGAAGGATAACTGATTTTGATTACAATTGAATAAACACTATGCCTGCTGAATTCTGGATTTTGCAGTATGAAAATATAAAGGAGACATTCTGAAACCTGTTAAATCAAGGAATTGAAAATAATTTTAGTTTTTTTATCCTCCCCCTATTAACTCCTTTCTGGTTTTTTTTTTTAATTTTTATATTTAAAATTTTTTAATTTAAAATTTAAAATTTTATTTAAATTCCATTTGCCAACATATAGTATAACACCCAGTGCTCATCCTATCATGTGTCCTCCTTAATGCCCATCACCTTGTTACCCTATGCCCCTACCCACCTCCCCTTCTGCAACCCTTTGTTTGTTTTCCAGAATTAGGAGTCTCTCTTGGTTTGTCTTCCTCTCTAATTTTTCCCCACTCAGTTTCCCCTCCTTCCCTTATGGTCCCTTGCACTGTTTCTTATATTCCACATATGAGTGAAACCATATGATAATTGTCTTTCTCTGATTGACTTATTTTGCTCAGCATAATACCCTCCAGTTGTGTCCTCGTCGATGTAAATGGTAGGTATTCACCCTTTCTGATGGCTGAGTAATATTCCATTGTACGTATATACCACATCTTCTTTATCCATTCAACTGTTGGACATCGTGGCTCCTTCCACAGTGTGGCTATTATAGACATTGCTGCTCTGAACATTGGGGTGCAGGTGTCCCATCGTTTCACTACATCTGTATTTTTGGGGTAAATACCCAGTAGTGCAAGTGCTGGGTCATACAGTAGCTCTATTTTTTACTTCTAGAGGAACCTCCACAAGTTTTCCAGAGTGGCTGCACCAGTGTGCATTCCTACCAAGAGTGCAAGAGGGTTCCCCTTTCTCCACATCCTCGCCAACATTTGTTGTTTCCTGTCTTGTTAATTTTAGCCATTCTCAGAGTAAAGTGATATCTCATTGTGGTTTTGATTTGTATTTCCTTGATGACAACTTATGTGGAGCATTTCTTCATGTGCTTGTTAGCCATGTGTATCTTTGGAGAAATGTCTGTTCCTGTCCTCTACCCATTTCTTGACCTGATTGTTTTTTTGGGTGTTGAGTTTGATAAGTTCTTTGTATATCTTAGGTCCTAACCCTTTATCTGATATGTCATTTGCAAATAACTTCTCCCATTCCATAGGTTGCCTTTTAGTTTTGTTGACTATTTCCTTTGTTGCACAGAAGCTTTTTTTCTTGATGAAGTCCCAATAGTGCATTATTGATTTTGTTTCCCTTGCCTTTACAGATGTGACTCACAAGAAGTTGCTGTGGCCAAGTTCAAAAAGGTTGCTGCCTGTGTTCTCTTCTGTGATTTTGACAGATTCACATCTCACATTTAGAACTTTCAACCATTTTGAGTTTATCTTTGTGTATGGTGTGAGAGAATGGTCCAATTTCATTCTCATGCATGTGGCAGTCCAATTTTTTCAACACCATTTATTGAATAGACTTTTTTCCCCACTGGATATTCTTTCCTGCTTTATCCAAGATTAGTTGACCATAGAGCTGAGGGTCCATTTCTGGGTTTTCTATTCTGTTCAATTGATCTACATGTTTGTTTTTGTGGCAGTACCATGCTGTCTTGATCACAGCTTTGTAATACAGCTTGAAGTCAGGCATTGTGATGCCCCCACCTTTGGTTTTCTGTTTCAACATTCCTCTAGCTACTTGGGGTCTTTTCTGGTTCCATACAAATCTTAGGATTATTTGTTCCAACTCTGTGAAGAAAGTCCATGGTATTTTGATAGGGATTGCATTGAATGTGTAAATTGCTCTGAGTAGCATAGACATTTTCACAGTATTTATTCTTCTAATCCATAAGCATCAAATGTTTTTCCATCTCTTTGTGTCTTCCTCAATTTTCCTTTCTGTTTTTAATCTAGTGTTGGACACAGTTATCCAACTTTACAACATACATGTATGAAAGAAAAACATACTGACCAAAAACGCATCAATAAAACTCATCTTCCTTTGCATATTCCCTGGTCAGATGTGGCAAAGATGTCCTTTGAGTAAAAGCCAGTAAGAGGGTGAGGTAGGTCTCCTTTTCATGCTGTCAACTATTTGGTGTAAGCATTTCAAGAATAACTTGACATCAAGGTTTAACATAATACCATGGAAGCTGTAATTCTATACAAAGATTAAGAAATTTACTTTTATGCAGTCAAAAGTATGTGTGTATAATTCAGCACCCTGAATTATTTACTTAGCACATCCATTTAGAATCTGTCATCTGAGTACCACAGTACTTAAATAATCTACTTTTAATGGGTCATCCTTTGTATATAAGTCACAGATTCACATCCAGAGAAAGCAGTCGCAGTGAAATATGGAGAACATGCACAAAGTGCAAAGGTCTGGTGAGAGGAGCTCTCACACTCACCCACAGACATCATGTCAGACCACCTGCGACGACTGATCTCTTAGGCATCATGCATCTGGGCACTTACTTGTTTGCTTATCTGCCAATACGTTATGCCTGCTTACTGTCGGCGTCCTGAGATGAAATACTCTGGCAGATAGCAGATGTACCAATTAATAACCTGTCAGGTCTGATGGATAGAAGAGGAAAAGAGTGTCCTCACACATATCTATGGTGTGGCTTTCTTCCCCATTTTAGGGCGCCAAGGGTCAGGAGACATATTCTGCCTCCCTGGAGAGAGCCCAAACTGTCTCATTAGTGTCTATCTTTCATGACACTGTGGCGCTGCCTTTGAGAGGCTGACTCACCTGCTCTTCTCCAAGAATCCTGAAGTGATGGAGCTCTTTAATCAAGGAGTTGGGGCAGCCAGCTGTTGGAGAAAACAATGAATCACAAACATGTTATTACCATTCTGTACAGTAATGTGTTTTTATGTGCAGTTCTGACTATCAGCTGCAGTATTATTGTGGAGGACGCAGACACCTACCTGCACAACATGTTCCAACCAACCACACAAAAGCCATACCTTTGAGGGAGCTATGGCTGCTGTCCAGGTCCCCACTGTGACACTGGGAAGGAACTGCAGGTGAGCCTCACCAGGACTTTTCTTCCTTCTGATTGGGATCTGGCCTTTGTGGGGCTTTAGGCTCCCACATCGTTTCTGTCCAGTGTGTTACTCTCCCTCATAGAGAACCAGGATTCTGACCAGAGTGGGAGAATTGGTGAGTGTAGGTTCATTGCCCTTATTGACCACACCCTGTTTCCTCGCTTTGCAGGCAGGGACCCTGCACACAGAAAGATAAGAAAGAAGACAGGGCAGCTGGACACCGCGTCTTCATGGGGTTTGGTTGTAGTAGAACCATGCCTGGTTCTTTCAGGAGGATCTGTCATGACCAGAAGGATCCTGTTTTTTGGTCTGGAAAGGAGTTCTTATGGAAAGGACTCAAGAAGAGAGCCAGAATAGTTTGGGTGCTCATGACCTTCCATTCTACCCAGTCGGTAGGAGCCTCTTCAGGCTTTCAGATTTTCTTTCTCCATTTGTAAAAAGAAAGAAGTAAATAAATTATATATATGTATGCCAGCACATGCTTAGTTATCATTTTAGTATATGTGCTGCCAAAGCTAGCACATTTAAGTTATGTTCCATCTCTATCTTTTTAACAGAATAATCCTACATATTACGTTGTAGTCATTTACAATCTTAACTCTAGTAACAAAAATTGACATAAAAGCCCATTTCTTAGATACAGTCTATGGATTACATAATCTGTTGAAGCTTCTAGTGAGGAATTGGGTTGCATGCACAATGTACCAAAGCAATCACTGTGCTGTTGTCCTTGTTACTCAGCATTGAGAAATAAGGAGGATGGAAAGTACCAAGGACATCGGTCTAGGGAGGACAGGCTGAGGAAGGAGGGAGTTGTCATCATCACAGGGGTGAAGGAGTTATCCTTTGCCAGAGAGATTCAATTTGTGCTTGGTTCTAGAAGATAGCATTATAACTAATAGGCAAAAATGACAGCAGTAGACTTTGGTTCAATATAAAGAAATTTCTAACTTAAAAATGGACTACACTGCCTTATGAGCTAGTAACTGTAGGTTTTCAGACACAGGCTAAATGACTATTTCCGCAAGATATTGCAGAGATGAATTTGACAGAGTCCATTCCAGTTCAGAAATTCTCTGGTCATGTAAAATGCTGAAACACAGTTTTAGTGTTTGATGTTATATTTGACACAGTCTTTGATATAACATTTCATACTTTGAGAGACTGGTTTGTAAATGCTTACCAAAGTAGTACTAAGGAGTTTTAAAAATATAAACACAATGTAAACGGGTGATGTCACCACCTGACAATAGACCAATAAAATAAATGAAAATCCTGAGATGGATATTTTGGCAGAAAACATAGCAGGTTAATTGCCTCAGGCACACCCAATGCTATAAAGAAAGGAAGCTAGGTCCTTGACATTAGAACTGTGTTTGTTCAACTGGATGCCACAGGCATGCAGTCTGAAGGTTCTTTTTGAGATGCTCATATTAGATATTGTCATAACTATCTAAACAATTAGGAGAAGTCATGCTGGATTATTTGTTTGGCTGCCATTTAACCAAAAACTATAGTGGAAGTTCAGCCTCATACCAGTTCTAGAGTTTTAGATCATCTTGGGAATAGGAAGTTCTGTGAAACTCGTAAGGAAAGAGCTCTAGGGATGTGTTCCCAACAAGTGGGAGGCCCATGGTCTGGTACCAAGTGTAGGAGGTGCACTCGGGGGAGGGACCATGGGCACAGGGACACCAAGCCAACCAGCCAGGGCCTTGTTTGCATCCTGGGGGAATAGTTTAGGAGCCGTAAAATGCCAGCATCTGTGATACTCAATTCACAGAGCTAACTGGAATACTTTTTTTAAAATTTACATTTAACTTATTAACTTTCACTGGGTCCTTCCAGTTGTAGGAATATAAAATGTTTATGTCCTCATTTATATTGAGATGTATTTAAAAGGATACTATTTTGCGGAATAAGTCTATTCAACCTTGGAAGTTTTAGAGGATTTTTTTTTTTAAAGTAGTCCTCCATGTCCCTCAAATTTGAAAAAGACTTATTTGACTTCATTTAATGCCAGGTAGAATAAGAAACAGAATTTAAAATTAGCCTGTCTTCAGGATTTGTATTCCAACACTCTCCTAAGATGTAACTACAAGGATTGATGTCAATGAGGGTTCCAATATAAACATCTTTCACAGAAGACTAGATAATTACTTGTAACACCTGGAAGGAGGAATAAAGTATAATAAATGAGGACACATATGGCATTAGTTACAAGGGAAGATGTGTGAGGGGTCAAGATTTTTAAGAGACCATTGAGGAGCATCCTGCTCGCTGCGGAAACATCAGTGTGGGAAATGGACAGCCCCAAGCTCCCTGTGAAGGCAAGTTCCCAAATTACGAAACTAGAAACGTAAGACACACAGGGAATCCAGTAGTGTGAGGAGGGAGGTTGGGGTGCCAGGAGAAAGAAAGAGCCTGGCAAAGAAGGATTCCGTGAAGAGTGTTGTTAATGTTGGGGCTGCACTCTTGCTTTTTCCCAATTCTTCACACAGAGCCTCCTCCTGCATGGCAATGGGTCATCTTCTGGAGCCACCATGGCCTACTTGGGTCAGTTGAATCCTCACAGTGCCCAGCATTCTCTGCCTTCAGGCTCCCAAGGGGAAATCTTTTCTCGAGATCATAGAGAAAAGGCTCCTATTAAAATGTGCACGTGGTGAGGGGACATGGTGGCTGGGTGGCTCCATTGTTAAGCAGGCAACTCTCGGTTTTGGCTGTGGTCATGATCTCAGGGTCATGGGATGGAGCCCAGTGTCTGGCTCCACACTCAGTGGGGAGTCTGCTTGAAATTCTCCCTCTCTCTCTCCTTCTGCTCATCCCATTTGTGCATTCTCTCTCTCTCTCTCTCTCTCTCTCTCAAATAATCTTTAAAATAAATAAATAAAATGTGCACATGGGACATCATGCCACCCCCCGCCCCATAGGGTTTCCATCTCAAAGAAGGCAGTGGCTTTCTAGGTCCTCCACCCTCTGAGCCTTCTCTCTCCCTCCTCATCCCACCGGGCTGTGATCGCCTGCCTGCTCCTGACCATTCCACACACTGCTGTCTCCAGCCTTCTGTGCTTGCTGCTCCCTATCCCCAGAAAGCTCTTGGCCCTGACATCTGCATGGGGGGCTCCCTACCTCCTGCATGTCCTTTCTCAAACGTCACCTTCTAAGTGACACTGCTTGGGGTGGCCCTGCGTGAAATTACAGCCTGTTTTCACTCCCTTGCCCACACATCCTCATCACGCTGTATTTTCTCCAGAGTGAAATCATCTTCTAATGTACCTTACACCTCATGTACTTTATTCTCTGTTGCCAGCTGCTGAAATGCGAAGGTGACACATGGAAGGATGGTTGCTGTCTTGTCCCTGTGGTATCAGCCATGCCCACAACAGTGCCTGGGTATGTGGCACTCACTCAACAGCAGGTGCTCTGTGGATGAGTCTCCTGCCATGTGGTCACCATGGCACATGGTGGCTGGGCAATGGTGGCACCCGGGAGGGGGGCTCCCACACCACTCCTCTTCCCCCTCCCAGAAGCCTCAGTTCTGACCTCCAGCCCTGCAGGTGCTTTGCTTCCTGTGTATTGGTTACATGGTCTTTTCTGACCACTCATCTCTCATGCCCTCCAGGACCTCGCACCTTCTTTTCCTTCTCTGGGTCCAGTCTTGCCAATCACTGCTAGTGTAGCAACCGGGGCTGGAAGTCTAATAGAAACCACGCCATCTCCCTGATGCTGCACCCCTGCTGAGTGGTCAGGCCCTGGCTGTGGCTGGCCTTTCACTTTTCTTTGGCCAGCACCCCCTCACCTCCCTTGGGGACTCACCAAACCATCACCATTCTTCTTAATTAACCTCTAACACTTCATTCCCAAAATAAGACTTCACCTGACACAGGTGTAAAGCTCTTGTCATGAACATGGAGACAAGGGCCCCAGCCCCCCCACAAGGAAGGACCATGGCTGAGCTGTCTAGGGACAGTAACAGAGCCGTGCCCTTAGCTGCAGACAGTTGCCTCATCTCAGGTCATGCCTTCCAGGGACCCCAATCTGCTGCCCAGGACAGCACCACCTAGCTGCGTGGGCTGCACCTGCTCCGAGGCTCTGCAGGGGCTGAGGCTCTGTGGGGCCTGAATGACAGTGTGATTCCCTACTCTGTCCAAGCTGGCTCCCTTCCCCTCCTTCCAAGGTGCCAATCCAATAAACACCAGTACTCCATCCTCTGCCTCAGCCTCGACTTCCAGGGAACCCAGCTGGTAGCTTTCAAGGGCGCCATCCCTGAATTTCATATCCCCTCCTGATTATGACCCCCTGTATCTATCCATCTCTACTCCTCCACACTAAAAGGGGAAATAGTGTCTTTCTCAAAACAGGGCTCATTCTTCATCTGTCCTAACCTGTCCCTGCTCAGCCCCTAGTAGAACTAACGCACCAATCATTCCCTCTCCTTATGCTCTGCCACTTTGTGGCATGTTCACTTCAAACAAAGTGCTATTCAAGTCTTCCCTTTAAATATTCAGCAAAAATCCAGCCTTGAGCATGCAGTTAGCACCTTCGCTTCCTTTCTCCTTTCATACAATGGTCTCTGAGGAAAAGCCTACAGCCATTGCCACCACTTGAAAATAGCAATTGGAGCTATGGATTCCAGAAGCGAAATACCGAAATTGGGGATTTCATGCCCTTTAATAAAAGTTCCTGCGGTCAAGGCCTGGATTGAAGCTCTGGTTGTACACTCACTAACTGGTTATGTGCTCCTGGATAAATCAGTTACTCCCAGTGCCGAGATCTTTTACCAGGAATAATCCCCATCTCCATCTTGAACAGCAGTTTTCAAAGTACGTGAAAACAACACAGAATGACAAAAAAATCAGAATGACAAAAAAATTGATAATGATATTAATAGTGTTTCCACATATGGCTGCTGCTACTTCTTTTAAAAATTTCCTGAATTTAAAAGGGAAGTGGCTACGTGAAACAATTGCTGCATGATCTGTTGTCTTAAGAACTAAAGGTCAGGACTTCTTTTTTCAGCTCTGATGTGTGAAGGGATTGGGAGTTATTATTCTTAACTTTACAACTAGGAGAATCTGGGCAAACTGAAAACCAGCAACTTTCCTTAGACCCATGAGAGAGCAGGTGTCACCCTGGAATCTCGAGAGGCAGGCAAATCCAGCAAGTGACAACTCGACCTGCCAACGTGGAGTGGAAGCCATACAAACCGCAAATGGGTCGGTTTCAATGGACCGCAGATTACAAGACGGAGACTGTCGGAGTGGTTAAGAATGGAGAGAACAAGACCTGAAGGATAGACGCTGAGCCATTTCCTTTATCAGAAAGGAAGATCTGGGGAAGAACCCCCAGATCTCAGAAGAAATTCCATAATATGTTGGCTTGAGCAGGTGATTTACCAAGTACAAGTCCCAAGACTCTCAGATGGCCAGGGGTGCAGTTGATGTGATGGGGACCCGACCACTTTCTCTAGATTTGGCAGATCATGACTTGCTTGGGGAGGGCAAATGTGAAGCTCTAACTCACTTGCAAAATATACTAGATGATGAAAAACAAAACAAGACAAAAACCATACTAGATGATGGTTTAGGGGAGAAACGCTGGATAGTAGAATACGCACGATGCCAGGCATTTAAATCTGTTGTAATCTTGCCTTGAAAAAGAATTGCTGAGGAAATGAACTGAGTAGCAGTGCTGCATCCAGAGCTATTTTGGGTGTCCTACCGAAGGAAAAGAAATGTCAGGTTGGCTGTGAAGGCTTTGCAAATCTAGCTGCGTTGAAAGCACAGACTAAACGGGCACGCTTCTGTGAATGAAGAACATGTGTAAAATCAAGAATGTGGGAGGCGGGGACATGCCTATCAGGACACAGGCTTCTTCCTGAACATGCCTGCAAAAGAGCAAGTGGTGCCCAGACGAGAGAGGTATTCCCTGGTTGTCTCTGTCCCGTTATCCCCCTCTGCCACCTGCCCTGTGGGTGGATCCCACAGCCTCTTTACCCCACATGCAGGGGTGGGGGTGGCACTCTCAGTCCCAGCCTGTCTCCCTCTCTCCATTCCCATTTCCCTGGCCCTGGAGGAGATGAGAAATAATGAGGAAGCTAGAACAGGAGAAGGAAATGAAGTGACAGTCCACCCCCATCACTAACCAGCTGTGCAATCTTGGGCCGAGATACTGTGTCAGCTTCAAGCCTTTACTTCCTCTTGTAAAATGAGAGTAAGGATATTAAACTCATGGGCTTGCTGTAAACAGTGTGTGTGGGTATCCACGTGTTTGTATACATATTACCTAGTAGAGTTTCTTGCACACGGTGGGCTCCTAGCAAATGGTAGCTGCTCTTCTGAGGGCCTCTGGAGAGCGGGGGTGCTTGTCAGACTGCGCTTGAGATGGTTGTTCCGCTGCCCTGCCAGAAATGCCTTGTTGCTTGAACCCTCAATGTTTAGAGGCCAATTTTGCTAACGGAGCCCAGTTCCCTATGACATATTTGAGATTATTAGGGCAATCTGCTGAGAAACAATGGATCATCAAGTATGTGTATGTGTTTATAATGTGCATATATACACACATAGATATACTCACATGATCATACGGGCTTAGAAAAGTATGGCTAGCATATGTTTAAGGCTTTAAGTTTGTTGCCTTTTGTTAATTCATTTATCCATTTACTCACTATAATAAACTCAAGTGATTAGTAAGCAATTTGATGTTTTTATTTGATATCATAAAACTTTACAACATTTTTTTACCTTTGAACTAGCTGGAAGATTTTTTTTTTTTATCCCACTGGTCATTTCAAATTGCATCATTTACATATCTGTATCTACAAAGTGAATGAATAGAGGCAATCGGGAAAATTTCCTGAACCCCCAGATCTCCCGGCACATGCAATTATCCAAATATGCATAAGGGAAACTGACTCAAATTTTCCACAAAAGGGACAGTTAGCAACTGCTTCATGTACCTTCTGTTTAGCCTTCTGAGTCAGCCGTAACGCATAGTAAGGGCATCACTTGCGTACACAATCAACAGATGGATGATTATGGCAAACAAGCTGTGGTTTAAAAACAAATATTCTACAAAGATGTCAAAGAAGAGAACTGACGACTCATAATTCTGTTTAGCCAGGGCTGATCTGCTTTTTTTTTGTTGTTGTTGTTGCAGGAGGTGGAGGGAGCTCTGGTTTCTACTTGTGGCTGCGTGTTTGTAATATTAAAGGCTATTTACCTTTTGTCACCCAGGTTGTGAGCAAAGCAAATGATAGAGCTGAGTAACTGACAATTCTACCTTGAAATTCTACCTCTAAATCCCAGACTCTATGCGTTGCAAACTACTTTCTGCCCTGTCATGGTGGTTTAACAAAAATGGATATTAGATTTTGCATATAAATATGCCACAAGTTCAGAATTTCATAAACATTATTTTAATCCTCCAACTAATAAGATTAGTCTGTTGAACTTGAACACACTTCTTGTGTTTGGGGGGAGGAAAGACACAAAGACACCAAAAATCTACTCACAACAGAGAAACAAAAGCAACACAAAATTTTAGAGGTTAAAAGCGTACATCATGGAGTGACTGAAAAAATGAACAAAAAGGAAGTAGGACGACGGGCTTTCTTTGGTGGTAGAGCCAGTCTTTATATTCATACTGCACATCACTGTATTTTCCAAAAGAGATAAGGCATTCAGTGTGAATGCATTGCCACACAAAGCAATGGCAACTAATTAAATTGAGTCACAATGCATTTTTAGGGGCACCTGGGTGGCTTCGTCAGTTAACTATCTGATTCTTGATTTCGGCTCCGGTCATGATCTCTGGGTTGTGAGATTAAGCTCCTGAGTCGGACTCTGCACTGGGTGTGGAACCTGCTTAAGATTCTCTCTCTCTCTCCCCTGTCTCTGACCCTCCCTTTACCCCCTCTCTTAAAAAATTTAGGGCTCCCATGTGTAGGCCTATCACAATTTCTGTTGTGTTTATTTGTTAACATCTGCTTTTCCCACACCAAACACAGACTCCATGAAAACAAGGACTTGCTCAAAGCTTCAAAGGACATGGGAACTGTGTCTAGCCCAAGGGTAATACTCAATAAATATGTGCTGAGTGAATATATAAATGAAGGGGGAAAAGTCATTGCCTTCTGGATCTTACAAACAAGAGCTTTGGAAAATAGATGACTTTATAAGCCTGTGTAGAGTTAATTAAGGTCGTATGAGAGAAAGTCTATTTGCCCCAGGATCAGTTTTGTAAAATCTCAGAAATTAATTATTTTGTATTTTAAATGCAAGGTTTAATTTTTAAACACAAAATATTAACATGTCACTACTTAAGCAAGAAAGGGTTCTTGAAATGTTCCATTTTCTACTGGCCTTGTCAAAATAAGGCTAACTTTCAGCGAGAGTAGATTTCTAAATGGAAGGCAGAGGCTAGGTCTGCTGAGTGGCTTCAGATTGGGGCCACCCTGATGAGTAATCAGACCACTGTGGAAACATCAAGATATCTTCCTTAAGACAGTCACACAACTGCCAAACACTATCTGATGATTTTGTTTATATCAATGACAATCTTACCTAATTCCTGTATTTTTATGGACTGCCATTTAATTTCTTCAATGATCAAAGACAGATTTATGTAACTCATAGTCATGTATTCAAGAATGAAATGTCTTCATTTTTACACAACTCTTAGCTGTCACTATCCCTAGATGAACCCCTCTGTCAGTCCAGAATTCTCTTCTACAATGTTACTTATCAGCTGCATTTCAGACTTTGTCTCAAGATTTCAGTGACAGGGACCAGAGGACCAGAGGATTGGCCAAAGAATTCCATTCTAATAATGAGGTGTTCTTGTGGGAAGAAGGATCTTTCCACATACTAGTTGTAGCTTTGAAGTGATAGAGATCATATCTAATCCTTTTAAGCTTTTACTGACCTTTCTCCCCTGGGGGAAATACCTATTTGCCTGCAATAATCTGTGATATATGTGAAAATTTATATGAAGCATCCAGATGTTCATTTCCCTTCCCTCTATTCTTAGATTTGAGCTTGTAGTTGGCAATATTCCTGTTCAAATGTGGTATCAAGCAAGTCTCCTATTTATTTGTTGTTGCCACACTCATCCATGTATTTGGCATCAGATACCTGAACAGACACTGTGGAGCCCAAGATTGAGATTTCATGGTGCTTTTTTCTGAGAAGGCTTTGACAGATGTACTCTGTTTGCAAGGTCAGACTTCTTAGATGAGAGTTCTCATACTTGTTCATTTTATCTTTGACATCACACCAATGGGTTTCCTTCCACCCTACTGATAAAGTGTTCTATGATGCCCACTCTGAACTTGGGATCCAAGAGCTCAGTTTAGAATAGTCCTCAACTTGTTGGCCCCAGGGGAAAGTGTAAAAACATGTCACTTATTCGTATATTTAAAAGTCATAAATCAAATTAAAAAGCTGTTAAAAATATGTTGTTTCACCTTTTGAAAAATAACACCTATATGAAGATCTAGAAGGTGGGGATTTGGAACTCTCAGACCACTGGGAGGACTGCTCCCAAGAGTCCCTGACCCTTCCTGCTTCTCTCATTCCAGATTCTGACCTCCTCAAAGGTCCTCCACACATCCAGCTATTGCAGCCCCTACTATGAGTTACCCCTTGGCCCATGTCTCAGGAAGACAGAGCTGGTTAAGACTTCAGGTCTAGTGATCCCGTGAGCATACTACACCCTCCTCCATGACTGCTTCCACAGTTGGTTTTGGTGAATCCGAGGTGGCTCTTAATGATTACACATACCTTATCAGTGCTCACACTATTTAATTTTTTCTTCAGTTGATGGCAGAAACTGATAACAAACTCATTGCAGTTTCTGAGATCTGGTCCTTTCTCATTTTGGAAAGTTAAAAAAAAAAAAAAAGCCAACCTCACAAACTCTGAACTCTGTTCTTCATGATTGCTCAAAGACCCCCTGGCAATGCCTCAGAGGTCACAGGTGGATGTGCTTGCAGACCTCACAGCAACTTAAAATACTTGTGTGTTCTTCACTCTGTTCTCATTTTTCTTATGCAGAACTTCCTCTTGAGACTGGCTGTTCTCTCCTTTCCAATATGGGAGATATTCTCTTTGCTCAAGGAAACAGGAGAGACCAGGATTGGAAAGCTTTTCTGTCTAACGTTGTGCCCTCTTTCTCAGCGAGAGCCTCTCTTTGTCTTGTGTCCAACTTTAAAAGCCTGTTGCATTGTCTTTGGTTATTGAAATGAGAATGTCATCTCACTCTGGGCTTCTCTGGACAATATGTTCACAGGTTGGTGCTTTTCTCTTCTTTTCTCTGCTATTAAACCCTCACTCATCTCTCCCAACTGCTTTCTAAAAATCTGAGCCCGCTGTAAATAAATAAAAAAAGTTAAAAAAAAAGTTGCTTGTTTGGTATTAAAAATGAATAAGAACATTTATTTTTACGAAAACATATAAAGACAGAATTGGATCTTATTTTTTTAAAGGATAACTTCTAAACTGGGATTTTTCTTCAATTAATATCTATAATCAACATTTACTATCATTCTGGTTCCATGTAATAAGATGATTTTACAATCTAATATGGAATCTCTCCAGGAAAATGCATTATAAAGCTGTGGATCATTTCCACAAAGCCACTGATAGCTATTAAAAAAAAAAAAAAACTCAGAAAAACAAAACAGAACAACAACAACAAAAAACCTTTGGGGGATTAATTGAAGTACAACTTTTGTGGAAAGCTTGTGCTGAATTTCCTCAATAACCATGCTGTGAAGTTGAGGAAACTCATTTGGAAAATATATTCCCTTGAAAAGCATTAAAAGCCACATGAGTCTTCAATCACTATTTTTCCTTTTAATTTCCTTGCAAATCATCATGGGGCAATTGTGATATCCTTTGGGTTCAATGGAAAACCGTGAGCACCCAGGCTTGGGATAAAAATTGAAACGGATTTCAGCTCTCTGATGTGCCACTGGCACTGTCCACATGACACAAATAATCTGCAATTTGCAGATTGCTGCTGTTTGGTGTGAAATGCTTTCAGGATTAATTTCTCTCTTGGCTATAGCTTAGAATCCCTAATGCAGGCTTGACAATTACAGTTACTTTCTATTTTTCCCATAAGTACAACTTTGGAAAGGAAACTGGCTAACGATGAAATGGCATCAAAAATAAATCATGATTCAATGTGATCAAAGATAATGCAGCACAACACTGAACAATTACCTTCAATCACAAGCCAAAACAGGGTGGGGCCCATCTGCAAGCCTGACATGCCAGTTGGTTTGATGAGCTCCTTTCCACCCAGCTCAAGCCAGGCTGATCAGGGTCTCCGTGTAGTCTGCCCAAGTAGCTATTTCTGAATTAGTCTGAGAGCCAAATGTTAATCATACCCATGTAAAACTCACTGAAATACCTTGACTGAGCAACTGCATTCAAAATTAGCAGTAGGACTTTATACCATAAAATTTCAAAGCATTATTACTTTGATAAATAAAACCAGGCTCATCTTAATAATTTCTCTCTGCCAATAGGTTATTTATGTCTTTAAAGGTTCTTCTGTGTGTTCCCTTTCTTTCTTTCTTTCTTTTTCTTTCTTTCTTTCTTTCTTTCTTTCTTCTTTCTTTCTTTTCCTTCCTTCCTTCCTTCCTTCCTTCCTTCCTTCCTTCCTTCCTTCCTTCCTTCCTTCCTTCCTTCTTTCCTCCCTTCCTTCCTTCCTTCCTTCCTTCCTTCCTTCCTTCCTTCCTTCCTTCCTTCCTTCCTTCCTTCCTTTTTTAAAGATTTTATTTATTTATTCATGAAGGACACACAGAGAGAGGCAGAGACAGGCAGAAGGAGAAGCAGGCTCCCTGTGGGGAGCCCGACTCAGAACTTGATCTCAGGACTGTGGGACTATGACCTGAGACAATTACTGAGCCATCCAAATGCCCTATGTGTTCCTTTTCAATAGCCAACACTTGATGAATCCAAGACACCCTAAATGAGTTACAAAAATGTGGAAGTTATTCACCTTTCACCTAGCAATTTCACTTACAGGTACATGTCATAGAGAAACTTACAGTCCCACAGAAATATTTGCTGGAATATTTAGGGCAGCATTTCTGGAATAACAGCAACAACAAAAGAAAACATCTGAAATGACTATCAAGAGGAGAGATGAAGCCATCAGACAAGTACCTACCATGCACTCTCTTGTTGCCAAGCTCTGTAGGGCACTAAAACCACACTGGTGGAAAAATGAAAAGACAAAAATCCCTCCTTGGAGACAATTAAACTATTAAAGAGGGAAATGATGAAATACCTCTGGAAGGTGATAAACATGATGTCAAAAAGTAAAAGAAAAAAACAGAACAGGGTCAGGGAGGTAAGAACAGGTGGGATTGTTTTAAATAAGGTACTCAGACTGTCTTCTGACGAGAAAATGACATTTAGAAAGTGAGCTACAGCGGTTTAGTGCCGCCTTCGGCCCAGGGCGTGATCCTGGAGACCCAGGATCGAGTCCCACATTGGGCTCCCTGCACAGAGCCTGCTTCTCCCTCTGCCTGCGTCTCTGCCTCTCACTCTCTGTGTGTTTGTCTCTCATAAATAAATAAATAAAATCTTTTTTTAAAAAAAGAAAATGAGCTAATAAGAATTGGGGTGAAATGTATCAAGTAGACAAATTTCAAAAACATGAAGTCAAGAAAAAAAGCTGCGATAGTTCACAAAGTACAGTGTCATTTATAGGAAGTTCAGAAAAATCTCTTGGATAACATGGATTCTTACAAATACACTAATTGTATAAGATAACACACATGAATGATAAACACCAAATTTAGGAGGAGTAGGTAAAATAGGATCATAGCAAAGGAGAGGGAGCTTCCATTTTGTCTTTAACATTTGCAAAAGGAGGTTTCAAACCTAAGCAAACTTCACTGAGAGAGTCTCTTAAAATAGGGTTAGGAGGCCATGAGGGAGGAGGAACTTATGCATGTCCTTATCTGGAGGACAAGATGAACTTGAACTTTTCTAGCCAGCTGTGGTCTTCAGCCTAGCTCATCAGCACTTTCCCCTTTGCAAGGAGCCAACCCAGTTTTACAAGCTTCAACCGCTCATTTGCATATGAACCCACCCCAGTTAACCAAGTTTCAATCTGGTTTGCACAGAGGACCTGAAGGAGAACCATACTCAGGACCTTTCAACTCTGTAATGTGCCTCCTCTTCATCATCCTCAGAACACAATTTAGGTTTCTGCCTGAATCTGTGGTCTCCCAAATTGCAATTCTACTTGCCCCAATAAAAGTCCATTTGCTTTACATTTCAGGGAATTCTTTCTGGGTTGATGCATTTATTATCATAATTGGTAAAAATAAAAGTTAACATTTCTGCAACACTATGGATAAAGCACTCTTACTGCTTTGTGTAAAATAACTCAGTCCTGCAACAACCCTACGAGAGAGGTACTATTAGCGCTAGTTTACAGACGATGACACAAAGACACAGAAATATTAATTAACCCGGCACAGTTATCTGAAGCAGTGAGAATAGTCGGACACTAACAAAGCGGGATAGTGAGTTCCTGAGTGTTCATTATATTCCTCTAGCTCATTGCATGTTTGTACCTTCTCATAAAAAAAAAAAAACCACCCCCCCATACACACAAGAAAATATGAAGTATATACAGAGAACTTTGAAAAAAGATGAATAAAAATTCAAAACATTATAGGCCTGAGTTTATTTTTATCATGAAGACAGATGAACATTTATGAAGTTTAAAGAGGAACACCTTATAATATAAACACTATATGGTCAGCATGGCTTATTGGGGCAGATTTTGTAGTTTTAAGAGTAAGCTGAAAAAAGCCATAAATATTATTTATTCAGTTTCTCACTTATAGATGAGGCAGTTACTACCCAAAAGCACATAAAGCCTCTTATTGGAGCTCAAAATAGGTATATGAAGCTCAGATGTGTGTGTGATTTCTTAACTTACATGCACATTGGTATTTTCTGCTTTGTTGTAACTGCTGTGCTAATCCTAGTGTCCCTTCTGAGTCAATTCCTAGTGGCCATGACATGACCAGTCCTCCAGGGAGTTGCTGCCGAAGAACAGGAATCATTGATAACGAAATGCAGTCAGAAATTTCTCAGGTGTTTTCATCTCACTAATAATAATAGACATGACTATTATTACTGGTGGGAGGTGAGTTCTAAGCCAACATTCACTCATTCTGTGTTGAATTACTTTTCTGTATGTGTCTACTGTGCGTGAGGCCAGGTGCTATAGAAGGAGCAAAAGTGAATCAGGAAGGGGCTCCGCCTTTGTGGAGCATGCAGAAGAAATAACATGCATGGCAACAAGCCACACAAATAGAGAAATAGCCGAGTGTGCCAAGAGCAATCAAGAAGGAGGTGTTAAAAAAAATAAGAAAGGAAAGAAAAAGAAGGAGGAAGAAAAGGATCAAAGGCCTGAAGGCTGGAAGCACCAGGTGTGTCTGCGGAGCCAAGTGGCTGTCTGCATGCAGATGAGAATTTCCAGCACCTGCATCCACACAGCTCAACTATTGGGGCTAAGCACCGAGACCTAATTGTTCCAGAAAATCCTGCCTTGGAAGATAAGCTTGTAAGGCAAAAAATAACTTCACTGTTTTGTTTCAAGGCATTCCTGCAAGTAATTTATCACAGTTTGCTCATCTGAGTAGCCATCTTCCTTAATGGGACAACAGAGTGCTTACCTGGGCAAAGGTTCAAGTGTCAGGGGACAGTTTTCTTATCAAGCCCCCTTTTAGAAAACATTGATGCATCGTGTCTACCAGTTTCCAACTTTTATGTCATGAATCTTGCCCCCTTCCAGGCAGCTCGCCACCTGGAAGATCTGTCTTAAGCCCAGATCCCCAATCCCTATCAATCCCGGCATCCCCTTCGTTTAAGAGCCCCACAACTGTTACCGAGGTGGGGTCTCTCTCTGCACTAGGTCTAATAAACACTGGTCTACTCCATCAATAGACTTTCTGGTGGTCATTTGTGAGAATTGGCCCAGAATATACAAAAGGCAAGAGAGAAAATGCAGTAATGGAAATTAATAATGCTTAATTTTTTTTCTTGTGAGTTATGTCAAAACAGTTTTAAAAAATGAGAAAATTGTCCTCAGCATGTATCTTCTCAGTACTTTGCCTTCACCTCTGTATTTCATAAAATTCCTTCGTTATTGACTTACATTTTATTTTACTTTTTTAAAGATTTTTATTTATTCAGGAGAGACAAACACAGAGAAAGAGAGAGAGAAAGAGGGAGAGGCAGAGACATAGGTAGAGGGAGAAGGCTCCTCAACGGAAACCCGATGTGGGACTTGATCCCGGGACTCCGGGACCACACCCTGAGCCGAAGGCAGACGCTCAACTACTGAGCTACCTAGGCATCTCTGATCTACATTTTAAATGCTTTTTGCCTTTACATTTCTACGGGTGGCATTTTGGTACTCTGGTGTCCTTCTGATTATAAATTTCGATGGTTAACTCAACACACATGAATGGCCACTGGGAGTGTGAGGCTCTCAGAGTGGAAAGAGCTCCTAACCCACCACTCTCCTTGTCCTGTGACTCTCGAAAGTTCATTCTCAGTTAAAATGAGAGAATGGAAAGGGGAAGCAATGGAGACCCCATTTGGGGGTCCCTGGAACATGTTTTTCCATAGTTGGTGGTGGTTTGTTTACCCAAATGAGTGTGTCGATGTCTAATTAGCCTTACGAGGGAAAGAACATGTGAGATTAAATCCCTGAGTGCATCCAATTAAACAGGAGACTGAGATTATGTGTGTCATATCAGAAAAAGCTGCATTGGGTAGGTTTAGTAGGTTACCTGGGTGACCAATTAGCATGGTTAAATTGAAGAGGTTTCTTCTTCTTCTTTTTTTTAAATGAGGTTTCTTTAGGGTAAAAGAATCCTGGGTGCGAAACAATTTATGGACATAGAAGTTTATGGAAAATCCCTGTTTATGAACTGGAAATTTCCAATATGAATTTATTTTTGAATGCTACAGTTTGTCCTACAGAGGTTCTTTAAAATGGACTTTCTCAGGACATATTTAGGCATTACTCAGTTTGAGGAAATAAATAATATCGCAAACAATATTAAAGAAATAAGCGTAACAGGATTTTAAGAATTGATACAATTCTAAAGGGGGCTTAAAGATGAGATGAAGAGATCAGTTAGGGGATGAAGTGTGGTTAGGGAGGGAACAAAAAAGTTTATATTTTTACAAGTACTTAATGGTGTTCTGTTTCTGATTTTTTTTTGTGTTTTAAATTTATTTCAGTAATTTCCCTGGTTGCTTGAGTGCTGTGCCTTTTGTTTCTCTTATTTGTCTTAGCGTGGGTATAATTGCATTCATTACTGAAAGGCATATTTCAAATTCTTAAAAAAAAACAACAAACAATTTTTTTAGCACTCTAAGTGCTGCCACTTAGATTCATCACTGCTTTTACATAGTTCAGATACTTAAAGTTTGTTTGCTGGTGTGATATACATTGGAAAGAGATGAGATACATAAAACCAGAAATCCAATTTCAAGGACAAATAACAGCTTTTATGATGGGGGGAAAGAGAAGAAAAAGATAACAGCTTCAGCTATATGGTTAATGTAGTGTGATTTGATTGTCTAGATCTTTCTACATGAAAATTAGTGATCATTATTTACTTTAATTAGCTAAAATGACTAAATATGAGTAATTCTCATCTGTCAGCAGAGTTATACCAATGAGTCTAAGTTTGTTATTTATCTTCTAAAGTACAACACTCACAGGCACGCAGCCAGGCACCTTTAAAGAACAGGGATAATGAGGTCTTCTAACACATTTAGCAGGTTTCCAGTTACCACACCAACAGCTGGCAAAGACTGGGGTCTGTTGCCTCCTGTGGACTGCCCAGCAGACAACACCATGGCCTGAGAACGAGCCTTTCCACACAGCTGAATCCAGCATTTTGCCTCATATAGCTCTGTAGGTTTCTAGACTATTTGCTTTAAGCACTTGTCAACTACAAAATGAAAACTGATAGATTCTGAGGAAGTCAGTGTTTCAAAGCCAATGATTATCCTGGTAAAAACCTTCAATTACTTGAAATGTCCTTGTGGAAGTTCTTACACCCACCAATGTTTACCTTCAGAACTTTCAGAGGTTGCAGTAAGCTCCTCTAGTGAGAAACCCCATCAACTGTAGCTTCATCCAGGAGGTGATGTTCTTGTGCTGTCATTTTGGTCTAAACTCACAAATTGTTGGTCTCCCTTGCATGTGCTGCGTTTGTGTTTTGGTTACTCCACTGGCTTTGCAAATGTAAATGAACTATTATGTCCAATAAGTACCAAAGTACAAGAAGTTCTTTCCTGGAAGTGTTGAGAGAAGAGGCCCACGAAGTCTAGAATCAGAGATGAGATGTTGAACAGAGATGATGTGTTAAAATAGAAGATGGTAAGTAAATGACAGACACAGCAGCAGTCTGAGGACTGAGTTTCTGGAAAATGGGAACCAGACTGATTTACAGACTTTGCAAAAAGTACTGGGTCCAGGCCATCAATAAGGTGCAAGAGATAGGAATATGATAGGAAGTGGGGAAAATGGAATCCAATAGACGTGGATTTAGAAGGCTGGGGTTTTGTTTGAGGACTTCAGGGAGAAGGATGGAGAAGTATAGCTGTCAAACTGTTAGCACAAAGGGTGTTGGAAGCCAAGTCCCGTCAGTGAGTGTTCCTTTCTATGATTCAGGCTTTGTCACAGGCTCCAGGCATTAGGATAGCTAAAGCTAGTCTATTTTGGAAAATAAAAATCTAACAGCAAGAAGGAAGTGCTTGATTCACCGCCCCCAGCTCTCCCCCCGCAACTCCATCCGGTGGAAATACATGTCAGGGTTGCAAGATGAAATATTTAGTCACTTTTGATGCATGAAAAAAAAGGAATTTTCAGAAAATATACTGCTTGTAAGCAGTGTTTGCCATACTTGCTTCATCTTATTATCCAGATTATTATTAATGATCTGATTCATTAATAGTCATCTGGGGAAGATTTAAAACAAAATAACTCATCCTCCATATTTTTTACTATTCATCATTATTCACAGTGTAGTTTTCCAGTAGGAAGAGAAAACCAAGGGTATATTAACGGGAGAAGTATGTATTATTATCTGATATACTTAAATTATCCAGGTTCATTCATTCAACCCATATTTATGCCGTGCACTGTATTATGTAGTGGGGGTACATCAGTGAACAAAACAGAAAGGCCCCTGCCCTTATGTTACCTATATTGTAGATGGGAGAGCAGATGGAAGAAACACAAGTAAATAACAGAATGTCAAATATTCCTAGAGTGCTATGCAAGACAATAAAGTAGTGATGGGGTACCACAGGGAACTATTTGAGTGGTTAGAAAATCATTCCACAAAAGGTGCAATCCGAAGCGAGTGAGGGGACACATGATCACACCATGTGTTTACCTGGGGGAGGAGGATCTAGGCAGAGGGCACAGGTGCAGGAGGAGGAAACATGTGCCCATAGGACATTGTAGAAGCAAGGGGGAAGGATGGGCAAAGGAGAATAGAGTCGTAGGCAAAGAGGTCCTCCCTTCCCTCCAGGCAGGGTCCATTAAAACCATTTCTCAGGATTTAGGCTGTTACTACTAATAATGTGGGAAATCACTGGAAGGTTTTAAGCAGAGGAGTCACATGATCTGTTTTTTCTTAAAAAAAAAAAAAATTCAGTTTGAGTACTGTGTTAAAATAGCCTGTAGTGAGTCGATTGAGACAGAGAGTCAGCTAGGAAGCATTGGCTTTGTCCAAGTGAGAGATGACAGTGGCTTGGACTAGGGTGGTGGTGGAGAGGAAGTGAAAGTTGGTCAGAATCTGGATATGCTTTTGAAGACAGATTGACAGGATTTGCCAATAGATGGCAGGTAGGGGTGAGAGAAAGGTCATGGTCATAGATGACAGCAAGATTCTAGGCCTGAGCGCTTGGAAGGTTAAGAATTCCATTGGCTGAGACAGGGGAGACCTTGGGAGGAGGTCGTTTGGGGGTGAAGTGAGCATCTAAGCAGGTGTCCACTTTTGAATATGTTAAATCTCAGATGCTTATTATCCATCAAAGTGTAGAGGGGACAGTTAGGTAGTCAAGTGCAGAGTTCAAGAGGTTCAAGACGGAGAAATACACGGGTGATATGCTGTACCATGACACTGGGGACCAGCCAGGGAGAGCAAAGGAGGTGCAGGTCTGAACTCTGAGCAAGCCACCATGCAAAGACCATGATGGAATGGAACACCGCCATGAGAATGATACCGTAAGTGGCTATTTAATGATGAGCATAGGTTTTTGTGATGTGGTGTTAAGTAAAGAAATGAGATTATAAACCAGCATGCATAGGATAATTCTGGTTTGGTAAAGTGATTACATACGCATTGGAAAAATACTGGAAGACCACGCGCCAATATACCGATGGTGATTTTCACTTACTGGAAGAAATACAGGTGATAGTTACTTTATTTCTGCTTATGTTTAGTTGCTCTGTTGATACTTACACAGGATAAAGGGAAAAGCAATAACATGGCACTAAAAAAGAGATTTCTATTAAAAATTCTCAAGTTGTGCTTAAACAGAGGCCATATGCTGTGCAGCCTTCTTATCTTAGTTTTGCTTAAATAGCTTTGTCACAGGAGACACTCAGCATTGTGGGGAGACTGCACTAGCTTTCAGCTCCAATACGTTTCTCTGGTCTGCCAAATCAAGCTGCTCTCTCTGGCCTTCCTCTGTGGCTTGGACAAGGAATATGCTTTGACCCACCAGACATCCTCACCGAGCATTCCATGTCCTTCCAGTTTGCCCCCAGTCTGCTGACAGGTATCCATTTCCCTCCTTGAAGAAAGCCTGAGGGACATCAAATACTTTCTAAAATCCCCACATCTACTATTATGATCACCATGAAACTTCTGATGGATATAAAATGCAATATAGTGATTATATTCATCATGCATCATTATTGAATTCATCCCGATAGCAAAAGAAATTGCCATAAAAATTGTGACTATTTATTTTGGTACTAGCTTTGCAAGTTTGTGCCTCAGTGCTGGTACCTGAGGCAGACATGGCATGTGTGTCTCTACCCACAGAGCCCATAGCTCTCCAGGTTCTTTTTTAATTCTAGACCAGTGTTTATTCGGGAGCCTTCTATTCTTTATGGCCTGAGGTTTGTCCCAAGAGGCAGAGCTGGTCATGGGCTCCTCTGGTCAGATCAACACTACAACCTGCATAGCTGGTTGAGGCTTCTTATCCTAAGAGAAGTAGCTGCTGGAGCAACCCTATGGTTGATGCAATTGATGAAAAGAGCATGGGCAGATAATCAGGCCCCAAATTAGATTTTTATTTTCTTTGTTTGGGCTGGCCTGACTTTTCTAAACATTTATTATTAGTATCAATCGTATTGGCCAAATGGTTGCCAAATCCCCATATCAACTTTGACTATATAAACCCAGGCTATTTCCTTTAAATGGTCTTTAGAGTTATTTGCTTTTTATTATAGACAGTTTCTTTTTTCTTTTCTAAGATTTTAAATTTTTATTTATTTGAAACAGAGAGAGAGAGAGAGAAAGAGAGAGATTAAGAAGGCAGAGTGGCAGGCAGAGGGAGAAGGAGAAGCAGACGCCCTGCTGAGCAGAGAGCCTGATGTGGGGCTCGATCCTGGGACCTGGGATCATGACTTGAGCTAAAGGCAGATGCTTAACTGACTGAGCCACCCAGGTGCCCCTTAGAGACAGTTTCCATTAGAGTATTTAATTCTTGGAATACTGAGGTTCTGGTGATGTTCTCTAGAGAATTGGCATTGGGGAAGCCATTCATTTATTCAAATATTTGTTGTGCATATACTTGTTGAGGCCACTTTGGGAGGTGGTATCCAGCAGTAATGGAGACAGGCAAGGTTCTTGCTATCATGGAACTACCCAGAGACTTTGGTATCAAATCTCTCTTTCCACTGGCACATCTTGACCTTCACAACAAGCTTAGTATAATCTCAGGAGAAATTTTTGCTTTAAAACATATATACACACACAACAAAAGTATTATTTAGCATAAAAACATGAGGAAAGCCTGCCATTTGCAAAAACATGTTGGACCTTGAAGGCAATATGTTAAGTTAGAGACAAATATTGCATCATCTCATATGTGGAATCCAAAAAAAACACAACCAGCCAAGCAACAACAACAGCAAAACTCTGAGCTCATAGACATGGAGAACAGATTGGTAGCTAGCAGAGGTGGATGTTAAGGTATGGGAGAAATGGGTGAACCAGATCAAAGGGTACAAACTTCCAGTTATAAACTAAGTACGTCCCAGTGGTGTATTGTACAGCAGGTGACTATAGTTAACAATAGTGTATTGTATATTTGAAATTTGCTAAAAGAGCAAATCTTAAAAGTTCTCTTATTACAAGAAAAAAAATTTGATATTATGTATGATGATGGATATTAACTGGACTTGTGATCATTTCACAAATGTATATAAATATCGAAACATCATGTTGTACACCTAAAATGAATATAATATGTCAATTATATCTCAAATAAAAAATTACTAGGGTCATGTCAAAAGATTCAAGAGCCAACAGAGAGGCTCATAGTGGCTAAAGACAGAATAATTTGAGCACCAATATACATAAGAAATACAATATATTCAAATATATTGTGTTAATATTCATGAGTTCTTAAGTTTTTTTTTAATCTCATCTTTCACCTTTGAACATATTAGGAAAACAATTTATTATCCTTAAAACTCATAAATAAAAAGGGAAAAAGCAAGTCTTTAATCTGCCACTTAACATATAAATTGTACCTACCAGTAACCAAATAGTTGATAAAGGAAAATTTCTTTCAATAAAACTACTGAAGCTGTTAAATTATAAAAAGGAATGTTAGAATTATTGTAATATAAATAATTCATAAAGCCAAATCAAATTGAGTAATAATCATTAGCGGCTGCTATTCCCACAAAGATGGACAAAGGACATCCGTGCCTCCTAAGAGAAGTACATAGTACTACTTTTGAAGATTCCTATAAAAACTAAAATCAGATCAAACCTTTGGATTGAAATACTAATTTAAAGGTGATCCAGGGAACAGAGGATTACTGACACCAGTGGTTCTTAGAGTGTGGTGCCCAGATCACCAGCATCATCATCTGGGAGCTCATTAGAAATCCAGATTCTCAGGCCCAGCCCCAGACAGACTGAATCAGAAACTATGGGGGGAGGCCCAGCAATCTGCATTTTCACAAGCCCTCTCAGTGATATATTACATGCATGCTAACTTTGCAAATCCCCTCCTTATAGGGGTACAGCAAAATTCAAAATGTGGGTAACTCCAAGGCAAATGGCACAGTTTCTTCAACAAATGCGTTGCAAGAATGTAAAGACAGAGAGACAGATGTAAAAGACCCATTAGACATGCTGCCAAATGGAATGTGTGGACTCCTTTGGGTTCTTGATTTGAAAAGCTCCACTGTAAAAAATTATGAGATAATAAGAAAAATGTAAGAAATGACTTGATATTTGATACTATTAAGGAATTATAATTCATATTTTAGGTATGATCCAGATAGTGTGGTTATGTTTAGGAAATAATTCTTTATCATTAGGTAGCTCTAAATGAAATGATATGATCTGTGGGGTTTGCTTCACAATAATCTAGTGAGTGAGGTGTGGCTGAAAAGGATGGGCTATGAATCCACAATCACGGTGGCTGAGTGGTGGTTATGCAGAGGCTCCTTCCATTATTATTCCCCTTACTTTCCATGTTGAGAAACTTCCAGGATGAAGAGGTTTTAAAAGAAGAACACGGGAGGGAGGACATATTAATTTTATATATAAAATATCCTTCTATGCAGACAGAGGTGATCTGGCATGTGACTCAAATAATAGCTTTACTCACTCTCTGGCCAGATGCTCAAACCTTCCATACAGTTCCAGAGACTTCTCTCTCACCCATCATTAGATTCAAAAGCTCTGCAACTATGACTCACATTTTGGTGTACTGAGTTCCCTGTATCTATTACATTTTCACAGCTATACATATCCTGTAAACTCTACCCATTCTGTTATTCAGTCGTTTTCAGGAACCCAGGAGAGAGGGAAAATCTGGGGGGCGGGGGGCAAATGATGTAAAAGACGGGTGAGGGATCATGGGTAATGTAGACATATCCATATCCCTGGGGAGACATAGGTCTCGCCGCATGGGGATTTAACACTGACTTTGTGGTTAGGGGACCTGGGTCTTAGAGGGAGGGCTGTGTGGATCAAAAAAGCGTTTAGGATATTTAGATATGTCTTCCCTGCATCTTACATGCCTGGGGCAGAGAAGGGGCCTAACAGCCATGTGCATTTACACATCCGTCCATCAGTAGTTATTGCTCAGAGAGCTGAGGGGACATATCTTAAGGAAATTGTCTCCTGCTCATGCTGCTCCCAGCAGCCTTCACTCATTTGGATATACCTACTTTTTGTTTATTTTACATTATATACTCCTGAGATCAGGTAAGGAGTTTTTGTAATTGTGCAGGACTCCACACTTTCCTCAAAGGTAGCACGTAGTCACGTAGTATCATCATTTTTGTCTTTGGTTTTTGCCAAAGTATAAAGTCCTTTTTCTAGAAGGACACTCTGGTTCACAGAAAAAAAGTCTCAAGAGGGATCCTTTAAAAGGCAGAACTTGTAAGGACAACCCAATTCTTTTGATAATCTACCTTATTTTATAATAGAAATATTCCAGCCTGAGAAAACTAGCTCTCTTGTTAAAATACTGAGATTATCATAGAGCAATTTAGAACCTCCTAATTGGGAGCATTCCTTTGAAGATCTAGACCAGACATAATCTAAACTGGAAAAAGCTGCATTTGTATACTAGTATTAATATTATAATAAGGTAAACCAGATAGATGTAAGTGTTGTGAACATAGGAGTTGAGTTGACAGCTCTGTCTTATGACTTGGATCCACACCTACCCTAGGTTGGCATGGGCGCAACAGCCATATCACCAGGGTTAGCTCCAACATAGGCTTGATACCAGGACAAAGATTCTGGAACATCTTGTGGGCCAATGGCTATATTCCAACTAACATTTTTCTACTGAAGTATCTTATTTCAAAACACAAACAGTGATTCTGTGACTTCAACCAAAATAGATTCACGGTTTACTGACTAATTCTGTGATTACAAACTATATATAGAGTATGCCAGAAAACTTGAAGCCTTTTCTGTTTGACTCTTGCCTTTCACCTGTGTTTGGTGATAAGATAATACTCGGAGCACAATGGCATGGGTTAGTTAGTTCTTTGAATATGCACAGCATTGTTATATCTTCTTTAAAATTTTCAGGGTAAATGAGAAAATTATCTATTCAGATACGTGACTAGGTAGCAGTGAGGACAAATGGTGTTATGCTGTTCTAAAAAGAGCATGTTTAAGACCGAAAAAAAGTCCATTTTAGGACAAGAAATCAAGAAGAAAATTGGCTTGAATAATGGCTCAGTGTTATCAGGGATATAGCAACAAGGTGACATATTTTTCTTTTCTTATAAGTACTGGTGTTAGATTATCATTTCCAGAGGATTTCCCCCTTGTTTAGAGGAGGTTGGGAGATGTTTAATGTTCGCAATTCTCTGTGTTTTTAAAAGCATTTTCCAAAATGAAAACATGAACATGGTAAAATATTAAAATATAGAGAAAATGAAAAGTAGCAATTCCACCACCAAGAGATGGTCACCATTAATATTTTGGTCAATATTATTCTAGATAACTCTCTTACTATATACACACGCACATGATTTTAAGTATGAGGCATCATGAAACTCTGTATCTTGTTCCTTTTACTTGATAACACGAATGAACGTCTTTTCATGCCAAATAATACAGATATACATCATCATTTTTCACAGCTGCTCACCTGGCCTTTATGTGCATATCTTTTAACCAAACCCTGAGTGATGATATGTGTGTCAGTGAGTCACCTGTACATGTATATTTGCAACCATTCAGATGATCAACTAGGATACATTTCCCAAAGCGCACTTGCTGCTGGGTAAGGTGTTATTGCATTAAACATTTTGATAGTTGCTGCTAAAATCCTTGTCAGAATGTGTCTACAAGCTTACGTCCTCAATAGCACTGAGGCCACTTTTTCCCACCTTGCCACGGTACTGGAGACGGGCTGATTGCTTTACCGCCCTCTCCCCCCTCCTCAGTTGTGGATGCATTCATTCCCTCTTCCTTTCTGAGAGGAAGCTTGGCACTACTCCACTCAGAGAGAAATGAGGACAGTTTTTGCATTTCACCTTAATCAGATCAAATTAGGACAGGTGGCAACCCTGCAGGCAACATAATTATGAAAAATGTGTGTGCTCAATACAGGCTGTCCTTCCAGCTTCCCAATCAAATAGGACACCAGAGCCCAACCTTTCTACTTTTAGCTGGTGACTCACGAAGCAGTCACCCACATGCTCTGGATATGATGGTGCTGTAAAATCTGAGATTAAATATAGTCGAAAAAGCCGATTTGGTAAGATTAGCTGATTTAATATAATAATAGATTGTCTATTAAAATGTTTATATGGGGATCCCTGGGTGGCTCAGCGGTTTAGTGCCTGCCTTCGGCCCAGGGTGTGATCGTGGAGTCCCGGGATCGAGTCCCACATCCGGCTCCCTGCATGGAGCCTGCTTCTCCCTCTGCCTGTGTCTCTGCCTCTCTCTCTGTGTCTCTCATGAATAAATAAATAAAATCTTAAAAAAAATAAAAATAAATAAAATGTTTATATGCTGAAGAGGAAAAAAGAAAAAAAAAACCCTCAAATTTTACGGCTGGCTTGTTATTGTAAGAATACCTTTTAACATGTCTCCCTAACCCTTTGCCATCTGAAGGTAAAAGAAATAATGTGGAGGATTCCCAGGTTTTATTGAAAGAGAGTAGCTGTTCCATCCAATCGAAAATGTGGAATGAATATCTATTTACATGCATTTGAGATAAACCGAAGCTGGATACACAACTCAAGTCTACATTATGGGGATTCTACATCCAGCTTCAAACAGGATATTGCTTCTCCGAAGACATCCCCAGCACCGCAATAACAAATGCTATATTGAAAATGCGCTCAGCAACAATTGCAGTATGAGTCTCTGTGCGGTGATTTTTCAGCATGTCAGAATTACACTATCACACCATGGAAACAAATTAAACAGCACAAGCCTGGCTGCTGGGATCGCTTTATTAGCAATGCAGTGTTATTTCATAAAGAATGCATTGCTTTGGAGCTGTCACTGAAGGTCAACGATGGCTTTTCCATTTGTGTGAAGCCCAATTTATTATTTGGAGAAGAACCAAAAAGAGCATTTCTGAATCCAATTCCTCTTCTTCCTGACATTTACATTAGGGGGAATAATAATAATAATAATAACAACAACAACAACCACCACCTAGTTATTTATTCTTTCCAGTTTATCTGTAGTCCATATTCCTTTCCAGGTTGGCATTTGGGAGGAAGCCTCAAAGTGTGAGTTAAACACTTATATTCTCTTTCTGAAGCACACAAACACCATTAGATGCTTGCTGATAGCTCAGAGAAAACACAGTCTACAAGATACACTTTGGAAAGGAAGGTTTTGTTGATATATTAGATTCATATAAATGAGCTTTGGATTTCGTATATTTGCAAAAAAATAACACTCCACGGCTTAGTAGAGCACCATAGCTTTTTGTGATGGATGACTGAGTCTTGCTTTGGAAATGACTATGATTATGTCAGAATAATTCCAAATAAAGAATAATCAGTATTAGTAGATGAGCTCTTAGGAAACATAAGTGGATTCTCTTTTGTAGATGGATATGCTCTAGCAAAAAAAGAAATTAAAACCCAAGATTCTATTCTGAAGCCAAAATAGAGTCTGCTTATTTGCCTCCTGATTTTAGTGAATGTATCAATAAGGTGTTAAAATCCATCCAAATCCTGGCTAATTTTTCTGAATTCCAAGTACGTAATCTGGAATGGAAAATTTCTCTTAGTTGGTTGTCAATTAAATAGGTATTGAATTATAGCTCAAATCATCTAAGGATTTCTTGTCCCCCAATATGGACATTTGTATACTGACAACATTGTGAGACACCGAGGGGTGGTAACGTTTCAGGGTTTTCTGCAGGAGGCTGGGTAGACATTTGGCCCTTTCCTAGCAATCCAGAGGCCAGGCCTAAGGAGGTGGTTCCTTCCACCAACCCCCCAAGCTGGCTTGGCTATAACTCTGAAGTCTCAATGTAGTGGAAGTCATCCAAGCCAGGCAACAAACTGAACACATAACTGAAATCTCAGTGACTCCTTCTTTTGGCTTTCTGACTTTTCCATTTTTAAAAAGAAACGTGTTCTTATTTTCTATAAGGGCAGAGGTACATGGAGCGAGCCTTCCAATCGTTTCCCCTACATACAATCCCATGCCTGATTTGCATCTTTGACTTTTGCCGCAATATTGTCATAGCAAAATATAAGTGACTGGAAATTGAGGGGACAGAGCTTTGATTTTTCCTGTGTGCACCATTCTTGCCCATCTTTGCTCCAGTTACCTCGATTACTTGCTTGCATGGGGAAAAGCAATCACTCTAGTCCTTGTGGTGTAAGTGCTTGTTCTATGTTAACATCTTAAGCTCCATTTCTAAAGGACACCCCCCCCCCTTTTTTTTAAATCTAAGGACAGAAATCTACCCCTTTAACTTCCCTTTTCCATACTGCTATTTCTACTGGAAGAAAATTTCTTTCTTGTGCATCTCTGTGTAGACTACCCTTGCATCCTTCTTGTTGAAATAGCATCTTTTTGTTCTCTATTCTCTAGATATGAAGTTTTAAAGAACATAAGATATCTTTTTCAGTGTGTTTTGTTAACAGACAAATGTAACTCCTTAAATTAAATTTACATTCATCTTCATAGTGCCTTATACAAGAGGTCTCCGGAGAATTAGTTCAGCTGGCCTTTCTGCAAAGTGCCTCATATGTCCTGAGGATTTATCGTCACAAAGCCAGCAGTCCCCATTGGGCTTCATGTCTTAGCCTCCTGGATCTGGAGCCACAATTATCAGTTATGAAAAAAATGGTCTCTACGGCCTGGATAGTAATAATACACACTGGCAAACTGCATGTAATGAGGTTGCTGTCTTGTTTCAAAGGCTGTGATTTAAATTTATAGGTGGGGCCCACGGGTTAATTTTCACTGCCTTAATCGCTACGCTCACCACTGTTGAAGTGCCTGAAGATAGCTCTGCCATCAGAACTAATCCAAATCAGTTTATAAAAACACTCTCAGATTAACAAATCAATGATACTTACACACCACAAAATTGGTTACCACTTAAAGGCTTTATTTTGACTAGATTTATAGCCTGCGTAAATCCCATTCTCCTGTAATTTAGATGGAAGACAAGCCAGGGGCATCTCTGCTGTCTGCTCCCAGCAGTGTGGCCAAAAAGGAGCCTGAGTCTTCCTTAGGAATGGACGGCAGCCTTTGTTTAAAAGCTAGGGAAAACAAGCGATGAGAATCCACCCATCAATTCTTAAATTCACCCCAAAATAGAGTTTAGGAAATTTTAAGGAGGCATTATAGAGATGCTAGTAATTTACTTAAAAATTAAGGCATCATTATATGTCTGTGTAATGCAGCTCATTTCAGAAACAAAAATCAAGATGTTTTACTTTTTTAACTCTAAAACAAAACAAGACTCCTTTCAAATAAAAATTACCCCACTGAGTATTTTAAAATGCATGCTCTTTAAATATCAGATTTGTTTCTGTTTTTTTAAAAGATGTTTTTAAAACATGAAACACACTGTATGTAATCTAATTTGAGTGTCGGAGTCTAGCAATAGAATCTATTAAGCTCATAAAATCTCCTCATTTCAGTCTTTGGTGAGAATGACTTCTACTGTTTCTAGAAGAATACAATATTGTATTCTTCTGGGATTTTTAATTTTGAACTGGGATTTTTAAATTTAAAACTCTGAACCTGGGATTTTTAAATTTAAAACTCAAAGTACAAATTTAGTTTTCTTGACCGGTCTACAAATATTCTATAAGCATTAATAAGATTGCATCATAGAGAGTTAATTACTATCTAGATTAAAAATTTATTTACTTTAGAGGCATCAACAATAAGTATTTTATTTAGATATTTTAGTCTGTCCTGTGATTTGGTAAGTAAAAGGAGATTGGGCAGCTTGGAGGTAATTTATAATAAACAAGGTGATTTCTTGATGTTGTTGGTGTTTTAATAAAGGGAAGGGTGGTGAGGGGAAAAAAGGTACAAATAAATATAAGATTGTCCTGGGTGGTGGGCTGGGCCATTGCACCAAGTGTGCACCCTGAAGGTCTATCATCCTGTTTTGTTTGGGCCACAAATTGGTGCTTTGCTTCCCAGTGATCAGAGCCAAGGGGATACCATAAGTCCCATAAAATAAAACCAAAGAAGTTCTTAGAGGAAGCATAGAACTTTTACTGGCACAAGCCAAGGGCTCTCAGATTGAGCAAAGAAAAATCCAGGATGCCCAGTTAAATTTGAATTTCAGATAAACAAAAATATCTGGGACATACTTACACTAAAAAGAAAAAGTAATTGTTTATTTGAAATTCAAATTTAACTGGGCATCCTGGATTTTATTTGGCAAGCCTATTGAGCCATAATTTAGATACAATATTTGCAGCAGATAGTTTTATAGCTTGATTTCTTATAGAATGACTATACTAATGGGGAATGGTATATTTCCCGGGAATAAAAGCTTCTAATTTCAACAGCATCCAGATAGAGTATATGGTATATTATCAAGAAACCTGCTTCTGAAATAGAACCAGAGAGTCCAGAGGAAGTAAACATAAAAGTGAAAGCAAAAATAAAGTTCACGTCAGATAAACCCAATGTATAAGCCCAAAATAAACCCATTTTAGGCAGCATCATCTGTATTTTAATAGTAGAAATTTGAAAGGAAATATGGATTTTGTTCTTTCAAATAGCTTGTCAGTTTTTTGATCTTCCCCTTTAGGTAGGTGATGCATGGCTTCAGTTCTCAAAAGTTTTGGCACGTTGGGCAGACGAAGCTGTGCACAAAGCGTATACAAAATCATCTAATTTGTGTACTTAATTGCTAAAGATTTTGCTTCTTAGATGTAACAGCCTGCAGATTTTTAGAATTTATTTTATATTTTTTAATAAAAAATTGTGTATATTTAAAGTAGGTAACATGGTGATTTGATATACATTCACATAGGGAAATGACTACTACATTGAGCTAATTATCATGTCATCCCCTCACATTTACCTTTTTTGGGGAGGGGATAAGAGCACCTGAGATCTATTCTCTTAGCATATTTCCAGTGTTCACTACACTCTTATTAGCTATAGTCATCAAGCATACACATTAGCACTTTAAACCTATTTATCCCATGTAACTATACTTTGTACCAACGTCTCCACATCTCCCCCACCTCCCCACCCTCTGCAACCTCTTCCATCTCACTCTCTGTTTCTAGGATTCAATTTTCTTTCTTTCTTTCTTTCTTTCTTTCTTTCTTTCTTTCTTTCTTTCTTTCTTTCTTTCTTTCTTTCTTTCTTCTTTCTTTCTTTCTTTTTTTTCAATTCCATATGTAAAGTGAGATCATACAGCATTTGTCTTTCTCTGTCTGGCTTATTTCTCATAGCAAAATGTCCTCCAGTTTCCTCCATGTTGTTGCAAGTGCCCAGATTTTTTTCTGTCTCATGGCTGAAACCGTACCTACAGCATAGCACATCTTATCTTTTCATTCATTCACTGACAGACACTTGAGTTGTTTCCATATCTTGGCCACTGTAAATAATGCTACACTGTACATGGGAGTGGAGATACCTCTTTGAGATGTTTACAGATATTTTTGTTTGATTTTTCAGACATTGATAAGCCTCTATCTTATTTTCCCATGTATATGTTTTCTGTTGAATTTTCTTTAAAATACAACTGCATTGCAGAGAATTAATTTGCAGAAAACAAGTGTGATTTATTCAGGCTCCATTTTATGTTTAATTAAATAAACATCTTAACATTGGCTCTACAATGGAGAAAACTGTCAGCCAGCACTTTGACTAAGTGGTTCCATACAACACCATCAAGCAATGGACAACCTCACTGCATGTGCTGATTGGTATGGTATCCTGAGAAGTGTACAGTATCACTCCTGTGACACTCCTGAAGTGTGCAGCTTGAGTCTAAACATGAGGAAAGATCAGACAAATGCAAATTGGGGGATATTTGACTGAATAACTGGCCTGTACTTGTTGCAAGTGTGGCTATGATAAAAGGCACAGAAGGGATGAGGTTGGAAGGGATCAAGAGTCATGGTGACTTAATGCAATATGTGAGCAGGAAGGTCTAAACTTAAGACAGACCTGAAATATGAATAAGGAACATGATGTCATTGCTAATTTTTTAAAAAAGATTTCATTTATTTATTCATGAGAGACAAAGATAGAGAGCCAGAGACATAAGCAGAGAGAGAAGCAGTCTCCCTGTGAGGAGCCTGATGTGGGATTCAATCCTGGAACCTGGGATCACAACCAGAGCCAAAGGCAGACACTCAATTGCTGAGCCATTGAGGCATCCCTGATTCATTGCTGGTATCCTGATTCTGGTCATTAGACTGGGGCTTTGTGGCAGATTACCCTTGTGATGAGGAAACACATTTTGAAGTCTTTAGAGATAAAGAGTCATCACATGACCAAACAGTTCAGTATAAAAAATATATTTATATTTTTAAAAATATATATTATATAAATTACATTATTTGGAGCAAGAGAGAAACAAACATGGTAACTAATAACATCTGGGTATCTAACTGAAGAGTGTATAAAAATTCTTTCTCCTAGTCTTGCAACTTTTCTCTAAGTCTGAAATTATGTCAAAATAATTGACATAAATTGACAAAAAAACACCCCAAAACATTTTCTTTGGTCAAAAGTAACATGATATCATTAGGGGAGAAGTCTGCTTTATTTTAAAGTTTACTGGGCTTGAAGAAAATGACATTCAGGTGTACCAGCCAGTTATAGCACATGAAGCTGTCCTTACCATCTCCCTGGGTGGGGCAGGGAGTCCCCAGAGTCCACAGTTCTCAGAATGCTTATGGGATGTTTCAGTGGTGTTTTTGTTTTCTTGTTTGCCTTTTATAATTGAGAAAGTTTGAGTTTCTTTAACATTCATATCCACAGATAATCTGAACTATATATAATCAAATCTGCAGTATAAAGCAATGCTTCAAATATGTAAAAGTAAGGCTAGTTCTTTCTTTTCTGATTGCCACTGAATCTAACTGAATAGTGTCATGATAGACTGCAAGGGTACACTAAATCAGCTGAATCTCCAATACTTGCATTCAGTCTATTATTCCATATTATTTTTCTCTAATCATAAAATATTCTCATGAAGAACAAAGAGGAATAATGTTTTTTTTTTTTCATCCAATTCGTTACTAGTGTTAAAAAGAAATAACAGGAGCAAAATGAAGTCACTAAGCCCCAATAAGACTATACCTAACATCCCTGCAAGTTTCAATCTCTCACAGGAGTGGAATTTTGAACCAATCAGTCAGAATTTCTTAATCAGCACTAGTGAGGTCTTCTGGTGATATGACCCCTTGCCCTTCCCCCTAAGGGAAGGTGACCTTGCCTGAAATAATCTTTTCTTTAGTTTTGCTAATAATCTCCTTGTCCCATCCCATTTCTGTGAATAAAATCTTTCCATTCTGTACAGCTTCTTGGAGCTCCCTTCTTTTTGGTAGATAAAATGCTGCCTCATTCATAAATCTTTAAATAAAGCCAATTAGATCTTTAAATTTACTCAGGTGAATTCTGTTTTTAACACACAACTAAGTAAATCCATCTTTTCCAAAAGAATATTAAATTATGCATTTTTTAAAAGAAGGATCAAAGGCTTGCCTTTACATTGGGGTAATATCTTGTGATTGTCATATGCTGGGTTATTTTGGACATACAGAAACTAATTTTTACCTTGGGTTGAGGACTAAAATATAATGAAACAATACATTAATTTTGAATAGCCTAGTTGTTAGTTTGGCTAGTTTCAACATTCTCTTATGCTCATATAGTGGGACTAGTAATAGAATAAAACTGATAGAATATTAATATTTAATACTGATTGTTCATTTATTCCTTCAATAAATAACATCAAACAACTACCAAATGCCAGGAACTGGTCTAGATATGTGGAATAGAGGTGATTGAGACAACGTCCCTGCCTGCCTGAATTCTACTAGGTGCTCAGGTAATACTGAAGTAAACGAATTATTTTTTTTAAAGATTTTATTTATTCATTCATGACAGACAGAGAGAGAGAGAGAGAGGGAGGAGGAGACACAGGCAGAAAGAGAAGCAGGTTCCATGCCGGGAGCCCGACGTGGAACTCGATCCCGGGACTCCAGGACGATGCCCTGGGCAGAAGGCAGGCACTAAACGGCTGAGCCATCCAGGGATCCCTGAAGTAAATGAATTAAAAGAAAACCCAACCTTTCAGATAAGGTTAAGTGCTACAGAGGAGGATAAAGCTGGGAGCATGTTGGTGGAGGGGTGGGGGGGTGAATTGCCTCCAAAGCCCCTCTGTGGAAGGACGTTGAGCAGAGTCACAGGAAGCATGGAGATGTGGGGAGACCAGACTCCAGCTCTGGGGAGGAGGGACCAGAGGAAGAGCAAAAAGACTTGAGTGTGGGAATTGGCAAGAAGATCACAATGGCCTTCGTAGGGCAGGATAAGAGTGAGGAGAGAGAATTAGAAGAGCTCACACCATAGTAGTGATGTGATACTCTTTCTAATTAACAAACATTTCTCTTTGAGATATTTTTATGTTTAAAGAAGAGTTACAAAGATGGCACAGAGAGTTCTCAGATGCCTATCACTCAGCTTTCCCTAATGTGAACATCTCACAGAACCACGATACATTTCTCCTAATCCTTTTTGTTTTAAAGGAACTCTGTCTCCTTACTGTGTACAATATAATTCTGAACTCATAAGAATGGCCAATGTATCAAGTATTTACTGTGTTCTAGAAGCTCTTCCAAGCACTTGACATGTACCAACTCATTAGTCCTCACAAAATCACTGTTGAGTATGAAGGAGGTACTACTGTTATCATCTCCATTTCAGAGATGAGGATTCAGAGGCATGGAGAGGGGAGCAAACTGACCCAGTGTCATATAACTATAAAGTGATGAGGCTGTTTTTCAAATTTACACTCTCTGGTTCCAGTACCTGAATTCAGGAAAAGACTCGCGGGGCACTGGTTAGGAAAGTACTACAGAGGTCAGGAGATAGATGGTAGTATCTAGGGAGGTAGCACTGGTTAGGGGGCACTGCAGGGGCACTGGCTAGGAAAGTACTAACCAGCAGGGTTAGTACTAACCAGCAGGGGCACTGGTTAGGAAAGTACTACAGAGGTCAGGAGAGAGATGGTAGTATCTAGGGAGGTAGAAGCAACATTAAGAGGGCTTCCTCAAGTGGGGGGCACTTGATGGGATAAGCACTGGGTGTTATGCTATATGTTGGCAAATTGAACTCCAATAAAAAAAAATAGTCAAAAAAAAAAAAAAAAAAAAGAGAGAGCTTGCTGACAGACCATCACTGTGGCATCAGTGGAAGAAAGGAAAGATCTTGTCCAGGTGATTTTTAAGCTGAGCAGTTGGCTGATGGGTGGTGCCTTTTTTTTTTTTAAGATTTTATTTATTCATGAGAGACACATAGAGGCAGAGACATAGGCAAAGGGAGAAGCAGGCTCCCTACGGGGAGCCTGATGTGAGACTCAATCCCAGGACCCCAGGATCATGACTTGAGATAAAGGCAGATGCTTAACCACTGAGCCACCCAGGTACCCCTGGGTGGTGCCTTTTACTGAGGGAAGAAGACTGAAGAAAAGCAGGGGGAAGGGATTGTGAGTTCTGCTTAGGATATGCTAAGTTGGAAAGGTCTTTGAAGCATCCATTTGTAGCCAGGAGGAGAGTGAGAGTTTGAAAAGTAGAATGATATAGTCAAACATGCTGTTGAGAGATGGATTGGCCATTGGATTTTACCCCAAATATATTCATAAATCAACTTAAAACCTTTAAATATGTTTAAAAAAACCAACAGGAATGGGTTCATCAGACTTAGGTACTCACTTGCCACTTCCTTCCAGATTCCCATCCCAGTTCTGTCTTATCAGGGGAGAGGTGAGGCATGAGAGAGGCACAGAGAGAAGGATGAGGAAGGTGGGGCACTTGGGGACAATACAGTAAGGAGTCTGAAGGCACAAAAAAGTGGTAGCCCTTCAGGAAGAGCCACTTGCCACCTCTCTTCCCTTTCCTTGGAACAAAAAATTTCATCTTATTTCTTTCCAATATCAAGATACCCATAAAAGACAACAATATATTTTCTCTCAGGTTTTTATTAGAATTCAGTCAAATTGTCTGTTAGAATTTATTATATGCTCAGGGCTTTTATTACCTGGCCACATATTTGATTTGTAACATGACCAATTCAGTTATTTCCAGCATAACCTTTACAGAGTTAAAATATATGGATATTTTTACATGGAAGTTACGAGATTTTAAATCTACTGAATAACTTAAACAATTAATAACTTTATATATATTTTTTGGAACGGTGAGTAGATGTTGAAGAAAATTAAAGAGAAAAATATTAATGATAGGAAACAAGAAAATCAAGGTAATAAATGGATTATGAAATCATAAGTTCAAGAGAGGGAAAACAGTCAAAATATGGTCAGAAGTCAGGAGATACCTGAATGAACATGGATCAAAGTTATTTATCTACATGAGCATATAATTGAATGGAAAATATTACTGCATTGACTAGATATTCTTTGTGCTTTTCAAAAGTAGAAACAATACTGAGAGATCTATAAATTTACCTTATAATTGTTGATTCCTTGTTGTTATTTTATTTTTATTTTTTAAAGAGATATTTATTTATTCATGAGAGACAGAAAGAGAGAGAGAGAGAGAAAGAGAAAGGCAGAGACACAGGCAGAGGGAGAAGCAGGCTCCATGCAGGGAGCCCGATGTGGGACTTGATCCTGGATCCCGGGATCATGTCCTAGCTCCAGACACTCAACCGCTGAACCACCCAGGCGTCACTCCTTGTAATTTTAGCTCTAAAGTAATGACAAAATAATTATATACATGTTCTTATTCTGTGTCAGAAAAAAAGACAGCACAAATTCTTGCATCTAAACATCATATGAGCATCAAAGAAGATATTGTCAGTTTTCAAATAAAAATGTAAAAACTTTGGAGAGAGGTTCTTGGTAATCTCTCACATTCAACAAACCACAAACCCAAATATACTCCAAGGGAACCTCCAGTGTGGTGGGAGATGTGTGAACTTCATACATATAGACAAGAAACAGGAACTGTGTTATGTGAGCTCAAGAAAAGTATGAAAGGAAAGGCTTATGTTACATCATGGGGTCCAGTGTGATTTTCTACTGTGTAACAAACTACCCCTCTACCTCCTTTTTCTCTCATTCTTTCTGTTTCCACATAGCCACTCTATATGCCTAGGTTGGATCTCCCCATAACATGGTGGCCTTAGGATATCTGGATCTCTAACATGACAGCCCAGGACTCTTCCCAAAGGCAGAGATGGAAGCTTCCAGTCCTTTTTAAGAGCTTGGCTTGGCATAATGTCCCTTCCACTGTACTCCACTGGTCAAAGCAGACATGGACCAGCCCAAATTCAAGGGGCAGGGGAATACTACCTGCCTCTTAATGGGTAAAATGTACAAGAATTTGTGGCCACTTTTAGTATACCGCAGGGTCAGTCCATATGACAATTTTGGTATTTATCATGCAGAAACAGGGTGGTATTTGATCTATGGAAGAAAGTGGAGGAAGAAAGAACATTCCTGGACTCCCTTTTATAGGCTCCTTCTAACTCTAATGACAACTTTGAGTCCACATAGGTAGTTGCACTTGAAACAGAGCACCAAGAAACACCTGCAACTAATGTTGTCAAATGGATTGGTCAGTGGCAGGGGACAGCTGAGAAGTCTGTGCAGAAGGACAGGAGAAGTGTAGACTTGGGGTCACAGGGGATTGACCCCAGTCCATGCAAAATACCTAGAGTATCGGAACTTCCATCTGAACAAGGCTTGTTATACCCAGCAGGATCAATGACCTATCTTTGTCCTTCAAGGCATTCTTGGCATATCATCTTGGGCATGAGGCAGAACCACATTTTTAGTTGTATTGTCTAGAGAGTGATCTGGAGAAGGCAGAACCAGAGGAGAGAAAAGTGCTACTATGATTGGAAGTGAAAAAGAAATTTCTGGAAATAAAAGTTGTCAACACTGAAAGAGTTGATGTCTAAAAGAGAGTGGTTCTTAATGTATAGAAAAGCAACTGTTTCAGTGGCATTCTATTCTTCACATTCATTCTATTCTTTCGGACTTTGCTTTTCCTCTTTAGTCTGCTATTTTTCCTTCTCTCTTCCTCTGTGTTTGTCTTCCATTCAAGTCTCCTCTCACACCTGCCTTGCCTTTCCTCCGCCCTGGGCTCCTGCAACAACTACACACAACCACAATGAAACACATGCTACAGAAAGGCAGCCAAATACTTTCCTCGGTGTTCTTATCCCTCATGAGGGCGTGGGCGACTTCTGTCTGGAAATAGAAGTTGCACCAGATTATCTTCTTGATCATTTAAGAGCTGTTAACCTTTTATTATAACAATGTTCATATTACTCTGGAAATTTTGGCAGACACTATTTTCTGCCTACAACAGTCATTTTCTACCTCTTCCTTCTCTGCTAATGAGTTGGCCAAGGGTCCAGGATGAAAGTCTTTTCCTCTCTTGACAGAAGGCCCCTCTGACTCAGAATTTATTTCAACTACCTCGCCTTGTCACAGGAATCCTGTTCCCACCTATGGTGACTCGTTTGGGAGCATCCATGTGACCCAGTCCTGGAAAATGGGAAAAACTGGGAGAGCTGTTGAGGGCATCTGGGAAATATTTTCCCTCCTGATTTCAAGAGAGACACTCAAGAGGACAAAGCTTTTCTTCCAGCTTGGGACCTGAGTGATGAGAACTGACCACAGGACAGAAGGAGCTCACACCCTTGATGAACCTGTGCAGAAGCCTCTCTCTGCCTATTTCTGGACTTCTTAGAGGTAAAAAGTCAGTGTCCTTACATTTCAAGTTCCAGCTGGGCAGGCTTTCTGCGCATTTCACTACAGTGAGGGCTGAGAAGAGATTATCGGCAGCCAGTGTTGAAGGATGATTGAATGGCAAACATGCCCTGAAAATTGGAGATTGAATTGTTCCTGAGACATTTGAAGGCTTATCTCCTCTAAAGCCATTCACTTACATTCTAAGGGTAAAGACTAGGGCCTTTCTCTCATCTCTTCAGAGAATATTTGTCTACATTCCTGGACAAGTTCCTTTCTCTCTCTCTCTCTCTACACACACACAGACACACACACACACACACACACACACAATTAGAGTAGCTCCATTGTCTACTTAACTGCATGCAAAATTCTGTGTGTCCATTTTTCTGAGTGCAAAAGGGGGAAGATTCTACAGTTTTCATTGGATTCTCAGTGGAGTCAGTGATCAAAACAAATAGAAAAACATTGATCATTGCTGTTCTGTAAGTTACCAGAGTGTGGATCTCTTGAGAAAAGAAAATTATTTTACAAGTCTTAGCATCCATAGGGCCTACCACAGTGGTTGGTATATAGTAAATGCTCAATAAAAGTTTGTGAATTAAAAGAACATATTAGTGACTTGTCTTGTCCTTGACCCACGCTCTATGCCTAGTGCTTTGGGGGAATAAAACAAGTGTGTAACATTTAGATATAAACCCATAAGCTATACACTCAAAGAAGTAGATGTATTCAGGGAAAAATTGTATTTATTGGCTTTAATTCTAATAAGGCTCTGAACTAAGAGACACATACAATTGTGAGGGAGAGAAATGAACTGTGAATGGAGAGAGAATGGAGATCACTGTGAACTATCTGTTTAACATATAGGCTTATTCACATTAAACATTTATTTCATATTTAGGCATCTTAAGTTTTAAGGATTTTAATGTTCTGTTTGTTTGTTTAGAAATGTGGGGCTAGAGTAAAAACCCAAAAAAGAAACATGCTTAGGATTTTTACACCATATGAACCCTTTGTAAAACATGTTTATTTTCTTTTAATTCATTAGCTCATTTAGTTAATTCATTAGCTTCCATTCTACAAAATGTAGTTTTATTTTTTCAAAGCCTAAGATACAGGATATTTTAGAATATATGTTATCAAATGATATATAGCATATGCATTTGTAAACTCTTTTTAAAAAATATTTTATTTATTTGAGAGAAAGTGAGCAAGCAGGGGGAGGGGCAGAGAGAGAGAACCTTTCAAGCAGACTCCCCCCAAGTGCTGAGCCTGACATGACATGGGGCTCGATCCCATGACCCATGATTAAGACCTGAGGGGAAACGAAGAGTTGGCCACTTAACCGACTGAGCCACGCAGGCATCCATGTAAATCCTTTTTTTTTAAAACATACTCTTCCAAGTATCATTTTTCATTTGATGGTTGGGTGGCATTGTTGGCTTGAATTGTATCTGCCCAAAAGACATGTTCAAGTCCTAACCTCTGGGTACCTCTGGATGCGACCTTACTTAGAAATAGGGTCTTTGCAGATATTGCCAAGTTAAGATGAGGTCATTAGGGTGGCCCTTATCCAATGTTGTCCTTTTAAGAAGAGACATAGAGAAACAAACAGGAAATACCATGTGACAGCAGAGCGAGCCATAGAGCCACGGGCTAAGGAATGTCAAGAATTGCTGGAAACCCCAGAAACTAAGGGAAAGTCATGAAATAGATCCCCACTACACTGCCCTCAAATCCTCACTACTGACCTTATGAGAGAGCATGGCCCTATAGATACCTTGATTTCAGACATTTAGCTTCTAGAACAAACAATAAATTTCTGTTGTTTTAAGTTACCTTAGTTTGTGGTAAGTTGTTTTGGCAGCCCTAGGGAATGAATACAATGGGCAAGAATGGCTATTTTCTGTGATTAAGATCCTACAAGTGCAACACTAACTTCTGTTTGTCACTGTATGAAGTCATTGCCACCTTGACGGGGGAGATGGAGTTGAAGGAGGTCAAATCACAGATTATATAAACAGCTATAAAGCCTTTTTCTCTTACCATGTCATTGCTATTTAACTTAATTGACAGGCTTCCTTTGTGATTTATCCCCAAGAATATTGTTCAGATAAAAATGAACTTTCTCTAGAGTTCTATAATTCAAGGGCAGAAGGACTGCCTTCATTCACTGGAGTTATAGCTGCCCTAAATTTGGGAGGGGGCACCTTGGACATGTCATTTAAAAGCAAGGAAGGTACTATACTTCCTTTTATGCCAGGTAAATATTCATTAAATTCAACCAAAGCCTGACCTGTAGTACTTTACATGCTCCTATCAGCTCAAGTTGTTTCACCTGTATTTGGTGCAGGGGGGAGAATGTGATGATCACCTACTAGCTACCCAAGGTTCTATTTCTCATTTGTCCTTCTTAGCCATTCCTCAAACTCTTTCACAGTAGTTTCTTGAAATTTGGACTTTTATTTGTTCTTGGAAAGAAACAATAACATGTTGATGGGTTAAGAGACAGAACTACATGAGTATTCTCAAATGTTTCCACTAACATAAATCAGTAATGACAAAGGTGAGACCCAATGTTGCACTTTTCCCAAACACCTCATAAAAGAAAACACCACTTTCTTTTGTTCAACAACTTCTTTAAAATGTACATCATTAACATTTAATTGATTATATGGGGAGTTTGACTTGAACACAACTTCATTGTTCAGTGCATTTTCTTAGAAAAGCCCTAGTTGACTTCTTGAAAGCTCCCCCAAATTCATTTTGAATAGCTTGATTTTTATCCCTCACTCAGTACTACATTTTCATCTCCTTTTTCCTTCTCCATTCATTTCTCTCTTTTTCTTGTCCTCACTCATTCTAATCAGCCAGAGTTATATTCTTTTCCACAGCTAGGGAACATACCACATTCCACCACTCTCTCCTGAACCCTTCTTCCTTTTTGTTCTCATCAATCTGGGTGAACTCTCTTTCCACCTGCTCCCCCCTGCTCCAAACCCAAGCTTGCCAGCGATCATCCTGACTCAGTGATTCAGCTGGTCACTCCCTCTGCAAGTATCTGCTGATTATGCTTTGTGCCAAGTGCCAGATCATGGGGATATGGAGATAATTTAGGCACAGACTATACCCTCTAGGTGGGTCCTCATTGGTATACTAAGCAATAGAGACAATACTAATCAATTAATATACTTCCCATAAAATATGCTGTGGATAACTATTATTCTGTTGAATTGGCAAGCTCATGTTAATGTAGATGGATGTCATATCTCCAATACTAACCACATTTAATCTCTTTACCCAAGACAAGGCATATTTTCTGCGAATATGTGTGGGAAGGAAGAAAATATTCTCATCTGCTACATGTGTCTTTCTTTTTTTTAATAATAAATTTATTTTTTATTGGTGTTCCATTTGCCAACATACAGAATAACACCCAGTGCTCATCCCGTCAAGTGCCCCCCTCAGTGCCCGTCACCCATTCACCCCCACCCCCCCGCCCTCCTCCCCTTCCACCACCCCTAGTTCATTTCCCAGAGTTAGGAGTCTTCATGTTCTGTCTCCCTTTCTGATATTTCCTACCCATTTCTTCTCCCTTTCTACACCACATACCTTTTAAGAAATGTTAGCTCAAGAAACAATTTCTTTCACATGATTTTACTACCTAGCATGTTAGTACACATAGGGCCAAGATACCATATGGAAGGTTCATGAAGTCCATCAACCAACTGAGTGGTAAATGGTTCCTCCAAGTATACCGGGAAGTAGATTTCCTCAAGCAACAACATTTGGCCAGGGAAAGTGATATTCAACAATTGTGTATTGAGAGGCAAATGCATGGGTAGCTTTGTTCTCAGTGCTGGAGGCAAAGTGATAAATGAAACAAGCTTGTCAAATTTACACATTAGGGGGATCCCTGGGTGGCTCAGCGGTTTAGCGCCTGCCTTCCGCTCAGGGCGTGATCCTGGAGACCTGGGATCGAGTCCTCCGTCGGGCTCCCTGCATGGAGCCTGCTTCTCCCTCTGCCTGTGTCTCTGCCTCTTTCTCTCTCTCTGTCTCTCATGAATAAATAAATAAAATCTTTAAAAAAAACCCTACACATCAGAATAAATAAGTAATAATCATAAACAAAAAATATTAAAGTGATGAGCTATAAATCCAGTATTATACAGACCATACTGGTTTCTACGTGAAGACATAGGATAATTTTTAAAATTTTTTTTGAGGAAATCATTTGACTAAGACTTAAGACAATTTATACTGAAAAACCTTTCTTTAGACTAACCTAACATACATCACTTTTAATAACAGAGGTAGGGACATTCCTATAAATGGGCTGTGTTTACTATCCTTACCTTCCGTGTTAGTGAAGGCCATTCTGGTCCCTGTGGAGTTGTTCTGTAAAGCTGTGTATTCCTGCCCCCTACACCTCTCCTACCTTCCTGTCCTGTCTACATACTCAAGTATGTACGGCAAATCTCTGGCAAAAGGAAAGCATTGGGGGTGGCACAATTAATGAATACTTTTCGAGTTTAAGCTGGGCGGATTCTCTGAACTTGAGTACATGCTTATGTTCTTTGAGTACATGCTAATATTTGTTAGTTCTTCAAGTACCCCATGCAGGATATCACAGCTCAAAGCAAGAGGAAAAGTAGATACTAATATATACTTTCTTCTTTGAGTACATACTAATATTTCTAATCTCAGGTCCCCACTATTGTATCATTGTTTATGCTCTAATCTGTTCTGAAAATTCTAGCAAAAAAACATAGGAAGAAAAAGAAGTAGATACAAATATCAGGAAATTAGGAAAATACTATTACTTAAAAGTTATTTTTAAAAATACAAGAAAACTATCTTGAAACCTCAGTGAACTAGGAGAGATGGATGAAGGAGCTGGCTGTATTCAAATTTGATATAGAAAAATCACAACATTATAGGCAAACCAAAAACAAAATATGATGAAAAAAATGAATTAACGTTAGCAATAAAAATTAAAAATGCCTTGGAGAAACTTTAGCAGTAAATATGCAGATCTGCAACAAAACAATGACAACAGAAAGAATAACACACAAAGCTTTATTAAACAGCAATAGATGACAGATATAATCATATACTGCATTCCTGAATTAAAAGGCAATTCTATAAAGATTTGATTCTTCTGAAAAAAAAAATGTCTTATTTGCAACAGAATTCTCATCAAGTCTCAATAGCATTATTTTAGAAACCTGGCAAAATGAATCCAAAGAAAAAACTGAGAAGAATTTGTCTTTATAAAAGTTTGAAAGCTTTTATAAAAGAAAGCATAAACCAACTTGACCATATTAAAAGAAAAAAGATGAATAATTTTTTCAAATATTTGATAAACAAAGATTTCTATTCTAACTATATAAAGAGCTTTCTTCAATAGAGAAGAAAACCCAGTGGGGATGAAGGCCTTAATCTTAACAAGAAGAGGCAATTTGCTATAGAAGAAATAAAAATGTCCAATATTTATCTCCAGTATGGTATTAATGTTCATGGTTCATGTGAACAATAACAAATCACACAAACTATTACAGTAAAGATAATATTGACCTACATACACACACATAAACTAGCTAATCCAGATCCTATTATACTCTACTAACGTTTTGTGTTAAAAAATAATAAAGGGAGTGTTTCAATGATAATATTTGGAAGTATATTACTTTTAATATCAGATAATTGATTATTCATTATGTACTGAACTACTCACCAAAAGTCAACAGTTAAAGAGTACATGAAAAGTTATAACTGAGAAAATTGTAATCTATATCCCTGAAGAAGCTAGTGCATTTTCAAAAGCAAATGAATGACCAAGTTCTCCACACTTTCTTCCTTCTTACCCTCTCTTCTCCTCTTTCACTCCCTCTTCTCAGTTTATGTTGTTAAAACAGCTCAGTTATGATTTTACTGGTAGGGCAAAAATTAGAAAATAATTCAGAACTAGTATTCCCCAATCTCTGGATAAAAAACAACAACAAACTAAACTCCTACCAAAAAATGAATTCCAGTTATCCTTGGGGATCACTCACTCACTCATAATTCAGTAGTGTGTTTCTTAATTCCTAACTTACAATTTACAACAAAATCTTCCCATACTATGTGCATCTTGCTAAATTGTTAGTTATATTGGGTCTCAAATTAAAGCAATATCACATTTCTAAATATTTGCCACTTGATTTTGTATTGAATACCTCTGTTTTCTTTTTAGTTTAAGGAACTGAAGTGAAACAGAAACAAAAAGTGTAATGGCTTTTTAAGTCATCATTGTTTATTTTATTTTAAGATTTTATTCATTTATTCATGAGAGATACAGAGAGAGAGAAGCAGAGACACAGGCAGAGGGAGAAGCAGGTGCCATGCAGGAAGCCTGATGTGGGACTTGATCCCGGGTCTCCAGGATCACGCCCTGGGCCGAAGGCAGTGCTAAACCGCTGAGCCACCCAGGGATCCCCAAAGTCATCATTGTTTAAACATGATATATTTGACAAAACCAAAGGCTTTGATTTTGTAATAAAGTGTTTATATAGTTATATAATAATCGAAAGAATCTAATCCAATATGAAGTTAAATCACATTACTTTCCACTCCTCAGAGGCTGGCTAAATTTGTTATCCAGTGATCATATTTTGATCTAAGTGTTTTTGGGGGAGACATATATCTCTATCATCTATTTTCCAAAGTAACTGTCTAGACACAATTAGAATTCATGCTATTTCTTAAGTATTAAAATAGTGGATTTTTATACCAATTGTTCAAGCTAGAGGAAGACCACCCATACAAATAATTTGCTAGAACAAAGCTGGGTGCAAGTGAGACTCAATATTGCCCTGCCTTTTAGGATGCTTATTATCTTCAATATGATTTACCGAGCATATGAAAGTGTTCATTCATTTGAATTGAACTGTTTGCTGCTCAGCCTCTGTTAGACATGTCATATTCCCATAGAAAATGTTAACACTGAGTTGTCCCTTATGGAGTATTTCAATATGAGACAGAAATGTCAAGGCTAGAATTGCTAAAAAGCTTTGCTCTGTGTGGATTTCCGGATGGTAAATAATCAGCCATCTCCAGAACCAAGTTATTGCTCAAAAAACAGGATTTCTTTCTACATACTTACAAATTTAGCATAACTTCTATATCTTTCATTTAACATGTACATGCGTGTTTTCAGAGTATCTTAAGGACATATTTTTAACTTTTTTTATGCCTATTTTAATGATGGCTCAACAAGTAAATGCTGATTTTGAGCACACTAGGGGCTCTAGGGAATATAAACAAATACAATACTTGCCCTCAAAGAGCCCATAACTTAATTGAGGAAATAAGTAAACAAACAAATATAATAAAAGCCAGAGTGACAAGGGTACAAATAGACTTTTGTTTATAAAGGTCAACACAGTTTTCAATGTTCTTTATATGCTTTACTTCACTTGATTTGTACAAGAAACATTCAAGGTAGACCAGGTAGACCAACTCATCCCTGTTTCGAAATAAAGGAAAATGAGAGCCAGAGCATTAAGGGGTAGATCCACATTTATAAGGGTGGTTATTTTTTTAAAAGATTTTTTTTAATTTACCTATTCATGAGAGAGAGAGAGAGAGAGAGAGAGAGAGAGGCAGAGACACAGGCAGAAGCAGGCTCCATACCAGGAGCCCGACGTGGGACTTGATCCTGAGACTCCAGGATCACTCCCTGAGCCAAAGGCAGGAGCTAAACCACTGAGCCACCCAGGGATCCCCTATAAGGGTGGTTATTAGGGCTAAATTGACAATTCTCTCTTTGGTACCTCACTGATGGACTTCTATTTACCCACTCTTCCCTGTGTGCTGAAATTTGTTGACATTGCTCACCAGACTCTTCTTTTTCAAACTCTTTTGTTCTTGTGTATACATACTCTTTCTATTCCTTGAGCATTATTTTGGTGGGGCATGGGGAGGTACCAGATATGAACCTATGGAACTTCTGTAGGAACTAATGTGAAGTGAGATTATTTCTAGGCATGAGCTCTTGTGGAGGACACCAAATTTGACCTGGACCTTTATAATATTTGTTTTTTAAAGATTTATTTATTTGAGAGAGAGAGAGAGCATGAGTGAGAGAGAGAATATTAACCAGGGGAAGTGCAGAGGGAAAGGGAGAAGCAGACCCCATGCTGAGCAGGGAGTCTGATGAGGGGCTCAATCCCAGGACCACAAGATCATGGCATGAGAGAAGGAAGACGGTTAACTGACTGAGCCACCCAGGTACCCCAACCTGGGCCTTTAAAGATGAATAAGACAGGTGGGGCACTGAGCTGCAAGAGATAGCAAGACAGGGAGGCACAATGGGAGGTTTTTAAACCTATAGGTTAAGCTACTTTAACATTATAGAGAGATCTTTTTTATTTTTCACAGAGTGCTGAAACTCAAGAAGCCCAACACTTAGAACTGTACAAATTCTTTAAAATTAAAAAAACCTTTCAAAACACGGACAATCCAGACCGTTTTGTGAGGCAGATACTTTGAGCTTTCAGCTTGAGCCAGTTTTCAAAGTAGAATTTATAAAGCTGCATCCAGGAGGAGGCAATATTTACATAACACAAATAGAAAGGCTCTAGCGAGGCAGTAAGGATGGGGGCTGAACAGTAATTCAGCCTCCTATTTGCTCTGTTAGCAATTTCCTAGGCCAATGTCTATATTTACAATATGTATATATTTGTATCAATTATATCCTATATTAGCACAAATATATGCATATTATAAATACATGTATATATGCATATTCACACATATATACATACATTTATGTATAGAGTGTATATATATATATATATATAGTCCACATTAGTGGTGGCCATGTCAGACAGAGTTTTTGAGTAGTAGCAAGTGGGGGGCAAGGGACCACCTCCTCTAGGGAAGAATGCCAAATTCAGCCTTTGGTGAATGATGCAGTGGAGGGCAAATTCCTAGGGGTCAGGAAGAGAAAAAAGGGGGAATTTCCTGGCAGGTCCAGATATATGTGCAAAGGCCCTGAGCCAAGAACCCACCGGGGGCGGTTCTCTGATCAGCCTGTGCAGTGTTGGAGGGAGTCACAGAGACAAGAGGAAATGGGGAAAAGTCCTGTACATGACAAAGTGCCTTCTATTAATGATGCAAACCTTGAATTTTATCCTAAAGGCTGAGGGAACCATAAGTTTATTTTAAAGAGAGTGACACAAATTCCTGTTTTAGCATCATGACTGTGGTGGGATCAGTGTGAAACACAGGTTGCTGCTGGGGGGGTCCATTCAGAAGCTGTTCCACATTTGGGGTATACATTAAGCTGCTCCACACTTGGGGTACACAATCAGTAAGCAGCCTTGATGAGATGGAGACTGACTAGGTGTGGAGGGAGGAGGAGTCTGGGGTCACAGCAGGGTTTCCATGCTGGCCAGTGGTGGAGGTGGTGGTGACAGTTGCCAAAAGGAGGAAAGCAAGGTCTCCCAGTTCTGCAGGGCAGACCAAATAAACGGGTCTCTAAATCTCGACCTCCACAAGCCTCACTACAATGCCACTGAAGAAACAGAAACAGAATAAATCCACAACCAGGGAGAGTTTGAGAGAGGAGGCAAGATCAGTGGAGAGATGTCAATTAGACAGCGGAACCCAAATGGAAGACTGGTCACTGCAGCAGAGCAGAGAGATCTGAAACCTGGCCAACCACAGTAAAGAGAGTTAGAAAGAAACAAGCCTGCTCATGCTGCCAAAGCTCAGCGACAGCTAAGGACTGGAAACACCAGGCACTGGGAAGATTCAGAGCGAAGGAAGGGTAAAATGAGAACAGGTGCTGGAAAATAGGACATAATGAGCAGTGAGATCATAGGATCCCAGCACCCAGCCAATGAAGCCAGGCCACAGAAAGGCTGAAGGTAAGTTTATCTTTCAAGGAAGTTGATCCAGAGGGGATCTAGATGGGGTGCACCTTGCAGAGCTAATCTATACTGAAATCAGGGAAATGATAGGAGTGAATAAGTTGACTGGTGGACACCTCACCCCCTTTCTCCTGCCTGGGTTGTAGACCAATGACCTCTAGATGTAGCACACTCTCATCTCCCTACCACCTGGAAGGAAATTACTGTTAGAGCATCTGTCTGGGCAAACAGACTAATCCTCTCTCCCTGAAACTATGCTGACATTGGGTGTGGCCTCCTTGGGTTCACTGCTCTACTGCCCCAGAGTGAAATCCACTCCTGCACATAGAGTTGAACAAGTTGCGTGCCTGCACATATATAGCTCCCAAGAAGTTTTAATTTTTTTAAAAAAATATGAATGCAAAGCAAAGGAAGTTATGATATACAAAAGAATGACTGTAACATGCAAGATAAGGGACCAAAGGAAACAGAGAGAAAACAATTTAGCCAAGAATAGGAAACTTGCAAACAAAATGCCTATTGTCAATTTCCCTGAAGAGATAAGAGGATGATTTAAAGAAAAGATATTTAGAGCACAAAAAAGAGGTCTTAAATGCTAAAATGGCAGTGGCAGAAAAATTAAACTCAGTCAATTTGGTAAACAAGTTTGGAGAAATAGCTCAGAAAGTAGAGCAAAGAGGTAAGGGAATAGGACATAGGAAATAGAAGAATGTGAGAAAAAAAAACACCAAACCAAAGAATTAACCCCAGGGGTTGAGCATCCAACAAACGGTAATTCCAGAAAAAGGGAATTTGAGAAATGCAGAAGAGAACATTATCAAAGAATGAAGTAGGAAACCATTCCCCAGGACACAAGTTTCCAGGTTCAGAGAGCATGCTATGCAACTGGGCCCAGCACAAAGCATGAGGAAGACCCAGACCAAGGAAGGACAACTCATGTGAGCGTGACCGAGATGGAATGCCTGGAGAAAGCAAACACATTTCATGCACGAACATTTGATCAGAATCAGAATGGCATTGGACTTCAGCAACAAATCCTGAGAGCAACAAATCCTGAGAGCAATAAATCCAGAGGTGCCTGGGTGGCTCATTCGGTTAGGTGTTCGACTCTTGGTTTCAACTCAGGTCTTGATCCCAGGTTCATGAGTTCAAGCCCTGTATTGGGCTCCATAGTGGGCACAGAGCCTACTGTGGCTGGGGTGGTGGGGGTGGGGTGGCGAGTACCTTCAACATTCTGAAGGAAAGCACTTTCTTACCAAGGTGTAGGAGAACAGAGAGTAAATCAAATAAGGAGGATACATGGGGTTCAGGTAAAAGGGCATAGTCAAGGAAAGAGTCAAAGAGAATTCCCAGGAGGAGAGTGAGAAGTCCCACAGTGATAGCCAGGCTCATGAGGAGAGAGGGCTCCAGAACACAGGTCCTCACTTGAAAAACAGAGGAGAGACTGACACAAGATTTTTCTTGATCATATTAGGACATTTACAATGTTAAAAGAAAATTTGGGGCTGAATTAATGATACACACACAAAAAAACAAGCTAATAGGCAAGCAAAACCCAAGTCAATCACTAAATTAAAAAAAAAGTCCCCCAAACAAAAAGCAAAATAGCTGTAGAATGAAGGTAAGTTTATAACTCTCTCCCCTAAATGATGCTTTCATATATTAGGAAGATGGAGGAAGGGGGTACAGATGTGTGTGTCTCTGTGTGTGGACAGTATAAAGGAATTAAACCTTCATCTTTTATAGTAAGAATTCAGTAGATATTCATTAAAATGAAAGAAAGAATAAATAGTATAATCATAACTCTTTATGTCAAGATTCACCTTAGGATTTGCCATGGATTTTTTTTTTATTGCTAAAATTAGGATTCATCTTATACTAATTCTCATCCAGGTGGCAAGTTTGTTACAGTGTCATTGCTTGCACACCCTCATCAAAATTTACAGAATGGCTGACAGTAGCTTAGAAGAAAATTCTAAAGACAACGGTTGATTACTCTTACAAGAAATATTGGATCTTCAGTTTTCTTGATTGCTCAGAGGATACTATTGTTTTGAGAAAGGTGGGACAATCATAATTCTGAGACAGAAAGTGACCTGGGATACCTGGGTTTTGAATGTGATGAAGTCTTAAAAATATCGAATCTATTCTGCTTCTAATTTTTTTTTACATGTATAAGGAAGGTAAATAATGAAAAAGTGTCTCATAAGTTTCTAAGAGCACTTTTGATTAGTATAAAATAAAATTAGGAAAAATTTCAAGGGAAATATCTCATGGTTAATCAACAGTGTTTTTCGTTTTTTTTCTCTTGGTGGTGAATAAAAGGATAATGATTTTTAAATCAATGCTATCTTAGTGAATATTTGGTGAAGCTGATTGGGCAGGAATCAGGGAAGCTAGTAGTTGGGGCTGTTTAACAGTGCAAAGTACAAACAAGTATTTCTTTGATAAAATGTTACAATTAAACAAACAGAAAAGCAAGCCAGAGAAGGTGTTTGGAAGAGACAGGTTGGCAAAGTCCAGCCAGGCCTGAGTTTTTAGACATATTGAATTTGCTTTTAAAAAAGTATGCTTTGCTTCAATAAAAAAAATAAAAATAAAAATAAAAAACTATGCTTTGCCATGTGTTACATTGAAAAAAAAAATCTCACTAAACATTGAAAAGTGAAGGTCCTGTGAGATCTACCCCATGGGGAGAAATCTACAAAGCAAAGTTTTGTGGCTGTGGAGCTCTGGGGAGAAGTTTGAACTGCTTGAACTGGGGCAAAGAGCTATCCGGTTGCCACAAGCCCACCATCGCCAGAGCCCCCAAACATGCAACGTAACTATGCTTTTAAAACAGCCTCAAAAGAAACCAACTTGTTTTAAATAATTAGAAATAAGGGACTCTCCCTCATATGTTCAGAAGGAAAAGTCATTGATGTATATTTTTAAGGTCATTATTTGATTCCACAAAATAAGCAAAAAAAAAAAAAAGTGTTTTTTAAAAGAGACAATGATTCATAACACAGGATTACTCTAAATGATCATCATTATCATTCATATTAATAGATACCAGTGACTTTTATTACATGCCAAGCACTACACTAAGGACTTAAACTCAGTGATTTCATGAAGTCATCCCAGCAGCCCTAAGGAAGAATTACACCAGAGGATGTGACAAAGAAGGGAGCCGGCGTGAAGCCACTTGCCCGGTCATTGACCAAGGAGCAGGTTTGTGGTGCAGGATGGGTTCCACCCCAAGAGGCAAAGCCGTGCACAAAGATGCCCGAGTGCTACTTCTCTATACTTCCAGTGTGATTTCCCTTGGGTAAGATCCTTTTGAATTTCAGCACTGCCAAAATATATACATATGATTCTAAAAGCAGTAGGCAAACTAGATGATAGAGTACGTATGTAATCAATCCTTGTTGATCGCCTCATTCATTTAGTACTCAATATATATGTGTGTGTGTGTGTGTATATATATATATATATATATATATATCAACATGTAATTAAGGATTTTATACATGGAACCTGTATGTGCCAGGCACCATGTGAAGTGTTGTGGAAAGAGCACTGAATGAGAAGAGATGAGCACACAAAACAACAAATCACTTCATTTTATCTTGATAGTAAGTGCTGCAAGAAACAGAATGGAGACAGGGAGTAATCCAGATGGTGACGGTATGCATGGGGTGGTCCAGGGAAGGCTGGGCACAAGATCTGGAGCAAGGCTGCCAACTTTGCAAAATGTTGGGGAAAGAGGATTGCAGTGTGCAGAGCTGGGCACAGGCGCCCAAAGCCACCCCTGCCTGTGTTGGAAAGGAGGTCCATGTGGCTGGTGGCTGTGACAGCAGAGCAGAGAGTCACAAGGTATCACCAAAGACATACAGGGACCAGCTAGGGGTCTTCTAGACTGAAGTTAGATTTCATTCCAGTTACAAAGGGCAGCCTCTGCAGCACCTGCCTCAGAGGAATAAAATCTGATTTATAATTTAGAACTACTGAAACGTTAATGCAGGAGTTTGAAGTCATGTTTTCATGGAGGAAACCATCCAAGTATCAGTCGCTACAGTGATTTTTGACTGGTTTTACAAGTTGGTTAAGCCTGGTGAGTAACTGAGTACATAAAATCTATTAATTAGGGCTGTTAATAAAGACGTGATGGAAAGACGGGCAAGTAGTAGAAGGCAAAGAAGTAATGAAAGGTTGTGTGCTCATGTACAAGGCAGACGTGAGCTGTGCCCAAAATAGGTGAGGCTGACCCTGATTTCTCTCTTAGGGTAAGAGTTTTCTATTCCTGTGGTAACAGATCACCACCAGAATGGCTGAAAACCATGCCCAGTTGTTATCTCAGTTTTTGCAGATCACAAGTCCAGGTGCAGCATGGCTGGGCTGCTTCTCTTGCTTGGAATCCCAAAAGCCAGCATCAAAGTCCTACATTTCTTTTTGGAGGCTCTGTGTTGGGTTATACTTTCAAGCTCATTCCAGCTGTAGGCAGATCTGAGTTCCCTCTCAGGACTCAGGGGTCTGTTTCCTAGCCAGCTGCCAGCCAGGAGCCGCTCGCAGCTTCTGTGGGTCCCCTGGATCTCGACTAGTCAGGGCTTCTGGAGTGCACCTGCTGCTTCTGTTGGCTCTGACCTCCTATTCTGTCCCAATCTCCCCTCTGATTTCCTCCTCCGTTGCCACATCCTTCCAGCTCCAGGTTCTGGAGAAGGGTCTGTGCTTTTAAGGGCTCAGGAGATTAGACTGGGGCCACCTGGAAAATTTAGTGCCCTCTCTCTGTGGTAAGGCTGTAACTCTATGGCACTAGCTATAGGGGTGTTGAGTTGAAGGACTAGAGCACAGAACCTTGGAGCAGACCTCTTTACAATTCCACCTGTCATTTAATATTTTCACTGATGGAGATGTCACATTCAAAATTTTAAAATAAGACCAACTCACTGAGGATCAAAGAGGGCTCTGTTAAGCAACCCGACAACAACAAGAAACAGATGAGAGACAAATATTTTAAACGAAGCTGCAGAAAGTCTGAGAAGAGCTTTTACCATGAAAATCATTGTGTTCATATCTAGATGCACAAATGCATGCCATCACGAAGTATTGGTTTCTCTTAAGATACAGCGATACTAAAAGGAGCACAGGAGCGTTCATTTAGAGGCCACCACCAGATTCAACACTGGGCTATGTTTAAATCATCCTTCTAGACAGCCCTGGAATTTCAGATGTCTGAGACATTCATCAGGTATTGAATACATTTAAATAATTGATATTATTTCACATACGTGTACAAAACTGTCCACGTTATTGAATGTACACACCATCTACGTAAAATTGTACATTGTCTCAGGTGTTAAGATACAACAAGAATGTCAAGTTTTATAAAAACAAATCTGTCTGGTGTCCCTAACAGATGAGATTTTGACAGCTGGCAAAATTCAAATGGCATTTGCAGAATTTCAGACCAAATCCTCATTTAATATCACTTTCCCTTCCCCCATTCCTGAATCAATCTCAAAATGTCAGATTGCAACCAAAGCACTCTGTTCTATTTGGAGATGGATGATCTTATTGGCCTTACAGTATTTTCTCCTCCTTACCCTCTTGGCAATAACAGGAGTTTCTTAATTTTACATTTTGGGGAAAGAAGGCAGAGAGAGAGAGAGAGAGAGAGAGAGAAAATTGGGTGAAATAATGTATTTCCATGAGAGGATAAAGACTGGTTGGTCCTCAAAAGAACCAACATGGGAAAATAACTGTTTCTTGTAATGAGATAATAGGTGTATATATAGACATGAGTCTCTGACCAGGGGGGTGCATCTTGTGCTATTTTTGTGTTATGTTCCCTTTCTGGGCTGCCTTTCTGTATCTCCACACTGAATCCTCCTTACCTCCCCACACTTCAAAAATCACCCGAAGTCCACTATTAAGAACAAATAAGAAGTCAGTGGAAATTTGGAAAGGATAAAAATAGTTTTATTTCAGTGAGTTCTAAATACCTGGTCTAGGAGAATATCCAGGGGATAAACATGTCAATAACATATACATATTATTAATATTATGTCATTATATTATATAATACATGTACTATATAACTGATATATAGTACTATGTTAATAGATTAACACCATTATATATATAGATTAACACAATTACATATATTGTATTAATATGTTAATAGATTAACAATTATATACATCTAATATATATGTTAATAACCTACTTTTCCCCAGATACCTTCCTAGATCAGATATTTAGGACTTAGCTATAAAAATAATTTTAATGTCTACAAATTTTTACCACCTGTTCATTTGTTCTTAGTGAAGTGCTTTGTGGGTAAGAGTAAAAACTCAGAGCTAAATTTTAGCTAGGAGAAAACAGTAGAGTGACATTATGAGAAATGAATCAGGATACCTGAGTGGCTGCTACACTGCCAGTCTGTCTGGCTGTGTAAATATTAATGCTGCCACGGGCAAAGAAAAGCAAGCAAAAGGGCACAATAGCAGTGCTAGCACCCACAGACTATCCCTACAACCCCCACACCCTTGGCCTTCCCTCAGCACAAGGGGGGCACATGACATGGTCATGGCCAATGAGACAGAGCAGAAGTTCTGATGGGGGCCACACCTGGCCCTCCCCTCTTCTGCATGGAATGGAAACTGATGGTCGGAGCACTGGCAGCCTTGCTAGGACTGTAAGACAAAGATGGAGAGAACCACAGATGTATCTGCCTTGACACAAGATCATGAACTAATGCCAGGAGCTGTTTACTCCTGACTCTGGGATGTGAGAAAATCATTCTCTACTTGTGTAAGCATCTGTGGTTGGGTTTTCTATTGCTTTCTATTGCTCATGTAGCCCTAATGGATATACTCACCTCCCGCCCAGGATTACCATTGGCTTTCTTTTTCTTTTTCTTCCTCCTTGCTCCTACATTCTGAGTTCTCCTATCCATCCCTCGCTTTAGGTACTGACTTTGCTACACTGCCAGTCTCTCTCAGGGCTTGTCAACGAGTCTAGACTCCTCTTCCTGCTTTACTGCCTTTGACTCCCTCCTGACTTACAGCTCTGTGTGCTTCTTTGATTTGGTGGCCTTTGCAGCTTGGAGCAAAAGGTTGGTTCTCCGTGTGGGAGAGTGACACAACACAACAGGTTTGTCCCAGGCTCTCCTCCAGGGGAGGGGGAGGGGCTGACACTGTCCCTTTTAAACTTTAAACTAACGTTGAACTCTTGAAAGGATGTCCCCAGTGATGTGCACACCCTTTTTTCAATGCATTCATTCACTTTGTACTCAAGGATATTTTTAACAGTTTGTTGGCAAAATGGGACATCACTGCTGAGACAAAAATTCACCTGCATTGTTATTAACAATCTGTATTCCCTCAAAACCTTGTTCAGGAAGCATTTAGAATAAGTTATCATAACACCAGCATTGCTTTTTCAGAGTCAGGAATGTGCACATTTTGCCGTTACTATAGAGTCTCCAGGGAGGAATGTAATGACAAACTTTGGCATGGTGACTGAATGGTATTTGTACCTGTTCTTGTCTCATTTTAGTGATGCTTTCATCATAGGTCTGAACAGGTTAATAGGTCATACAGTAGTTTGGAGGCACACACGTTTTATATACAGGATGGCATGGAATGTCAAGGCTGAGTTAAAATCCTAGGAAGCCAGTCCATGAACTGCCAACAGAAAGATATGACTGTCGTCTTTTTGTTAAGTCTCTGGAGTCTATGTTCACTAATGCTCCAATTTATTCATAAATGAATTGCAACAAAGGAAAAACACAGTGAGAAAAAGAAATCCTTAAGCCTCCCTTACCTTGTGTGCTCGTAGAGCTAGTATATAGTGTACCACTGGCTTGCTTTAACCCCCCACCTCCACATTCCCGTGGGGATTTATAGATGGTCACAGGAGCTAATCTGCATTCATGAAATCTGCTAAATTAATGTTACTTTGGTCCTACTACACGTGTCCTAGCAAACTGCAACACATATTTTTTCCTATCAGTGCAAGAAGCATTTTGTGCGAAATACTACTTTATGTCCCATGCTTGTCAATTCCCTGAGCATGGCTCCCATTTCTCAACCACTGCTTTGAAAAAAGAAGTTATTCTGTTTGAGACTCCTTTCTCTGTCCTGACCCTGTTGCCCCAGGATGTGAACAACTTCAGTGAGAAATGCACAAGAGAAGTACTTCGCGCTTCACCTGGAAAGCCACAGACGTCTTTGAGAACTGCTGACCCTCTTTCAGGGTAAAAAAGCAAGTCCATTCTTTTTGCTTGCCTACAATTTTTTTTGCAACCTTTCTTTTTCTCTATCACTTTCTCCTCCCCTCCAAAATATTAAAAAATTACACTAAAGGTTTATTCTCAGCTTTATATTCAAACCTACCTGAAAACTATACATCAATACCAGACTAATTGTGCATAAAATTTAAATTCTATTGCTCTGCCACATAAAAATGCAGAATGCTTCAGCAGTGTAATGTCTAGGCTGAGCTCAATCCGATAAGGGCTGCCCCAAGACAGCTCGTACAGATGCAATTATTCCTCACATACTCCAACTGCTTTCTTTCACAACATTACTTTTATGATGCAAAAGTATATACCTAATTTTAATCTGTGAGATCATCTAGAAGATTGAAACTTCACGCATGTCTTACCTTCGCTAAGTGTAATTAAAGACACTAATTTTTTTCTATTTGAGGACAATTTTAGCTGCCAGTGATATCCTGTCATTGCTGTCTGCCTACAGGTCAAAGAACCACAATGGGCATCAAAGAGCTGCCATGTTGACATCTTATTAAATCTTCATTTCTTAGGGTTCTGGTTAAGTGGAAGGGATAAGAAAATGAATCAAAGGGAACAGCACTTGGCAGTAGAGTAGGGCAGCAGTTCTTTCCCTGGTCAAGAGAAAATTCCCAGTAGAGTGCGAAGTGGATCCAAACCCTCCAAGTCTGGATAGTTGGTTTCTTAATCAGAGAGAGACTAACCATCTAGAAAGGTAACAAAGACCCAGATTGCATGAAGCTGGGGGATGTGTGTGGGGGGGTCACTAACAGGGCAATTTTCAGCAAGCTTGTAAAGCAAAAAGTTGCTTACAGAAACTGTCTTCATTAACAAAATAGTAAAAAACAAATTCTGGATGCCCCAAATCACTAACAGACTATAGGAAAACTCTAACTTGGTAAGCTGATTTTCTTTCTCTACTTTCCTCTGTTTTACTGTTCTATTTTCATGGTAATGAAACTAGGAGCTACTTTTCTCATTTTTTTCACTAGATCTATAGATGTTTGTTAGACTCTAAGTGTCTCATATTATAAAATCTACAATGATCATATCCATTTATATCACAAGAGCTAACATTTATAGGGTTCTTGCCATGTACTGGTTTGTTGAGCTCCTGGTATAGACAATTTTATTTAAACCTCACAAAGTATTGTGAAGTCTGCAAAGATTCTTACTACCATTTTCTACACGATGCAGCTGAGTCTGAGAAGGTAGTCTATCCAAAGCCACAATTCCGATGTGGCAGCAGTAACCCTTGACTTGAATTTGGGTGACTTCATAACAAAGTTGAGGGCTGCACTGTCTAATATTGTAGTCACTAGGCACAGGTGGCTACGACAGCGTGGCAGGGCTAAATGGACATGTCCTGAAAGTATAGTCTATACACACTGGATTTTGAAGACTTGGTGTGAAAAGCAGATTGTAAAGTATTGCATTAATAATTTTTATATTGATCACATGTTGATGTTATAATATTTTGGATATATTGGGCTTTCCAAAATGTATCATTAGAATTAATTTCACCTTTTATGTGGCTACTAAAAAATTTAACATTCTATAATTGGTTCATATTATACTTCTATTAGTCCCACTGGCTGTGGACCTCTAACTCCCACGCCCTAGTGTCCTTAGACAGCTTGTTCATCACCATTTCCAGGAAAATGAATGAATATAAGTAATTCTGAAAATTGCTCTAGATAAACCTTGGTAATTACTTTCACTGAATTAATTTGGCAGGAATCACATCTGTGTGGATGTCATACGGAGTGCAAGAAGAACGAAATTCAGGGATAAAGTCAGACCCCAGAACGACTGCTTTTCCTTGTGCAGATGGAATAATCAGGAGACTGAATTTTCACTTTGTACTGGCATTTCTTGGACAGGGTTGCCTCTTAGCTGTGTGGCTGTGGTTCGGATTTCTCAGAGTGTATTGGTCAGGATAAAACAATAGATCCAAGGCATGGCATCTGAAGAACTTAATGAAATGAAAGAATGAAAATTTTTGTTACAATTCATCTGTGTTAACAAATTAAAAATAAAAGTAGCTTGTTTTGACTAAAACACAGTCAACCCTGAATATCTTTAAATCTTCAAGCTCTTCTTGGCAAGCCCTGGGCCTGGAAAAACATATCTTTGGTCTACAGCAAAGGTTCACCACCTTTGTTCCCCCCACCTCAATACATCTCTTCCTTTTCTCAGGAAGAGAATTCTCAACCAGGGAATGGTCACCTTTGAAGGCAGTGGGGTGGGGACAGGCTGTATAATTTGTGTAACTCTCTGAGGTGATTCTAATTAAATGCCTCCTCTTTATCTTTCTATTCAGTGCTTCATGTCTTCATTTAAGTTTCTAGCTGCTGTTGACACTTGCCATTGATGCCCTTGGCAGTCTGGGAGAGGGTGGAGGCCATTGACTGGAAGGAACCAGGGGATTTTCTGCCTAACAGTTGCCACTCCAGTGTGGCCCACAGGAATGAACTTTAAACCTAGTGGTCTGGTTAACCTTGCTGCCCATCCATGAAGGAGAAGGGGTAAAAGCCAGGGAGAAAGAGGGAATGGTCTAGGACACTGGTGCCCCTCATTCCTAGGGTATCACAGAGGCAAGTCTATACTTCGGTGTAGAAAAAAATATAGCCTCTTAATGTCATCGGTATACAATCTAATCTCCCTCTCAAGTGGTTCCCTGCTCTCCTACCCAGAGACGATGTCTCACTGTGTCCACTTTGGCTACCTCAAGCTTTTCTGGTTGAACTGTCCCTCTGTTTGGATGATTCCTTTAAGGCAGAGATCCACTCCCTCTCCTCCTTCCCAAGATGGCAGCTGGGGATATCTGGGGGTGTGTTCTCACACTCAGGGCGAGAAAGTGGCCTGGGAGCAACATTGCAGCTGTGAGCTGCTCTCTGGGTTGCTACTGGGTCTGCAGTGGTAGCTCCCTTGCTCCCTGTGGTCCCTGCTGGCTCTGCTGGCTATAGCTGTTAAAATCTGTGAACAGTGAATGTTCTTTCTTTGTATAGTGCTGTGCAGTCCCCTGAGATGAGGCTGCAAATCTCACATCACTCCTAGACTTAGCTGTCTACCTGTAGCCTTGGGCTATAGATGCAGTTAGCTCCATAGTCAGCACCGTGGGATACCTTCCTCAGTGCTCCCCAGGGCACGTGGGGATGTCTGAACATACATTTCAGAGCCCGGAGTCCCCCCTGGGAGGTTCTGGGGAACAAAACCCCAGGTCCTCTTCATCTGACCCACTGTGCTCCTGAGTTTCTCCTGATCAGCGCTGACGAGGTAAGGACAGGCCTCTTTCTCTCTTCTCCCTCTGATGCGCCTCGCACTCCACCTGGAGCCCCAAAGACTTGTGTTCTTCTTTTGTATCTTATCTGACAAGAACCTCTCCTACATCATGTCCTCCTCTGGGCTTATATTATAGCATTATGGCTTCTGGGAAAGCCGATTTATGAGGAAGAGAAATGAAGTGAAGAGTAAGAAGGAACTGGGTAAACAATAGAAATTGGCAAACTAGATAGTTCTCCTGTTCTTTCCCAAATGAATTTTCAACGTGACTTATTATTTTGTTTGAAGCACTGAATTCTCAGAATGCTATGCATGACTTTGTGCTAGCAAAGTTAAAAAACAAAAGTTGCCGACCAAAATCAAACCTAAGCAATTTAGAAATCACCTGCCGCTCATCTGTGCTCCTCACCTCTTTTGGCAAGCATATCAGAGTTGGCAATGTTTCCAATGGTTTTAACTTTTTTTTTTTTGCCTGTTTATTCCATCTGCTAAAGCTATGTGCAATAGATTGCACGAGCCCCACCTTGTTTCTAAAAAACAAGATATAAAAATGTGAACATACAATACATACAAAGCCCTTAGTGATACTCAAGAACTTATCAGTAAGTCTGCCAAGGGTATCACACGGCATCTTCAGGGACCTTTGAGATGTTACAGAGAAAGTGGGATCTCCATTATTTTCCTGATTTACCTCCTGGTTTGCTTCATACAGTGACATCTTATTTTCCCGACTCTCTTCAACCATGTTTTCTCATAAAAGAGATGAATATACATAGACACGGTATTTAAAATGAATGTATGAATAAGAGATCCAAAAAGACTTCCAGCAATGCAAAAATATGGTGTAGACACCTCCAGCGTCATATTATTTAGAAGCTCTTTAAAATATCATAAATATTACTCCTAACTATAGGCAAATATAGAACAATGAGGGAGGGACAGCTCTTTTTTAAAAAACGTGTTTTTGGGAAAACAAATCCACGTAAAATTCTTGCTATTTTTCTGCAATTTCAGCAAGGCCCCTGTGTAAAATGTTACATTATTCCACTGCCTCTTAATTTAAAAAGCATGTTTGGTCTTTATCAATTATTTAGTGTGTATGTGTAGTCTTTAAGCTTGTGCTAAAGCCACCCATTATTTTCCTATTGACTTAATGAAGCTGTAGATTTGCCAAAACAGGGCAAAAAGAAAAAAAATCTGGAAAGTAGAGAATAACAGAAGACATGCATGTGGTTCAGAAACTCATCTTTCTTTGTACATGCGTTTTAGTACCCAGTGCACATACAGTTCCGATAGGAAAAAAATAAAAAATCTGTAGGTTTGTGTTGAACTGGCCAATTAATTGTTGTTTTGACTTCCCACCAAAGGACCATCTTATATTTGAAAATAAACACAATACTTCAGCTTTTCATTTTTCTCTGAATTATAGGAATATAGCCCTACTTTGAAAAACATTTTCAAAGGTGTCATGACAGTTTGGAATCCTGTAGAAATTAGACTCTCTCCTTTTGACATCTTGTAATAAATAAAACTGCTAATATTTTGATTTTAGGCAAATTTCTCTTTTGCTCTCAGCAGCTAACGGTTACAAAAAGAGACAGTGCTACATTAGTTACGGCAATTTAGTTTGGGGACACCAGCAGAAACACATAAAATCCATTAGTGGAGCCAACAGCTATATCCAATTCTAATAAAAAGGCTAAATACAATTTATAAAGCGAGTCTTAGAACTTCCCTGAACACAGGAAACAGTCAAGATGATCTTATGAGTAACTAAAGCAACAATCCCCCTTGTATTGAAGCCAAAGCGTTTGTTTTGAAAATACTGTAACATAATGTGTTAATAGTGAAAAACTTCCTCCTTGCCAAATGAATATAAATTGGGGAGATGCTTTGGCAGATTATACTCTCGGTCCACTGCATCGAGGTTCCTGCCTCCGGTACTGTTCCATGCTTCAGGAGAGCCAAAAACAACAAGACTTATAAGGAAAATTGTAATCAATTTGCAGCTCTTATGATCAATCATGCGATGTTAGCATTGGGAGCAAAACAGTCATTTTTGCTTCCCACAGGAGCTGTATGCCTGTGACATTGAGATTTCCGGAAATGTATGCTCATCTCATAGGAAACCCAAAGACTGCACACACGGGCCATAGGCATTCTACTTTCTAATGTCATTTTATTAACACAGTTGGTCTGATAATTTATTAAAGAGCACTTCCTGAAAGAATGACAGTGATCCCAGAGACATTTTGGTGAATTATTTTCCACCTGAAAAGTGCTTCAGAAGAAAATTGTGAAGGTAGAATGAGTTGGATTCTTATGGAGAAATTATTCTAAATGACGAGCATTGAATATTTGGAAAATAAGAAAACAAAATGAATTTGAATGAAATCATAAGTAACGCTCTGCACGAGTATTACTTATAATTCAATGCCACGTTTTTTATTTGGAACTCCTCCTGCAGGAAAAAGCCCTTTTGCAAATAGCCAAGTCTTCATGTATTTCTTTCAAATATAACACATCCCTGAGGGGTCAGCTCAGAAGGGCCATGTGCCAGCCAGGTGGAAGCTCTTCCTAACAGGGAGAGGTTAATTCCCTGTGCTAGGATTCCATAGATAATGTGCATAAAATGCCAGCTCCGGGCTCAGCACATAGGTGTATTTTTAAAACGCCAGAACTTTCCTGCTCAGGGGCCTTTTCATAGGCCAGGACTCTTTGGTTATTAATCCTCCTCACTTTGCACACAAACTTCCTTACAAAGGGGCTGGGGAATAGCAGCTGGAGGCCAAATGTCTGACCCCCACCTCACCAGACCCTGTCCAAAATCCAACATGAGGAATTGGTTTGATTATAGTACACAATAAAATTAAATGCAGATTAATTGCAGGTATGTAAATCTGGACATTATCTAATCTAATGTCTTCATTTCTGATGACGAGACTGGGCCCTACAAGGTGGATCACCTCTGCATATCCACTCCATACTCAGTGCCAGGACAGAACAAGGCCTAATTACATCTCATCTGTTGAGTGAAGAAAATAAGGTAACTGGCTTATTTAGTGGCTGTGCTCTTGTTATAGCTCTGATTCCTGGGGTTTCACTGTACTATGCTTACCAAAGAACAGATGTTTCCAGAAACTATTACAACATGGACAGACTGAGGTACCACTCAAGTGTGGATTTACAGAGGTCTCTGGCTAAAGCTTCAAGTCCCTTTAATGGGCACAAAGACTTCATTCAATAATTAAGGATAAATAAAGGGGATGTACTAATGTACTTTTATTTCAACTGGGTTTTGTTTACTTTGGAGTCTTGGGGTATATGTGGTCACCCGACTGGAAGAACAATGGTGGACGTCTAGCGCACATGGACAAATATAAAAAGGCCATGAATGAGCTCTGTTGTATCCTCTGATTCTTCCAGCTTTGCCAGCCCAGGTCCTGTCCCACCCATAGCACATAGTCAGTCCCTCGTCATGCTTCATGGAAGGAACCACAGCATCAGAGGTGCAGGAAGCAAAGGACCCCTGGGGACCTCCCCTAAGTGAGCTAAGAGGATCTTAGAAATAAAGGAAATGAGATCTAGCTACTATTTGGCCTAATAGAGATTATAAATTTTTCTCTTTTTAAGAGAGAGAGACAGAGAGAGACAGAGAGAGAGAGAGAGAGAGAGAGAGAGAGTTAACTGACTGAGCCACCCGGGAGCCCTGAGATTATAGTTTTTTGACAAACCACCCAGCAAAGTATCTTTTTTCTAAACCAAAGGATTTTTAAAATATATGCCTTATTTTTAAAAAATAACTACAAAGTAGAGCAAAAAGAGAAAGACACAAACCATGGTACACAAGTCACTGTCATGTGACCTATGATTTGGGATTTGCTATGCTACTTTAAACTGATTCAAGATATTCTTTTATTACAAAAAGTACTTTCCTACTCCAATGACAAGATGAATGTAATGAGTGCCATCAAATGTGTCCACAGAACCTGTCACCAGTCAATTACCAACAGCTGAGAAGACCTGTGGAGACATTTTCTTTTGATGGCGAGTTCTAGAACCCACAACAAAGGATGTACTGCTCTCTGGAGGAAGTGAAAGAGATTTTTAAAAAATATTTTTAAAAGATTTTATTTATTTTTTCATGAGAGAGAGAAAGAGAGAGAGAGAGAGAGAGAGGCAGAGACACAGGCAGAGGGAGAAGCAGGCTCCATACACGAAGCCCGATGTGGGACTCGATCCCAGGACCCTGGGATCACGCCCTGGGCCGAAGGCAGTGCGAAACCACTGAGCCACCCAGGGATCCCTGAAAGGCATGTTTCATTGCTTTAGCTGCTGGTACCTGTGATCCCCATTTGAGGACCCATGGCCATAAGTCTGGCTATGAACTCATTAGCACTGACACTGGCCAGCTTTCCTGCTGCTTCTGTGTTCCAGGGTGACTAGGACACTCTCCAACTATATTACCTTGTCCTGCATTCAGTAATAATACAAAGCCAGAGGTTTTAAATTAAAATCCTCATTGGGGAATACATTTAGTTTCATGGGTTTATAGTGTCTTGAAATGCCTCTAGGAACTTACACTTCCTTTATTTGGCTTGTAGGTATGTGCTTTGTGGGCAGTTACACAATTGGTATGAGCTAAAACAAACAATAATATACACACAAACAAGCAAAAGAGAAAAGACTGTGCTACGTATTGTTGATGAGAGCAGTGTTGGAAAATGCAAGTATATAATAGTTCCAATTATCGATCTGTCACTTTCCTTTCTTATTCTGTAGAATAATTGGATTAGGAATCAGTGCCATTTGTAGGCTATCTGTCTAATAAAAAGCTGCAGTGGTTTGGCAGTCCCTCTTATTTTGTGTGAGGAGCTGTGGGTAAACACGTAGGGCTTCGTGTTTGCTAGCTGAAGGATGAAACTCCCAACTAGCTGAGGACAGTGACCAGACTTTCCAGAGAATGAAGGAAATGGTACTGAGGAGTGGGAGTCGGCTTCTCTAGAACTGGCTACACTGTGGCTCCTTTGATTAAGTAATGTGTCCATTCTTTCACTTGGCAGACATTTGCCATGTAGGGTGACATTAGGCCATGTAGGCCGCTTGGATGGGTAATGCATATGTCCTCAAGGAAAGTGTAAAATGCACACAAATAATGAGAGCACTGGAATCAAGGAGAAGATCCACCTGCAGTACAGGCAGTTCTATAAGAATTTTCGGGATGGATAATGTGCAATTGAGGGAAATCTTCCAAAAGTGGTATCCTACACGCCAGAGCCTAGATCTTCTGCGCAAGGAGAAGGAGGAGGATGAGGAGGAGGAGGGAAAGGGAGACCTGGGACAATGTTGGGCACATGAGGAAAGCCAGAGGCTAGAGGCAGGGTCTTCCTGGGACATGGGCCCAACTGGGGGGTTGGGCAGGAGGTAGCAGGAATAGTTGGCAAAAAGACGGTTATGGAAGCTCAAGGAGTCTGGTTTTTATTTAGGAAGCAGTAAGGAGCCTTTGACAGTGTCTGAGCAGAGATGTGAGCTAGTCAGAGCAGCACTATAGGAAAATAATTCTGAGTAGCAGGATGATCTGGACCCAGAAGAGGTCAACAGGGTCTGACTGTGACCCAGGGATGAGGCATAGGCACTGAATCGGGGTACAATCAGGAACAATTCAAGAAGGTCCTATTGTGTGCCTCACTGTCTCTACACTGTCCCTGCCCCCAGCCTCCCAAATCATGCCTCTCTCTCATCTGGCTTCTTCACATTTCCATTGGTCAACTCATGAAACATATCCATTCTTTCTGCCTCAAACTTCCATCCCGTGGGCCTGAAACTAAATCACCCAGCTGGTCACACAGGCCCATAGGGCATGGCCCGCCATATCCACAGCTGCCTGCCTTATCCCCCAGCCCAGCCCTGGGCTCCCTTGGCTTTCTTCAGATTTTCCCCATCCTGAGTCTGGCTCTAAGACGCTCATTCAAGAAAAAAAAATATTGCAGATTTCATGTGATAATTCAATTCCAAAATCAGACATTGAAAGTGACTATGAAGGTCAACTGGAAAGAGCCACTGAAACAGAAAACTAATTAAATGTAATATTACTATCAAGAGAGATGAAGTTTGCTTGATACAGACCATATTACCTCTTGACTCTCTTCTCTAATATACTATGTATGATATACTTTCTTCTTTTTACAGTATATGTTATATATGTAAAGAGAGAGAAAATTACTCTATACCTGATGATATTTAGAATTATATCATTCACCAATTTATGTATTCATTCATTCTTCCATTAACCCACAAATAGAGAACTAGCCTCTTTACAAGCACTCTACTAGGTAGAGGAGACGTGAAATGAAAAAAGAAATAGCAAGCTCAAGTCAATAAATTGTGATCTCCTATATGGGAACCTAGAACAAAGAAAAAGAATGTTTAGTAAAAACTAAAGAAACCTGAATAAAGTATAGACTTTAGCTTTAGTTAGCAATTATGTATCAATATCAACTGTGACAAATGCACCTATTAATACAAAATGTTATCAATAAAGGAAGTCTGTGTGGGGGATATGGGAACTCTGTGCCATCTTTACAACTTTCCTGTAACAACAAAACTGTTTTAGAATAAAACGTTTATTTTAAAAACTAAGACACCTGGGTGGCTCAGCAGTTAAGCATCTGCCTTTGGCTCAGGTCATGATCCCAGGACCCTGGAGTGAGTCCTGCATCAGGCTCCCCGCAGGGAGCCTACTTCTCCCTCTGCCTATGTCTCTGCTTCTCTCTCTGTGTCTCTCATGAACAAATAAATAAAATCTTTAAAAATAAATGAATTAAAAAAAATAAATGAATAAGAACAAACAAAAAGCCCTAAAAAACAAAAAGTAAAAAAAGATGCTCATTCAAGCCCTGACTCCTACCCTCACCTCCTCCCTCTCCCCACAGCGGGCAAAGGCCTATTTGATCTTCAGGAAGATGCTGCAGATAAGCAATGTGTGCCCCAGAATCCGCTAATTCAGGAGTTGAGCAGACTTAAAACCGTGGGTGAAGAGTGGCTATCCTGGTGACCTACATTTCTGAGCTTTGCTAATGATGATAAAAGCTTTGTTGACAAACCCTTTGAAAGGCACTGGGCTTCCATTGCACCACGAGAGAGCCAGGCCCAGCCTCCAGCTGGAGGGTCTGTGAGATGCTTTCAGGTGCTTAGCTGAAGGAGTTCGCCAAGTGCTGGCGCTCTCAGAATAGACCAGTGTCAATGAGCTCACAGAACGTTTCATTTTGTTTAGTCACCCAAGGTATCATAATAACAAAAGCCTTTTCAACTTCCAATTTGATTGAATTTTTGCCCTGAAAAGGCATATATTTTTTATTGTGCACTTGAGTGAATCCCACTATTTCTGAAGAAGCTTGTAGAGTAATAGAAAAAGTAGAGCCTTTAGGGTCTGACAAATTGAGATTTGGATGCTCGACAGTACTCCCCCCACCCCCTGCCCCCACCCCAAGCCCTGCTCCTCCTGTGCTGAGAACCTCCTGTTCTGAAAACTTGGTTCGTCAGAGCTCCTTAGTTAGTGGGGCCTCCTCCTTGGGAGCAGTAGGGAGGATTCACTGCGCTGGTCTGACGTGACTGGCTTCGTGGGACACATATGCTGTGGGCTTGACAAATGGAGAGGACTACTGGCATTATAAGTTATATCACCCCCATCATCGTCGTCAAATTTCAAAACTAAAATTAAGTAAATAAACCAAACTTAATGTTAGTGGGTTTTCAAAGGCAGAGATTATCTTAAAATCTCCATGTGCTTCCAAGAATTACATTGTTCTGAAATGGTCTTTTACTTTTTTCAAAAGTACCTGGCAATCGCCAGTTCGCTAGAGTAAAACTCACACATGCACATACTTTGGTTCTACCCAACCCAACATTTTTTAAATTGTGGAGTTCACTGGACCCTATTCCTCAGCAGGCGTCCAATGTTTTTCTTGACATTGTCATCACTGAAGACGTTTGCCACCCACCGTGCCAGTGGCCCTCCACTAGGCACTCGGGCATGGGAAAGCAGGGACAATCAAAGAAGACACCTAGCTCCCTGCCGGCCGAGGACTTATCATCAGAGGCAGACAATACGTCCGCAATCACACTCAGAAGAGAACCAAGAGACACAGCAAGTGTGAGCGTCTAAACACAAAAATTGTTTTCCTTTCAAATGCAGGTCATAGATAAAATGGAACGCAGGTGACAACCATCCTCCAGGGCCTGTCTGCATCCCCCAAGGTGCTGAGAGGCAGCACTGCCTTGGAGAGCCGTGCTTGTGTTTTCCAGGCACCCTGCTTTTTGACTGCTAGCTACCCGAAACTGTGCTCCCACCCACAGCCACAGCCAGGAGAGAAGGAGGGGGAGGAGCCAAACACCTGTGCTACGGGTGGGGAAGGTATACAGGAGTCAGGTGCATCAGACTGGAAATGCCCGCCAGGCTAGTGCCCACTTAAAACCTTCAAAGGTGTTGGGCTTCCTTAGTGGAGTATTTTAGAAAAAAATAAGCTTTTGTTGTTATAAATGAAATCATATAAGTATTTAACATCCGCAAAGCACTGCTGTTCCAGTAAGTCATAAAAGACCCCCAAGTAGCTCAGAGTCAGATAGGAAAGAAAGAAAAAATGAGAATAGCTTTACAATGTGCTCCACGAAAAGTGCTGAGTGCAGCAAATCCATGACACAAATTATTACAGGCATTCAAAAGAATAAATCCAATTAAAAAAAATCTAGAAAAGGAATTTCTCATAGCATGAAAACACCTTAATCCAAAAAAAAAAAAAAGTATCCTTTTAACATGAAGATGACTCTAAGTTACCAGGAATTTATTGGACAGTTTCTATTTAATGGGGGTATGAAAATGCTTTTTGAAATGTTTTGCTATGTATGGTTAGAGGCATTTTCTCCTCTTCTTCCATTTCTATTTTGTTTTCTTCATGCTTGTGCTAGGCATGCTCACGTGCAGGTACACACACAAACACTCACACACACACACACACACGCACACACGCACACACATACATACAGAGTCATTCTTCAAAGCTTTTCATCCATTGTGAGTTTGCAAGAGCTAAAAAAGGAATAAAGTCCAGTGTCTCTGAACAGCTACTGAAATCAAAACATATCCTGACATACATTCTTACCCAATTTATCCCACTTAGAACTGCAGAAAGTATCTAGGAAGAAAAACTAATAAAAAGTGCAAGCAGTTAACTATCTCTTGTTAGAATTCTATTTTCCCCCAGCAGTACATTAAAATGGTCTGTTCAAATTGATAGCTTCAACATTCAAAGAGTATTAAAATAAGCCAAACCAAGTCTGCATACCAATGCCAAGGAGCAGCTCCTGCTGCCAATTAAAAGCGACATTCCAGTGAAACCAGTGACTCCCAGGCTTGACACCCACAGAGAGGTCTTATTTATTTCTTCAGGTTTTTGTTTCAGTTTTAATGACCATTATAGTATCACACATTTTGTTCATTAGCATAGATGAGGCTTAAGGTTACAAAAGCTGTGGAAAGAATCATCCTTAATTATGTGGGCAGTTCTTTTAGGACTTATTTTAGAAAAGATACATAAATGGTGCATAAGTACATTCTGGCAGACACGGGCACCTGTTGATTACAAGTGATCTGGGAGCTAACACAACCTTTCCCTTCGAACACACACAATGCATCTATCTCTTCTTTAAAATGCCAACCGCTGTAGCTAGCCTGTAAATTCTATGACCTTCAACTTTATTTCTTCTGGAAAGAATAGAATAGAATACTTCTCTTTGAAATTCAGGATTTTTTTTTCCAGATTCCTTTTTGTGTGAGCAGAGTGTCAGCAGAACTCTCCTTATTTTTCCAGAGGCCATTAAGGCCTTCCCACAATCAAGGGGTCTCAGGAGGATGTCAACGAATTCCTAGACCTCAAGGAACAGATACTTGCATGTCACCTGCCACATCCGAGAGGAGAGATGCCCAAGACTTTGCCTTGTGCCATGGGCTGGTGGAGAAGCGGGAGGCTGGCCTGCCCCACACTCCCCTCTCCTGGGCTTTCAGGGAGGGCTTGCCGGGAACCCTTAGGAGACAGGTTACCTGGGGGAAGCACCCACACGAAGGATTTAACTGCTGGGGACAGCAAACGTCCCTGTTTGGTTACACGATGGGTCTGTCTCTCCCTCCCAGGCCAGTCATCTTAACCAGAAAAAAGATGGCCTTTGGACCCACTTGGAAGTGGGTTTGAACCCTCCCTCTGCTTCTTCTAGTTGCACGTCCTGGAGCCTTTCCAGATCTCAGCCACAGGTCAGAAGGAGCACACACTGTGCTATGCATAGGGCCTAGGAGAGAACTGCATGTGATGAATGGTCAGGGATGAGTCTGCTCATCCTGCCAGTGACCTCCTGCAGCTCCAGCTGTCCTACCCTAAGCCCTCTGCAGTTCAATCAGCCCTGCCGATTTTTCTTTTCTTTTCTTTTTTTTTTTTATGATAGTCACACACAGAGAGAGGAGAGAGAGAGAGGCAGAGACACAGGCAGATGGAGAAGCAGGCTCCATGCACCGGGAGCCCGACGTGGGATTCGATCCCGGATCTCCAGGATCGCGCCCTGGGCCAAAGGCAGGGGCCAAACCGCTGCGCCACCCAGGGATCCCAGCCCTGCCGATTTTTCTGGGAGAATGATGAACTTAATGGGGATTTTATAAGAGTGAAGGGTGAGATACATAGTATGTATCTGTGTTTTATCATTTTGTTTTCTGATTCTTGCCTTGTGTGCTGTGAAAGTAGTCTGTCTACCTCTGCTTTCTATAGGGGACTGGCAGGAGTGACTGGGGCCAAAACATGAGGGGAAGTCTACAACGAGGACATGGCATGGTGGCTACCTCCCCACACCAATTTAGTTAATAATAAGCAATATCCTGCTGCTATTTTTGCTAACACGCATTGAACGTCGTCTAAATTCCAGGCACTGGGTTTGCATGTGTAGGTACATTATCACTTAATTCTTGAAGCAACCTTCAATGTCAACCCCTAAAATTGGTTGATTTAGGTAATATCATTGAGATTGGATCGGAATTGTTATTTGAAATTAGCTATCCATAATACAAGAACTGATATTTTCTCGAATAACCTGTTTCTCTCACTCTCTGAATTCACGAAACTAACTCAGGAAACAAATTAATCTAGAGAGCAAAGGATACTTATGTTATTAATCTTATTTTACATGAGGAACCAAACTAGCATATGGAGAAGTTGAATATATGGTCCTAAGTTACACAGCCACTAATTAGAATCGAAATTCAAACAAAGGACAATGGGGGCCTTTGCTTGTGCAATTAGTACTTAGGCTCTTAACCATAATAAATATTATCTATATGTTGATTAAATCAGAAGTTGGCAATATTTTTTTTTTTTTTCTGTAAACCCACATAGCAGATATTTTAGGCTTTGTATGGTCTGGGTCTCTGTTGCAAGAACTCAGCTCTGCCATTGTATTGTGAAGGAACAAGATACTTGCATTATCTTGTTATCTTATCTATCTATAGCCATAGACCACCATAAATGAAGGTATCTGACTGTTTTCCAGTAAACTTGACTTACAAAACAGGGGTTGACTACACCCTGATTTAGACTTTGAAATCATCCATATTCTCCTCTTAAAAAAAAATGATGCTGTTGATTGATGACTTTTCATTTGGTCCATGTTAGTTTTCATGAACTAACATTTACAATCTTCTTATGTGGTGGGTTTTAGTGATCTGAGCCCCCAGAGGCACAGAAAGATACAGCTATTTGCCCAGGCTACATAGCCAGTAAGGAGCAGAGCAGAGCAGACTTGCACCCAGGCGACTCTGCTCCTGATGGAGCCATCTATGTCCTTACTGCCCTATGATAGTGCTCCCTGAGGACTGCTCTGGCATCTGCCGGAGCTCTCAGCCCTGGCTGCATTTTCAAGTCACCTGGAGAACTTTTAACAGACATGGATACTGCTAAGAGCTGAATTTTTCACACACATTCTCATGTTGAAGCTTTACTCCCCAGGACTTCAGAATATGACTGTATTTGAAGATAAAGTCTTGAAAGGGATGTTGAAGGAAAAATAGGTCCTTAGGGTGGGCCCCGATCCAATCTGACTGCATCCCTATAAGAAGAGGAGATTAGGATCTGTGTCTACACAGAGGGAAGGCCACGGGAAGCCACAGGGAGAAGACAGCCAGCTACAAGTCAATGTAAGAGGCCTCAGAAAGACCCAACTCTGCCGACACCCTGATCTCAGACTTCTAGCCTCCAGAACTGTGAGAGAATAAATGTTTTAGCTCCCAGTCTGTGGTACTTGGCATGACAGCCCCAGCAAGCTAGTACACATGCCAAGACCCTCTCGCATTGTCAACTTAGAATCTCTGGGGTGGGACGGGACATCCTTATTTTTTAAAAGCTTCTCAGGGGGTTTCTGATACATGGTGGAATTTGTTGATGCCACATGTCACCATCAGTGGATGATCCATGCCAAGATGTTCGTGCGGCTCAGTGAAATTCTCTGAGACTCATGTATATCTCCTCCCAGACCTGGCCTTCTCGGGAACAAGGGCCTTTCAGACACCATCTGTGACTGAGGCTCCCTCTGGAAGCCTCTCTGTGGGGGCTTCACTGGACCAAGTTTTCTTTGAGGATCCTGCCAGGTTCCTTTCTTCACTGGAGCTTTCTTACTAATGAAAGTCAAAATAAGTCCAGTTGTCTGGAAAATGTGTCTGTTTCTAAATTTTCAACAAGCCATTTAAAGTTTTGCAGATCATTAAGTGTTTCCCTCTATAAAACCTATGGTTTCTTCAATTAAATTTCTATTCCAGGTTTTGCTGGCCAAACAATATTGTATTTATTTGCTATAATAGAAATTAAAACTGGAATACTAATTTCAGAAAATGTAAAGGTTTGAGAAACATTTTGGAACAAAATCACACCCATGGACACACACACACACACACACACACACACACACACACCCATAGGAGTTAATTTAGTTGGTTTTCTTTGTTTTCTGATTGCCAAATGAGTTTCCCTGCTGAACATATTGTGAATCTGTCCTCATGGTTCTAGTTTATCATAGTGTATTTTTATCTTTCTTCCAATTGAGGATGTTGTTCCTAAAAATACAATGTTCCAAAGAGTCTACTTCAATTCATGCTATATTCCCTTTAGTGACATTGAATCCTTAAGACATCTGTTAAAAGTCAGGTGCATTAAGCTAACAGCATAATAGGGTTGGGAACTGTGGAAATTTATCAAACAAATTAACATTATTGACTTTTAAACAGACACTGTAGAGAGTTGCAAAGAATATTGCAAGGATTTTGTAAAAGCTGCATCCTATTGTGGAACAGAAGATGTTGTAGATAACTGAGTATTCCTGGTGGAATAAAGTAGTGCAAGTAGTCTGAGATACCGCAAAGCCTAGGAGCATCCTTCTCCTCTCGGGCCAGTTGAATCTTCAAAGGAAGGAAAATGGTTTTGCCTGCTTCAGAGGCAGCATTTGTTTCCTGAAAGGTCCTAATTCAATCACGGAGCTCACTGTCCTGCCTCTGTGAGCCATTCTGGTTGGAAGAATCACTTGGCTTGATCTTTCTAACCTGGAACTAAATTGTAGGTGGAGGGGTAGCCACTTCCATGGCATAAGGATGGGGGGGCCTCTGTCCAGAATCTCTTTTGTCTGATGAACAATAATTATTATGCACTAGCGCTGGGTGCTGAAAAGGTGTATACTGTGTTGGGGTGGAGGGTACAATGAGCTGGAGACTTCAGAAAACCACATAGATCACCCCATACCCTGAGGTGTGTGAGTGAGTCACCATCACTGAAGAGAACAGGTCCTGTCCGTCAGGTGAGTCAGAATGGAGTTACTGATGCCTCTGAGCTGGCAATGTGGCAAGAGGCAGGTCAACACAGCCCCTTACCAGCTGTTGATCTTTAGGTTTGGATGAGCTGGGTATGGAGTAGCCAGAGACATCTGGAAGCTTCCAAGGGAGTGGGCTCCCTCTATAGATTGTGTCTTTGAAGGCCTGGGGCATGGCAGTGGGATGGGTCTTCAAGCTCCGTGGATGTCTTAATGGGGATATGGGGGTGATATTAGATCATAATTCTATCATGTGCGTTGCTAAGCACTTCACTTGGAACTGCTCATTGCATCCTTACAACATCATGCGTTGTTGCACAGCTGCCCCAATTGTGCAGACAGGGAAATGCATCCTTAGCTAAGTTATGTGAATTTTGCAGGTTGCACAGCTAGGGAGCATTGGAGAGGAGGCTGGAAATCAGGCATTCTGCTTCCATGTCCTAACCAGTCCCAAATACTCGTAATTTCTGGTCTATTTAACATCTCAAGAGACACAGGAGGATTCAGGTGGAAATGGGGATCATTTGGAACTGAGGATGGAGGAGAGGGAGGCTCACTCATTGCCTTTAGGGTCTAGGCTTTCTTGGAGAGAAGAGCTTTGGCTTTTACCTGGAGGGCCTCCATCTGGGACCTAATAAATAGATGTTTTCCATCATAGATTTTCCTCCGCATCACTAGACTTCAGCCAGGTAACGAGAACTCAGAAAAGTTAAAATAATTTATAAATGTTAGTAATTTTTCTTTTACAATTCTTTCTCCTAATTAAGAGAAAGGAAGAGCTAAGGGTCTGCTAAGTGGCTGGCATTGCTGTAAGAGCCTTCATACACCTGTTATCCTCAGAGCTTTGCTGTGATGTTTGCATATTGTCCCCACTGCAACTATGAGGAGGCGAAGGCCAGGTCAACAGCTGTTTGGTGCTGCAGATGGCCAGGCCATGGCTCCTTTCGTGAGGCCACCATGAGAAATGCACAATTATAAGGCAGGTGAAAGAGACCTTGAAAATCATCTCATCTGACCTCGTTTTCAATAGAGGATACCAGAGCTGGTGGCAGCTGATAACTTACCAAACCCAAACTCATAACGGTGGAGTAGAAAAGAGAAATCGGTTTTCTGATTCCTACTCCAGGGCTCTTTTCCTTATGCTGGGATAAATAAGATGCAAAAGAGCCATCAACCAGGAAATTTAAAAGCCAAAGAGAAATCATTTTGGAATATAGTAGAATCGCATCCTTCCATAACTGACTATAATCAAAGAACAGGTAGGCTCCTGTTTAAATGAATACTGTTAGAACATCTGGTCTTATAAAATGAGCCTATTTACATGTGCTGACAGATGGTCCACAGTGAAAATGCTTTGCTAGTCTGATTACAACAAACTCTAATAAACCCAAATCCTCTGTCAGGTGTCTTCCTCGGCCCCTGCTCATTCGGGAGGCAATCTCTATTATGTAGACAGTGGTGTGTAGGCACTTGTCAATACTTTGCCAGATAACTCTCTCCCAGTGCAATCCAGTGCATTTCATTTTAACGAATAACAAATTTACGCAAAATCATTTGGTCCAGTTGAGGTTTTTTTTTTTTTTTTTTTTTTCACTGAAGAAGGCCTGACAGAAGAAAGGTTGAAAGCTGCAAAGTGACGATGGCCAGTCCCAAAGGGCCAGCTGGGGCAGAAGCAGGGTAAATGCAGGATCGATTGCTGGGTGATCATTGGTAAGGACTAACTTTATTTTTTTTTTAAGATTTTATGTATTTATTCATGAGAAACAGAGGGGGGGGAGAGAGAGAGAAGCAGGCTCCATGCAGGGAGCCCGATGTGGGACTTGATCCCGGGTCTCCAGGATCACGCCCTGGGCTGAAGGCGGCACTAAACCGCTGAGCCACCTGAACTGCCCGGTAAGGACTAACTTTATTTATTTATTTATTTATTTATTTATTTTTATTTTTTTTTAATTTTTTTTTAAATTTTTTAAATTTTTATTATTTATGATAGTCACAGAGAGAGAGAGAGAGAGAGAGGCAGAGACATAGGCAGAGGGAGAAGCAGGCTCCATGCACCGGGAGCCTGACGTGGGACTCGATCCCGGGTCCCCAGGATCGCGCCCTGGGCCAAAGGCAGGCGCCAAACCGCTGCGCCACCCAGGGATCCCAAAGACTAACTTTAAACCTTAACTAACACACTGCCCAGAATGGTCCTGAAAAAAGCTCTATTTCAAAATAAAAAAAAAGTATGGTGATGCCTTCTTGATACATCATCAAATGTATGCAGGAGAAAGCCTCTGTGTCTGAGCTTTGTACATGTCTGAGCCTCTGTGTCAGTCCTTTGTACAAAGGACTCAATGTGCAGAGAGATGCCAACCTTGCCCCCAGATGCCCAAGGGCCCTTCCCCCCACCACCATGCTCTGTTAGTACTCCTTCCTGAGCACCCTTGAGAGCTTCAGTCCTCTGTCTCCCATGTTCCAGGCCCTGTAGGCAGGTGGCCCCACTGGGGCTGCAGAGCGCAGGGTCTGGTGGGATGAGAACAGAGCAGGTGACGTGAGGCCCAGGGCTGAGGACCAGGCAGTGCTGAGCAAGAGCCGCTACGGGCACTGATGTAACTTGCCCACGTGGACATGGGACAGCCCAGCGCAGAGACCCTCCCTCTGCCCGAAGTCCAGCCACAGCTTCCACGGATGGTGGGCCACCATCTCGGCCACCCAGCCCTAGGAAGCTGGGGAACAGTGGCCAGCGGGGGAGAGGCAGGGACAGGAGGGGCAGGTGAGGCTTGCACACCACCTCTGGCAAGGCGGCTGTCCACTGTGAGACACGCGGGCCAGACTGTTCACGTCCCCCTAGATGCCAGCAGCTGCCGCCGAACACGGTCTCTGTGAGCACTGATGCATGCGGCCGACGGGAATGCAGTGTGTCCCCCACTGGACGAACAGAGCATCCGTTTTACACCGTGTTCTTCCTGTCTTAGGTGTCTGCAGTGGAGAAGCGCTTTGCCCTCACCTGGGTTGCCCGTGTAAGTCAGGGCACCAGTGGAGGCCGAAGGAGCCAAGTCAGGACTCAGGAGGGAGTTTGTTGGGAACATGGCTCTGAATCCATACGGGGAGTTGTAAAGCCTGTGCCCAGCACTGGAAAGGCACGGTGATGATGGGAGCAGCGTCAAGAACAGGACAGACATTTGAAACCAACTGTCTGGGGATCAATTTAAATGAAATTTTATAGAAAGAGAATGCCTGTTGCCAGAAGCGCTGGGCCATCACACACAAAGTGACTGCTCCAAAGTCCCAGGCCACTGCCACAGCACAGAACACCTCTGATGGGCAGACCCAGCGCAGCTTTCCTAAATGGCTTGAAATGAAGCTTAAACTGAACTTTCATTGATGGAGGAGGTACGATGCTATAATAAACCACGAAATCAGGCTAAAACTGGAAGCGAGTTGACTGATAATTTCCAGTTTTTTCAAAAGGCATTCATTCATGTGCAGAATGCTTCCGAGGCTCCCTCCACCTTGCCGGCACCCTGCCTGCACCCTGCCTGCACCGTGTCTCCGTGCTCTGCCTGCACAGAGCCCACATCAGGCCCATGTCGTGCCTCCGCCTTCCACCCGCACCCTGCCCGCACCCTGCCCGCGCCCTGCTGCTGATGCACCTGCTGCAGCGTGGAAGCACCCTTAACATGGAGGCAGGGAGGTGTTTACGTAATCGGGGTCCATTTCATTACCATAAATAAATGTCAAATGGCTGCAATACATTTTCTCTGATTAAACTGTCAAGGGCAAAATCATGTAAGAACAATGATTTCTTATTCCCATGGCAAAAAAAAAATGAAGAAAAGAAAAAGTAATGAAAATATCTACATAATATTACGCCTACAGGTCCCCAACTGCTAACCTAGAAAAAAATAAAATGAAAAGTCCGGTAACGTATAAGCAGATACATATCTCATTCTAAACTGTCTCACAAATTGTCTTTCACATGTTTTTAGAGACAACATTGTGTTTTTTCCTCTCCATGCCCAGCACTGCTATTGACTCTACAGAACCGCTTGGAAGCACCCTTTTAGGGACCAGAGCTTACCTGGGGATGAAAAGTAAGAGCAGGCTTCATTTCTTCTTTTTCCAATTAAAAAAAAAAAATACAAAACAGCCATTGGGGTGAATGAAAAGGCTGGTCTTAGAATTAGCCCCACAGCCATTTAGCAGACTGCATTTCAATTTTTCTTATTTTCCAGTAAATGTCTGTTGATTTAGAGACAATGTGACATGGCGTGGTCCAGGATGCCCGGCTGCCGGTGTGGCTGGGTGGGCTCCTGCTCCGTCTCCTGTCTAAACAGCAGCAGGGGTAGAGGTGGTTTTGTCTACATTCATGAACCTTCTTCTTTCATGTCTGCATATATTTTTCTATCCCTTTCCTGGACCAAGGTATTTATCAGTCTAGGGAAAACGATGTCCACCACAGCATGGTAATGACCGTGAAGCCGTGCCTTTGTACCCTGCAGCCTTCATTCAGATTCACCTCTGATTTTTATAATAGCCATATCCATCTAGGCAGCCACTATTTATTCCCATCTTATAAATGAGACAAGGGCTCAGAGAGAGTGACTTGTCACAAAAGGCACACGCGAGAAGTCCTGGAATTGGGCTTTGAATCTCGGTCTCCAAATTCAGAGCCCCTTCTAGTTTATGCTGCAGTCAAATAACCTTTATTTTTTTATTTTTAAAAAGATTTTATTTATTTATTTGAGAGAGAGAGAGAGAGAGAGAGAGAGAGGCAGAGACACAGGCAGAGGGAGAAGCAGGCTCCATGCAGGGAGCCCGACGCGGGATTCGATCCCAGGTCTCCAGGGTCACGCCCTGGGCTGAAGGTGGTGCTATACGGCTGAGCTACCCGGCTGCCCTCAAATGACCTTTAGATAATTGAGGCACGAGTAGATTTATATCTGAAAAAGATATTTTTGAAGATGAAAAAAAAAACCCACAAAAAACTAGTAACTAGTTTCCTACTTTGGGGATGATAATGATAACTGGTATGTATCTGTGTATCTATGTCTGTGTGTATCTCCGTGTGTGTTTCTGTGTGTCTGTATTTCTGCGTGCATATGTCTCTCTGTTTATGTCTCTGTGTTTATGTATGTCTCTACATGTGTGTGTCTGTGTGTCTGCATTTGTCTGTGTCTTTATGTGTGTCTATGTCTCTTGGTGTCTATGTGTGTCTGTGTGTGTGTGTGGGTGTGTGTCACCCTGTTTCCTGGCCTCCCCTTTCCCGTGGAAGGTCACTTAGAAGCATCCCAGCCCATGCCACCCCTCCCCCTTTCCCCAGGGCAGGAGGAGGCGAGAGGCGATTACTGCTGAGACGTTTAGGGGCTGGCCTGCACTGCCCAGGCACGTCTCTTCTTTCCTGTCTCTGGTCGCTAGCACTGGATGCAACCTGGTCTGCGCCTCCATAAAATATAGGAGAGAGACAGGTCTCCTGTGTAGAGGAGCTGAGTGGGGTTCAATATCAGCCACCCCTCATTCTGCATCTATACCACATGGGCCGTTGGTGTTTTTTTCAGTAAAGCTACTCTGTCTCACTCGGTTCAGAACTCAGGCAGGGAGGAGTGCGTAGCAGCTGCTATTTGTGCACAAGGTACGATGCCTACCCACCCCAGGAGCCCATGCTCTGCAGGTGACTGCAGACTCTGCCTCTGGCAACTCTGGAAGCAGATTTTGGCCAAGTTCTTTCTCAGATGGACAGGGCTCCCGTGCTATTTGAAACTGTCAGAAAGCTGCCGGGGGCCTTTATTCCTCAGGGAACCAGAGCTCTTAGAGCTACTGGGGACCATAACACCCTATGCTTGGGCTAACTGTTACTTTCAGTATTTTATTCTTCTTTTGCACTTCTCATTTATTTCCTACCACTTCATCTTTTTCCCATTAAAATTATGCAAAGGTCTTGCTCTCTTCATTCACATGAAAATACATTTTGTTCTTTTCCACCGTCATTTTGCTGATTGTAGTTTTAGTCTTAAAAATCAGTGAGACTTGTTTCACATAATGAAAGAAACCATTATACAGTTTAAAAACTCGCTTTCCATTAGCTTCTAAAACATACATAGAATAAATCGAAAATCCCAAAACTTTATGAAGCGTTTCAGTTTTGCGTGGACTTGGAAGCACAGGGGTCATCGTAGAAAACATTTGAGAAGCCATTCTACGCTCGGCTCTGCTGTAGCAACAGATGCGATTATTAATGCCAATTAGGCTAAACTGGTATGAAACAGGAGACAAAGAGGTCTGGAATATAAAAATCTTGGCCCACGTAACAGGCTACCTCTTCTGCTTGATGATAAACAGGCACTAGAACCTCTGTTTCTACCCGAACACACTGGGCCTCTCCCAGCAGTGGACAAGATTCTCATTTTCCATCAGGATTGAGTTGATAGAACCCACCACTGCCTTTACTGTCAGGGTTTATTTCAGGGGAGGAAAGGTGCCAAGTGAAGGGAAACGATCCAGATTAGTGATACCAAGGGAATGACCATGTCCTCTCCCAAACTACCCTTGGATATAGGAGCCAGGATGGCCTGGGAACGGTGAATCTTTTATCATTAATTGTTGCTAATTCTATACAGTTTTCTCAGAGAGGTATGGTTGACTGGGAAAGAAAAAAACAATCACTTTTCTGAGGGATGAAAAGAAAGTTTAAAAGGTACCATGATAGGTAAAGGGAAATTGACAGTAAAAGGACATCCAACAGGGATCCCTGGGTGGTGCAGCAGTTTAGTGCTTGCCTTTGGCCCAGGGCGCGATCCTGGAGACCCGGGATCAAATCCCACGTCGGGCTCCCAGTGCATGGAGCAGTCCCAGTCCCCTCTGCCTATGTCTCTGCCTCTCTCTCTCTCTGTGTGTGACTATCATAAATAAATAAAAATTTTTTTAAAAAAGAGGACATCCAACAATTTTTCAAAAAACCTTTGCTCACGGAGCAGATTGGAAAGTGGGCCCCTGCATGTTCCCTTCTAAGGCAACATTCAAACTCTTTATCTGATATTTTGCATTACATTCAGAGTATGTTCAGAGCCCAAGGCAAGAAGGAGGGTAACACAGGGAGAGTGCCATGTGGTGCTTTAGCTCTCGTACCATATGCCATCGTTATGGGCCCAGGTACAGTCATGCCCCCTAAAATTCCATCACCACCGATGAACCACACTCACGGCCACACATATCCCAATCATGTTCAAGTATCTGCTAGTATTTATAATTTTTACATAATTTTTTTCTCTTGAGTGTGTGGAACTAATCATTGAGTAAAAAGTTGAGTTTGTAAACTTTTGGCTGCCATAAAATAATTATTTCTCCCCCACCCCACCACTACTTGGATTACATTATCTCATGCAATGGGATGGAAATTGAAAGGTCTGTCTTGCTTAAAATAAGAAAATCTCGGCGAGCTGATTTGAAAAATCTACCCTGAAGTCATTTAGCTGTTTGTTCCTTTTGTTTTAGTATTTCCATCCATCAGGGAAAGAGTTTTGTCCAGGAATGTAATCAATATGGAATATAAAGTCATCAAATTAAAAAAAATAGATTTGGAGTTGTCATGATGAAGTGTCCCTGAAGCTTGAAGTAATACAAATGTAAATCAGATATAGATATTCGGATGCCTTGCTTATTGCATTTCTTTGATAAGCAACAGAAAAATGACTACAGTGCTTGTTTATTTTAATAAAAAATTTGATCTCTTTTTAGAATTATTGTGATGTTTATGGAATGTAATAGAAGATTTCTGATGTGGACGAGAACACAGTATCATTTTTCATTCAAGAAATACAAAAGGAAGACCAAGGGAGCCTCAGTTGAATTTCTTTTGGTCATGACTTTCTAGAAAAGGACAAAGCCCTCAGGAGTTGGGTGGAAGAAGCTGAGCTTCTAAGAAAGTATTGGAGGAATTTTGGGGAAAAAAAATCCAAAGGAGAGATTCTGGTGAAGAAAAGGGCAGGAGGAGCTCCCTACTCTGATAAAAAGTTGGTTGGTTAATGAAAAAACTGGTCCCCATTTTATTGTTTTGGAAATAGGTAGGCACATATTTATATAGCAATCTTTTGGTGAGGATCAAAGCCTTTTTGCATTTTTTAAAAGCATAGGTGCACATATTAGAATGCCATCATCCTTTTATAATCAGTTTTTCTTGTTTCCAGTTTCAATTTCCTTAAAACAAGAATATGGAGACAGTGGCAAAGCAATATCAGGGCAGAAATACTTTACATTTTTAGGTTATTTCTCCCCTTCCGTTTTTATAGTCATTCTGCTTGCAAATCATCCAACAATTGTTTTCTCACAAATCTGCTTTCCAAACCTCTCAACTTAGTTTTTTTGTAGAAACAAGTCTTTTTACACTAATGGTTCATTGGTTTACTTGATTGTTAATTAAGAAGTTCAGTATTAAGTCCAACTAGCAAAAGTAGGTCTGGAACAAACATAATGGACTAGCGTTGAAACTCTCAATCTGGAAAAAACAGAAATGTGGGAGTGTGTTAACCTCAGGTGTCAGTATGCCCTAGGCATCACTTGGGATGTATTTCAGAGGGATTAATGAGTCTGATAACTTTCTGTAGGCATTGTTAGAACATTCTTCATCCTATTGAACTCAGATAATGCAAATTCATTAGTGTTTACTTTTGGAAAAAAATAAAACATTCTAAATGGGCATCTTTACTGAAAAAGCTAAATGCATATTAAATATAGGCCAGTATATACATATTTAAAAATGTACCTCACAACCTGCTTGGTCTAAATGCTCCAAAGGTATTACACAAGTATCCTTGGATAGCTGACACAGTTCAGTTTTCAAATTTTCTTGAGTTCAGATGGAGATGGACACCAGTCTCATCTCAAAAATTATGTGAATCTTAAGTTTATGTACCTTCAATTTCATTAGATTAATATTTCTTCTGACCCACTTTTTACTTTGCTTTAAAAAGCAAACTGTCAAAAGTGAAAAATAATCTTTATTTTTAGGCACTAGTAATAATAATGCCATCTATAAAGTTATCTGTAATGCATTATATTCTTTCTTCAATGTCATTTAACTAACATTAACTGAATGTGTACAATATGCCAGGTTGGTAGATATGTGATTTTTTTTTCAAGCTGGCCTAAGATCTCTCAGGAGACCATTTCATAAATGCCAGAGGAACTGGTAGAAAGCTATTGACATCCATGGCAATTCTTGGGACAACTGGTAAGGTCATGCAGGAAAGAGGCAATCTTTCCTCCAAGGTGGCTCACCTAAAAGCACAAAGGAAAAAATATATAGTATTTCATAGAAGGACTCTAACTCCTTACGTGCCATGAAATATGTCTAGGAGTTAGCTAACCAGAAACTTTACACGGTTTGGAAAAGCCAGATTTTCTGTTCCAAATTTAGGCTGTTGGATGCAAAGTCAGAGAGGCCATATATTTAACGGGCATAAGATGAGGGCATTGGAGCATAGAAAGTCCAGAGAGGGCTATATCTGGGTCAGAGACCAAGAAACACATCATTTTAAGAAGGTATCACTCTTATTGTTGTTGCTATATGGGAGGCAGTCGCATATTAGGAGTATTTCTGAAAGGTTATAAATGGAAGAAAGACTACGTGTAGTCTGACTAGCCCATAGGGAAAAGGTGGTGGGTTTTGTCTACCTAGCTGTCTTTGCACAGACACACCTTTCCCTGCCTGTACTTTATTTGATTCAGGTGGGGTTTCCCCAGCTTCTAAATCCAAGCATGGGCACCTGACGCAGGTATAGCCAATCAGCTCTGTCTCTTAGTAGTTGCTGTTGGTTTGGACATGTGATTTTGGCTAAGCCAATGGAAGCTGTCTGTGGTCATCTTTGTCATTGCCAGGGGAGAGTCTGTCAGTCGCAGGGGAGACTGAGCTGAGTGATGGAAAGACAGCATCGAGAAGCCATCATTTGAGGACCCAGACCCAGTCATGCCAATGGCCAGGACTGCCCCAAACTGCCCGGGTGCGCAAAGAATTCTTTCGTTGTTGCTGTTAAAGCCAGTTTGGTTGAATTCTGCTCCTTACAGCTGAGGGGATTCTAATTCTGCCTGACTGGAAACAGAAGGATGGGTAAGACTTAGAATCTGTCTCCCCAAGCCCTCCTCTAACCATCCCACAAGGGGACTAGACTACGTTAGATTCCATTGCCATGTCATTTTACTGATTATAAGAAAACAAACTTCAAAGAAGTGAAGTGTCCCATATATTAGATTCCTAACACTATGCAGAGCACTGACTAAAACTCAGGTGTTCTGACTTCATGTTCTGTCCACCTGCCACTGTAATTGTGCAGAATGCAGAACCACTGCAGCTTGGGGAAGAATCTGAAAATAAATGCTCTCAATAAATAGCCAAAAAAAGAGTTAAGAAAGCATACTAAGCAATATTTTTGCATGTAGATGCTTCATTTTACCCCCAGATACCATTCAACTGGTTGATCATGATCTGAGATTTACTTAACAAAGGTACGTTCAGGTAAGCTGAGCGAAGTCAGTTTGAGTTTTTGGTCTCATTTGTTCATTGGGATAAATGATAAAATTACTGAATTTCTGAATTCCTAAAAATCACCATAGTCATCATAGGAATAATTTCAAAACATTCAACTAACAAGTTTGTAAAATGGAAATTCTCATTAAAGTTATGTAATGCATAATCCTATAAAGTGGTTTGATTCGTTTTACTTTATTCCTACTCAACTATTAACTGCTTTCACTCAATTTATTTCATGTGGGCTGTTAATTTCCTAGTTGTATGTGCATATATAATTATTGTCTAGTTAAAACTTCCCTAAATGCATTAATGAAGTGACTATCACTTTGCATTACCTGGGCATGGTATGTAAGGTCAAAAGAATAACACTGCCCCACTTCAAATCATTATACAGATGAAATCATGCCTGTATGTCCATGAAGAACAGCGCTGAGAAGAAAAATAAGTTACAAAAGGATATTTCAGCCATGTTAATGGTGGTGGTAGGGACGTAGAATGGTAGGTTCAATGATTATTGTATGGATGGTTGATGCTTTATGGAACCTCCTAAGCCACTGTCACACTTACAAATGGCCCTTGTTGGGTGAGAATAGCCAGACTTTGGGAGTTGGAATCCACAAACATGATGAGGATCTTGGGTCTGGGACCTTCAGACTCCTAAAGGTCGGGTCCTCTAAAGTTTATATTGATGTTTAAATTGCTGCTCTGAAATCCTGGCACTTTTCTGAAATCTATACTAAATTTGTTTTACCTCTCTAGGAAAGTAATATATTTATCAATTTTAAATTTCTTTCTGATAAAATAGATGATCATATTTGCTCTGAAGTATGAGAAGACCAGTGGCAATCAAATAGAAATATGAGACACAGGGAATTGATGTGTTTATCTATGGATGTAAAAGGAAAACTCTGAATTATTTCATGTAGTGTAGTTGAAATTGGGGTAATAGTCATGATGTAGACTGGTGTCCCAGACCCACCACTAACTAGCTGTGTAATTCAGGGTAATTCACTTAACCCCCTTAGAACACATGTCCTTCTCTGGAAGGATTTCCAGTCAGAATCTGTTTTTAAATATTATTTAATACTGTATATTCTAAACATTTTGTAGAACATACAAAAGAAGATGGGGGGGGGCGGTGATAGGGCCTGAGCACAGCCATCAAGCAGACATCAGTAACAACATCTTATGAATGGGCAGGGTTGTCTGCTCTGATTCACCCAACAGTGGTTGTCAGTCAGGACGAGGTCTTTGATGATAAGCTGTTGGTTGCAGTGTTGCAAAATCAGTGCATATTTAAAAGCAGGACAAAATGAGCAGAGATGCCAAGCGCCAACATGATGATCCAGTCAATTAAATACTTATGCCAGCACAAACTGCATGTGTTTAAAACTAGAGCAAGATGGACCCAGATAGAGAGAATATATTCCTTTTCAATTTTTCCAGTCAATATAAATAGGAAGAGTGTTCCAATCTGGGGTGTGCTGATACAAGCATTCTCAAGATACCGTTTAGAAGAACATATTAGCCGTCTAACTGAGGAAGTTTGCTAATGTTCTAAATCTTTCTATTTTGGAAAATAATTTTGTCTTATTTATTTTCTTCAGTGTTAAGCACATCGTGTCACAGAAATGCTTGTAGCATTAGGGAAAAAATTGTTTTAATTTTAATCCTTTTGAATCATTTCTTCTTTAAAAAGTAAGAGCATGCAAAGAGCATAATTAAATTGAGCAATAAAGATCTTGATATTTTCATGCTTCTGAGAAATTTAATATGTTATGTGACTTGCTGGAATAAAATCGATTCAATAAGCATTCCTTTCTTCTCTTGTTGTTTACTTAGGCTTTTATTGCCCATATGATGCCCAGGATGGGTGGAAATGCTGAATTCTGAAGTATTCTGGTCCTCCATCACACTAAGGGTTGTTAAGTAGAGAGACAAGGCAAACTAGCTCCTCCAGGACATGGCTTCATGCCCTGAGATCCCCATAATGTCTCATGTCAAGGACAATGGCCGAAGGTAATTGTCGCTTTGCCTTACTATTATATTTCTAAACTCACACAGATCACCAGTGAGAGCAAAATGTGTTTTCATACTGTGAGAATGTGACACAACCTCAAAATCAAGCAACGCAGTACAATATGGACAAAGCTTTGATCCACCAGGAGGATCTGATGAATATATATCACTTCTGCCCATTATCTCAGGATATAAGTGATCAATATATGGGTCAAGGGTCTGTGTCCATCAGGGTTTAATGAAGCACTGGGGGAGAACAAACACTTACTTATGTTCATGTTTATAGGGTCACAGGGTCAAGGAATAGCCGATAGACTTGCCTGCCATTGTCCATGGGGTTAGCCCTAGTAGGTTGCAATTATCAATATGGATCACCATATAAGTAAACACTGTGGTTCTATACTAAAGAATTAAGAGTAGCCATAGTAAATCACCCCCTCAGTGTTCTGTCTTGACTGTGATGTGCAAGTTCACTCTCCGGACAGTGATGGTTTCTGTTTGCATTTTTAATTCACTGCATGAACCCTATTATTTGGATTTCAAGCTTAGGTTCAGGTGTCTTAAGTAGATCAAAGGCATAATTCTTTTGTACTAAACTTAAGCATTCAAGCTTAGTCTAGAACACATTTCATAGTGTGCCAGAATGTCCTAGAGCCAAGAGCGTACCCACAGAACCATTTAAGAATGCAGAAAATCAACCAAAGTATGCAAAACTATCAAGGATGATGCCTCACAGGAATAAAGCAATCAGTTTAGAAATTAAATTTCACTCTTCCTGAAAGACCTTAGTCACATACAAGGCTTTCTTCAGGGATTCTTAAAACCATATTAGCTGTGAGTTTGCAAGTAGCTCAATTCACCACCTATAATTATGAGTTTTATTATTGTGAGATAATATCACAAAGAATTACAAGATTTGTTAAGTGCCCTGAAACCAGTTCTAACCTGAGAAAATGGTGGGAAAATACCAGGATAATCCTTCTATAAACTGGAGGGAAAGTTTTAAGATCTAGCTGACTCATGTCAGTGAACTTGCACAGACTGACCATGACTCTCCTCAGTCTCCTTATGGAAATAGCATTTGCCATGTGCTCTGCTACCACCGTGCTTGGCCCTGGGTCCTGGGTGTGCCTATGCTAAATGGCTGGGCCTGCCTCAACTCACTCTCATCAGGATGCAATGGTCAAATCGTGCTTAGAAAAATAAGAATATTTCTCTGGCTACAGAAAAGGTTGAGTGATTGTTTGCTTCTCTATTTGCAACCTGAGTGTACATAAAGTAAGAGAAGTACAGTTGACCCTTAAACAACGCAGGTTTGAATTGCATGGGTCCATGTATATGTGGGTTATTTTTCACATAGTACGGCACTGTAAATGTATTTTCTCTTCCTTATGATTTTTTAAAATAACATTTCCTTTTCTCTAGCTTACTTTATTGCAAGAATACAGCACATTACACAAGGAGCATGCAAAACAAGTGTTTATGTTATTGATAAGGCTTCTGGTCAACAGTTGGCTATTGGTAGTTAAGCTTTTGGGGAGTCAAAGGTTATACGCAGATTTGCAACTGTGCAGGGGGTTGGCACTCTTAACCCTTACATTGTTCAATAGCCAACTGTCCAAGTTTTATTTTACCCAGGGGCTGATAAGCATTTTGTATGCATTTCTATAAGCTGCATATGTAAGCCAGGTTTAGAATGGTTTAGAAACATAGTTCATAGATCTGGTTCCTCTGAGAAGGGATTTTCGAACCATCTGGCTGCCATGATATTTCCATTTCAAATGTTCATCTCACAATGTCATGTTGACACTCCTCCTTTGAGTGGTGGGGCATGCATCATCTCTTCTTGAACCCAGGAAGAACTTTGTGACAGCCTTAGCCAACAGGATACAGAGAGGTGATGTTGGTGTATGACTACTGAGGTTAAGGTCACAAACATACCCACACTTTCCCCTTATTACCTTGAGAGACTCCATCATGGAACTAGGCACTATGCTGTAAGGAAGCCCAGGCCACACGGAGGGGCCACCACAGGTGTTCCAGCCCTCAGCCAGGATCTAATGTGAAGATGCCTTCATGCCATATCAGCTCCTAGAGGTTGGGTTATCCAACCTTCAAGTCTTTCCAGACAAGGACACAGATGTGGAAATGGGACAAGCCATTGCCTATACCCCCGCATGGATCCCTGCCTCACGGAGTCCTTGAGCACAACATATGGCTCATTTATGTCATGAACCTGTGGGATAGTTTATTTTTCACTATTTTTTAATTTCATCCAGAGAAAGAGAATGAAATGACTCAGATGACAGACTAAAGACAGGGTTCTTAATTTTTGTTTTATGATAAGGAATATTCTTCTAGGCATGTTTATTTACTCAGTACCAGAGTGGCCCAGTGTGCTATTTCTATGTGCTTTATACACTTTCTCTTACCCCTACTTCCCAGCACTACAATCAATATATGTAATAAACTCGTGCCACCAGAAATGCTAAGTGACATCTGCAAAGGGAGAAAGAACAACAGAAAGAGAGAGAAAGAAATAGAGATGGAGACAAGCAGAGAGAGAGTGAAGAGCAGACAGAGGGTGGCTAGGAGTTCCATGAATGTTCACCTGACTTTGCTTAGCCTCTTTTGGCACTCAGCCTTACCAATTTTATATTGTGGCTACGATGGCATTTTGGCATATCTCCTATGCCTAGTAGACATGGTCCTTTATGAAGTTCTTTGTTCACGAGTGGCTATGAGTGAACTGGCTCCTTCATGGTGTGCTACCTTGCATGCTGTCTGTCTTTGAGGATGTTTACTACATGATCAATGAAGGGACATGTGTGCCCCAGCCTCCTGGCCACCTGAATTCCCAAGATATCCTTAGACTAGCTCTTTCCAATGACTATTGGCCACTTCCAAGAGTGTGCTACATTTTATGTTTGTTTAACGACTTGAACCTATGACACAATATCTTCATGATATTAAAATTTTCTTCATGATCCATGTAATCTGGATTTTTGTTAAATTCCCATATGTATCAGTGCTTTCCCCAACAGATTACATTTAAGACAAGCAATGGTTTTGGACTGCAGTATCACAGGGAAAACTAATGCTTATCTTTAGGAAGAGAGGTTTAGCTTTAATTAAGATACATACATCTAAGATTTATTACTGTAGGTGATACTTAAAGTCTGTGTTTGGAATGTACTAATTAGGTTCTAATGAGCAGGGTCAACATGGGGGAATCACAGGTACTTTGTCCACTTGGATGTCTCTGTCTGTCCCCCAACTAATTACCTGAGCTCCATCCCCAGTGGGGACCAGGAGCCAGTTTGCCTATAACTCAGAAATGATTTCTCCAAGTGTGGTGGGGACAACAGACAGCAGAGTAACCTGGGTGGTCAGTAACCTTTGGACTCCTATCTATTGAGCAAGTCCCTGAGGGTGGGTACCCGGGATCTGCATTTGCCAAGACAGTCAAGTAATTCTTATATAAAGCATGTTTTGAGAAGTACCATTCCTCAGCCACTTAGGCATTTCTACTAAGATATTGTTAGGGGTCATGTGATGCACCTTTACCAAGTGCTCATTTTCTGTCCCATGGCCGTGAGGAGTATAAGAAAGCCTAAACTGCAGTCTTGCCCTGGAAGAGTTACTATTAAGAAACTCTTAGTACTTCCTGAGGCAGGATGCCTTTTAAAAGTTTATTTCTAAATTAAGCGCTGAAAAGAGTTTCTTGTCAAAAGAGGTTTCAGATGTCTCCATGCACTCTTTCTTGTATAAATCACACACTCATCTACCAAGATCCCTGAGTTGCAACCCACATGTGAAAACCAAAGGTAACCTGTCTATCCATCATATAATACGGATTTAATAAAACCCATACAATAGTCATCCGGGTCTCACACGAAGACATTCATCACCACGTGTTTGCACATTTTGGTGTTTCTTAAGTGCAGAATTCATGACACTCTGCAGCTCTTCCAACCAATTTACAAATCGTTTTCATCCCTCATTTTATTATCCTATCCAGAGTCAACTTGTTCTTTTGGCACAATCAATCTGACTGGTAGGGTTTCATAGTATAGCATTTTAATTTATGCAGACATCTACCTCATAGCATCTCAATCACTCAGAGCATGAAACAGGGGCAGCATTAGATTCATCAGGAAATGCGTTTTTGTTATACATATATATCTAAGGACAGGGTCATTTATATCCAAGAAAGCCAGGGTGGTGACAGGCAGGACTAATGTATCAATGTCAGAGGAAAATGCAAGTCAAGCCATGGCAGCAAAAGTCAGCCTCAGAAGGTACTTGGAATGCTATAATTTAATGCCCTTCTGGGTAGAGGGGATATGATATAATCACTGAATTATTAATCATAAATGAAGGTCTATCAAGTAGAATATACCATCATATTTGTATGAGAAAATCTTTTCATCTAGGGGTTTATGTCGCTTTAAGTATTTTTCTAGTTTTATCATTACATTCTCAAACTGTAGTCCAGGTTTCTGAGACATAATGTGCATTGATAGAGGGATTGCTGATATTTATAATAAGTTATCTGTTATTAGTATTTCAATCAAATAGCATTAAAGTAGGAAGAGAGAAGTAACCTATTTACATAGATATCAAAAAGTAAAACATTATATAAGGTTCTGATATATGACATGACACCCTCTTGAACTATCTGTGACTTTGTAAATTACTTGCTGGATGCTGGAATTTAACCCAAGCAGCTCTTAAAAGTTAAGAGGAGGTGGCGAACTTGACCAGAGACTTCCAAGGAGCCCTGGGTGATCCAGTTATAAAAGCTGAATTTGCTGTTCATACCAGTTCCACACAGTTTTACAAACTGCCCCCCCAAACACTTAGATGATGTGAAACTCGAGCATGAAGTCTGCCCATCTTGAAGCATGAATCCTTCGCTAAAACTGCACACACCTCACTTAATCAGAAATCAGTGCTAACTGTGATGAGAGGGGCCCCTGTTGCCTCAACACTGTTTGCCATAGCCAACATACAGAGATGCTGCTGCCCAAAGCCATGCACACCAGGCACAAGCTGGGGCTGGGCCTCACGGGGTCTGATCAACCTACTCCCATCAGTACTATCCTCCCTACTCCCCACGCCAGAATATTTGCAGTGAGGACCATCCTGGTCCATGCCATGAATTTCATGCATTTCCTCCAGGAGCCTCTCTATGAACTACAACATCCTCTCTAGCCATCCAGGAGCAACCAGTGCACACACTCAACACACGATGGAGAAACATGTTGTGACTTTACCATAAGACCTTTAGTGACTCTGGTCTCACATACCAATGGTACACTGTGTGTCCTTAAAGATTATCTGTTGTTTGTCATATTTAAGGAATGCATATTTAAGTGTGAGATTCAGGAGTTGAGAAACTGTACTTGACCATGCACTCCTCAATGTAACTGAAGACTCCTAAGCGGACAATTCCACTTGTCAACTGGTCAGCCAGGCTGAAATCTGAGGAGAAAACCCACACAGAGACACTCCAGGGCCATAACCAGTGGCACATAACAGGACCCTATTAAATACCTGTTATCTATTTAGGTCATTGAATGAGATGTGGTTAAAACAACAAGGAGAAAAAAGTGAAGTCACTGGGCAGCCCGGGTGGCTCAGTGGTTTAACGCCACCTTCAGTCTTGGGCCTGATCCTGGAGACCCAGGATCGAGTCCCATGTCAGGCTCCCTGCTTCTCCCTCTGCCTGTGTCTCTGCCTATCTCTCTCTCTGTGAGTCTCTCACGAAAAAACAAAATATTTTTAAAAAATGTAGTCACTAAAAAGTTAGCATTTTTTTTAAATCCAAAGAGTCATTTTTTGTTATGTTATGGGGTGTTAAGGTTTCTCAGTGGTTGAATATCTACCTTTCATCTCAGGATGTGATCTTGGGGTCCTGGGATTGAGTCTCACATTGGGCTCCCCGCAGGGAGTCTGCTTCTCCCTCTGCCTGTGTCTCTGCCTCTCTCTCTCTCTCTCTCATGAATAAATGAGTAAAATCTTAAAAACAAAAAACAAAAACAAAACGTAACTACGTTCCCTTTGCATTTGGGCAAAGGTCCTACTTATATAAGTGTGCAGATCTTACAGTTTATGCTATTCATTTGTGGCAATTCTGACAAATACTAAATCACATGACCCTGAAGCCCTTCCCATATTATAGTTCCAGGGAAAAGGGGAGCAGATACCATTTGGGGGGAGTGGCAGGGGGAGACATAGGAAGGGAGGAAGGGAGGTCCCCTCCATGCGGACAGAGGGAAGGATCCAGAACAAGCAAGGAAAGGCCAGTGCTTAGACTCCAGGTACTTTCCTGTTTTATCTTCTGGTCTGTGACTCTGGGAAGTGGTAGTCTCTCAGAACATTCCTAACAGCTAAGTTTTAGGAAATCCCAGAGCAATGTGACTTTTTCTATTGCTTCTTCTGGCGCAGACAAGGAAAAGGCCAGGCCTATTTAGAACAGTGTGTGTCCCACGTGGAATGTGGAGAAGACAAGGGGGCCTGGTGGATCTACAGGTGGTACACAGAGATTGCTGGCCCTGGCTGGGTCATGGAGCTTTCCTATGGGCCCAGAGAAGGCCAATGAAGGCCACTGGGCCGGCTTACCACACCTCTAGGAGGGATTTCTGTCCTGAAGGAGAGGGGTGTGCCGGCCCAAGGGGGTACAGCCTTGCCCGGAGCCTGGATGACAGTGTGAGCGTGAATTGGGCATGAGAACCCATCACATGTGCTGCTCAGGATGACCAAGAGGGTGAGGCCGGGTGCAGGCAGAGCCACAGGCCAGGCCTGGCACCTCATTACTACCACCCCACACCAGCACTCCCCAGTGGACCTCACTTGGCCCTCCTGCCACCGTCCACACAGGCCCGTGCTCGGACAAGGAGAGAGGAAAAGACGGAAAGACACTCTCCCCTGCACGAAGCTCACACCATCTGGGCTTAGGCTCTGCGAGCTGATAGAAAAGGCTTTGGACTGGACAGTGTCCAAGATGATGGGGACACTGGAAGTGATCAGATATTATCAAAAAGAGATGCAGGTTTAAGCTGGAAATGGCTCAAACATTATAGAAACTGAGTTTACTGAAAGGCCTGAATTTAGTTCTCCTGCTGCTGAGTGAAAACAGCACCTTGCTGAAGAAAAGTTACAGAGAGTAAAGTGAGTTTGCACACATTGATGGTTGACTCTCAGTTCAGACCCACCACACACACATACACACACACATGCACGCACACACACACCCACGTGCACTCCCTCACATGCATAAATATTTCAGTCACGCTTTTTGATTTCTA